>NC_056517.1:37628886-37658014 GCF_014905685.2 Nematolebias whitei
CCGAGCAGTTTAGTTGAGCAGCCCTGCTCCAACAGTAACAAAAAACATTTTATGCACCTTCAGTGGAAATCTGACACCTTGGCAATAACTTACAGGTAAATAGTCAAGATAAACAAGTCAAACTTATTAATGATTTATTGAAAAAGGTTCCTAAAACAAAAACGGCACATCTGTACAAGACAAACAGCACTGTGCAAAATTCTTAGGCCAATCTGCAAAACGTTTTTATTTTATTTTGCAGTGCAGTGCACCAATAAAATATCCCCATTCTAGACATTATACATTTATTTATTTATATATATATTACAGTAAAGTAATCTAAAAGAACACGTCGGGCAATAAATACAAAATGTTTGTTGTATCCAGACTTTGTCAACTGTTTATTTAAGGAAAGTGCTTCTTGGGCTGCTTCCACAGGACGAGCCGTTTTGAGGTGAGCAGGTGTGTGACCACACTGAGCAGCATTAAAAAGATCGTCATCGACATCACAATCACATAATGACTGATGCTGCAACAAAGAAAATTTAACTTCTTAATATCTGTGCCTCAAAGAATCCCCCAGGAAGTAGCACAACCACTGTAGGGAAGGACAGGGTGTGTATTTATGCGGTTGGTGATAAATTTAAGTTTTCCTGACGTAACTCACCTCGTGCCAATGTCCAACCAGCTCCCATAGTCTTGCACCATGAAGAAAAAATGCTGAGGAAGAGGAGCATGTTGAACAAATTATTATATGCGTCTCAGATAAATTCTATTTCAACAACGGAGAATTCTGGTAAAAAAATAAATCAATAAATAAATGGGAAAGATGATTGCAATGCACCTTTTAATTCAACATTAAACCTTTCAAACAGACAAAACGTCTTACCAGAGCCATGACATCAGAGATGACCAGGACAATGAGAAACAAACTGCAAAACAGGAAACAAAAGAACAAAATTTAAAATAAATTAAAAATGCAGGCGTGATCTAGGACTGGGCTTTGTAGAATCCTGTCGAGGTTGTTATGGACATGTGTGTTAAGGACATGCTTGGCTCTACATTGTGTAATATAATATAATAAGTTCACATCCATAACAGTTCTGCAGTGAGGTAGTAGTTTATCAGGGTCCAGGGTGGACAGGGGGCAACATGTTCATGAAGGGTTTGATCATGGATGATCTGAAGCAGGACTGGCCTAATGGCTTGGCTACAACCTTACTGTGTCCACAATGTACTCGTATAACTCCAAGTTATCACAAAGTTCCCACCAGCAGCTGCAATGATTAATATTGGTTCTCTGGATTAAACGATCCTTTATTCGTCCTCGGAATGCGAAACAAACTCATTCGTTCTCATCATGGTCAGGCCTGCTCGACAAGAATGGACGCAGGGTGGATGTGGTTGAGGTTTTGCTGAAAAATAAAGCCACCTGCATCCTCTCATGCTGCTGAAGAGTATTTCCTTTTCCACAACAAGGCTGAAACCATCAGCTTAGACTAGACCAGGGCTTTAAAAGCATAGACTTCTTCAAACCAAGGATTCAACCAATGAAACATTTCAATCTTTTTGGTTTTGTATTTTATACAAGCAGCATCCATTTCACAACATCTGCACAACCTGTGCATGACACACGTTCTGGCATTTTTAGTCAGTATCTTTTCTAAGTTGGAGGCATGCAGGTAAGGACCGAGGAGTTGCAGAAGAAGTTTCTCGTGTCGCTGCAGCAGCCGAGCGATGCTGCGTCATAATCGGGCTGGTGAAGGAGGCGTCTTTATCCCGCTAGTTTGGGTAAATTATTAAAAACGTTGTTGTATTTAAGGAAATTGTTGCAGTGACATGGTCACGAGTAGTGCAGATGTGATATTTGGGGTGGTAGCATCGTGCTAGCATGGCGTGAAGTTTTAGCTCATAGCTACATCCTGCTGCAGTCCTACAATCTATTCTTCCTAATATTTCCACCACAGAGAGAAATTGTTCGCACTGGTGAACACAAAGATAATTAAACCACATGCGTGACGAGAAGGGAGGGGGGAATCTCAGGAAACGGTACAGTCAGACTTTTGTTTCACTTCCACCTCAGTGTCTGACTCTTTTCCTCTCACAACTCAAACGGGTTAACGAGAAATTCAAACCTTTACTTCTCAACGTCAAAGTCGATAAATCAATTTGCGAACTCTAAACTATGAATATGACGCCTTGTTTTATTTTTTAAAGAATCGTCTTCATTGTACATCAACAATGAACAAACTTCCTCTCAACCTGGCAAATTTCTGACAATTGTTCAGTTTTAAATAAATGCACGACGGGCTCTTCTCCCCTCAACACGTAGCTGCAGGAGGCAGGAAAGAGCTGTGCAGCTTCACTGAGGTGTCTGCATGGTCCTAGTGCCGGACATTTCTGTTTGAACTGCTGCCACACAAACCATTTAAAGTGCATTCAATAATAAATTCACCAAACGTCACGAGACGGGGAGTTTTGGAAGGGTGTGAGACAGTTTTCAACTAGATGAGCAATCGCATGACTTTTTAATCTTGGAGGACTTCTCTAGTTTAGATAAGATCGTTGTGGGAACATGCTGCTGATGGATAGAGCTTGGTGAGGATGCAGAAATTAAAAGGGGCTGAGCAGAAACATAACTGCCGTGTCGTGATCTAACTAAATTCAAACAGGTAGCTTAGATCAATTACTCAATCATCAGATCACAAAATTGATCCAATGAGCTCAATACATTTTTACAGACGATTTATTTTATTGTTAGAAGTAAAAAAAAAAAAAAAAAATACCTTCTTGACGAGAGCTGAGTTGCGACTTGAATGGTCTCAAACGTGCACATTACTATGATGAATGGAATGATAACCTGCAGGAACAAAAAATAATCTTAAGATGTATTTATCAGTTATCTGAAAATATTTTGGTTGTAAATTATGATCAGGCATTAATAAAACAGTAGAGCTATAAACGTTGAATTGGTCTTTAAGGTCAGATAAAAACAGAAAGAAGTGAAAAAAATAGGTCAAAAATAGGTCAAGAGAAATAAAATGTTTGTTTTTGTTTTTCAAGCATGTGTATTTAAGACAGATAATATAGCATGGGTGTGTTTTAATTTAAAGTAAATTATGAAAGTACCGTACCTTCCACATCATGAGCCCTCCCATAATGAAGGGGTTGAAAACGGTGAGGAAGCAATAAACAGAGGCCGGGTCAAAGCTAGATAAAAGCAGACAAAAAGGGGAACAAGAAAGAACCGACAAAAACCAAACATGATTGTTCAACTCTTGAGAGGAAAATCTGCCCCTGAAATGGCGCACAATAAACTTTATTTGGTAGAAACCAAACCTTTAAATAAGACAAAACACAAGAAACCAGCTTGTTTAAACAGTGAAAACTTGCTCTTTCCACTTATTTCCACTTTATTCGCCAGCTTCCTGTATTCTAATGACAGATGGCTTTTAATTTAAAAGAGCACAACACTTCACCAAAACCACTTCAACTTCCTCATTTACACTACAACTATAGTACACAGCCCTTCCTACGTGTATTCAGATATACATGACATAAACACGCATTAACATACCCGTTAATGGATGCTATGTTCCCTGTGCCAAAGAAAGCCGTTACAATGAAAAAGACCTGGAATACAATTGACAGTTAGGGAAAACTTAAAGGAATATTAAAATTGTTATTATTTTGGGGGGGATGGTTGGGTAACCTTTCTGAAAATTCATATAAAAGGATACAAAAAAATATGATCTCCGGACATCGTCCAGCCTCAGTTGTCGAATTCTGGAGATGTCGACGCTTGCCGAGAAATCTATAGTGGAGAGCTGAAAAGAAAGATAAATAAATAACATAATAATAGTCTGAAAACGCTTTCCAATATATCGAGACTTATCAAGAATGTATAGCTGTTTTCTAAAATTAATATTATTTTCAAAGTTTGTGTGTTTAAGTGTTTCGTATTTAAATGAGTAGATTAGAAAACTATGGGATATGTAAAATATTACAGTATATAATGCTTAACATTTGCAGTTTTACATATCATCACCTGGCAAAAATGTTTTGCCTGTGTCTGTGCGTTTGTTTGCACCATAAGCAATATATTTTGTGAACCAATGAACGGCCACTGCTAAGCAACATTATCAAACATAAAAACAGTTTTGACTCAGCTAACTTTACAAACACTGAGCTGAGATTAGATGTGGTAGTAGTAGATGGTCATACCTATGACAAGCTATGAGCACAATCACGTCTTAAAATGTCACGTGAAATGGCGCTTCATATACAGTAGTCCCTCGATACTTTGCGGTTTGACTTTTGCGGACTCACTCTTTCGCGGCTTTTCATCGTGACTGTAGGCCTGTCGTGATAAACGATAAATCCATTAATCGCATGATGAATGAAAATTACCGACCTCATTTTTATTTATCGGCTTTAATCGTTTCTTCGTGTCTCTCTCTTTCTACTGAAGACACTGGATGACAAAAAGCTCAACTCTGGTGATCTTCACTGACCCCTCCCTTTCTCTTTTCTCTTTAAAATCCATTTAAACCGTCCAAAATCACATTTTTGGATTGTTAAAAGAAGCTAAGCTACGAGCTAAGCTAACAGGCCGACCTCGCGGAAAAAAACCTCCGTCTTGTCGAAGCTCCAAAATTCACAGTTGAAACCCGTGCCTTTATGTAAAAAGTTGTTTTCTCTGCAAAAAGAAGCTGAGAACTTGTTTACTGATTTTTTTATTAAAAGCTTTACTAAAGAGCTCAAACCACACGGAGCGTCTGCCATTTTGAGAACCGAAAGACAAGAATGAGAGACAGCCCATGTCATGTCAAGTGGCCTCCCTCCCATTTTTCTTGGAGACACGCTGCTCGCTCCTTCACTAACCATCCTTCAGTTCAAACAATCTTATACTGCCATCCAGTGGTCAAAAAAGGTAGTACACACAAATTAACCAACATTTCATTTTAAATTTGACAATTAATAATTATTGTCAAATTTCCAACAATATTATAATTTATCGCAATAATTTCTGAGACAATCGCCCATCAAAATTTGTTATTGTTACAGGCCTACGTGATTGTACACAATAGGGGTTGTAAGCTCAGTCATCCAGGTAGATAATAATTTTAAAAAAGGTTTAATCATGTCATCTGGATCAGTTTCTTTAAGTGAAAAACGTTTTGTCCTCCATCCAGAGGACTTCCTCAGTCTACGGCCTGCCAACCAGATCTGTCCCATAGGTAGTCTTCAGTGCTGTGTTTCAAGACAACCTTGGGTGTGTTTCACACATGTCAACAGCCTCCTTTTGAGATTCCAACAGGCTTGAAACGCAGCAGTGAAGGCTACCAATGGGAAAGATCTGGTTGGCTGTAGACTGAAGAAGTCCTCTGGATATGGAACGAAGCATTTCTCACTTAAAGAAACTGGTCCATATGACACAATTTAACCTTATTTAATTGAATGAACAGTGTTTCCCGGCGGTCTGGCTGCTCATTGATTGCTGAGGGTCCTGCTCCTTTCTCTTTCTGAGGCTGGTAGCCTCAGAAAGAGAAAGGAGGGGATGGGGTCTGTTTACCCCCATCACTGCTGTGGGAGCTTCAGTGAGGTAGATACCAGAGTGACTGGCATGGATTGTTTATTTAAATAATCAAGTGCGACCTGAAATGAGTCGTAACCTGAGCCAACCCAACCTGAACTGAGCCGGACAATTTCCTGAACTGTGAACTGTCCTGGGTGCTCCCGATGGCCAGTCCACCCCGGGATTGGCTCAGTAACCGTAGCATCAGTCTTTCGCTGTGCTCATTTAGAGGGTTTAGAGAGCTTAGAACATTGCAAGAGTGTGGGAAGGGTTCATAAAGCCTTCAAATATATATAAATATTAAAATAAATAAAACGTCCCTACTTCGTGGATGTTCACCTGTCACGGGGGGTGTCTGGAACTTAAGTGAGGGACTGCTGTATATTTTATGAAATGTCATGAAAGGCGCTAGGAGATGTGGGACTTTAATCTTCTGTTTTTAAAATAAAAATGAAACTGTAGCTCATATAGAAATAAAAACACTGCAGCAAAGACTATAAATATAAATATTTTTACTTTATTTTTTTACCTCTTGCCTGCCGGAGACACCCTGAGCGATTAAAGCCTCCTGTTCTATGTTGATCCACGCAAACATTAACCAAGATAAGGCAGGAGGAAACAAGGCCTCTGACCTGTGGGAGAAAACGGGACAAATTTCATATTTAAATTTACTGTGGTGGTAAAACTGCACAAGTCCTGATCTGAACTGTAAACGTGTGCGTTGTACCCTGTGCTGAGCAGCAGGTATGTGGAGACGAGAGACAGGAATATACTGAGGAGCCGATGGAAGAGACGCGTCGAGCTCAGCAAAGGCACAAATATAGACGTCGCTGTAAATGAGAGCGGAGGCAGACGAGACGTGCAGGACGTTAAAGACGGCAGGGCTAACGATGCTGCCTGAAAGATCCCAACAGCATCTTGGAGCGACCTACCTAAAGTGGTCCAGCTGACGAACTGACTGAGAAGCGGCAGGCCTCGTTTCTGCTGCAGACTGGAGTGCGTGAGGAAAGGCACGTACGCGCACACAGCCACATGGATCATCTGTCCGGGTCGACAAGTGTTAAACTGTTTTCAGCGACAACACATCGCACACGAACCGTGAAGTGTACGAGTTACCTGAGAGAAAAAGTGCCGCCTGTCACCTGGGCGCAGCGGCGTCCTCTGGCACGAGGACCACAGATAACAGGCTGATGTGAAGAGCGTGAGCAGACCTGCACATGCACTGAGCAAACCAACAGCACATGCATCGTATTTAACATACTGAGCTTAATCTTTAATTTCTAATCCCTGACATATCCGGGTATGTTCCTACACATATAAGTGATATTTTTACATTTCTAAAGTTGGTGAACACTAAGTTGAAGCTGCATTTTAATCTGTAGCTGGTTCAGATTGACATCCGATTAAAAGTGGAAAGTCCGTGCAGCATTAGTTGGAAGTGGGAGCTCTTTCAACGCTTTTTGATTTCCTTCTGATGACAAAAATCATATCGGAAACTTTCAGCTAATTTTGCTCGACCCTGAAATAAACTCATTGTGTGAATGTTTACGAAGCGTTCGCTCTATTGTCATCTATTTTTCTTCTGTACATTTTCCAGCATCTTTCTCGTTCCACAATTTTTGTTCTATTTCAACAAATCAAAAACATTCGGCTCTTTCAGGACAATCCTGCTATGACTTTTGGTATTGGTGCAACTTCAGCTTTTTCAAATATTTAGCCTCTTCTGACATTTTCTTCTAATAGAAAATGAATTGAGCTCATTTTCCATCCTTCAACTCTTTAGATGTGTTTACTCCTTTCACATTTTGTTCTGCTTCAGCTTCTTTCAGCTTCCTTGTGCAATAAAAAAAAAAAACTGCTAATTTCAGGAAAATTTCAGCTGTTCTTTCAGCTGTTTTATGCTCCTTTCAGATTATTTCTGCTAATTACAACATTTTTGTGCTTCTTCTAACTTCTTTCTGCCATTTTCAGCTTGTTATGCTCCTTTCAGCTTATTTCTGCGTTTCAGCTTTTTCTCCTATTTCTGCTATTGTTTAGCTGTTTTTATGCTAATTTCAGCATTTTCAGCAAAATCCACATTTTTGGCACTCATTTTAACTTGTTTCAGCCTATTTCAGTAAAAATATGCTCTCTTCACTTCTTTCTGGTAATTTAAATCCTTTCTCTGCCCTTTTTAGCTACGATTTGGCTGTTTTTTTTTTATTTTGTGCAAATTTCCGCCTTTTTCCAGATAATTTCCACTTTGTGCTCATTTAAGCCTAATTGTGCACAACTGTGCTCTCCAATTCATTCTGCTATTTTAAGCTTCTTCCTGCCTTTTCAGCTACTTTTCAGCTGTTTTGTTTCTAATTTCAGCTTTTTTAGTTAAATTACCAATTTTTATGCTAATTTCTGCTCATTTAACACTAATTAGCAAATATGTGTTCTACCTGTTTTGTTCTGCTAACTTAAGCTTGTTCTTCCATTTCAGCATGCTTTTAGCTAATTTCAGCTTTTTTTCATCAAGTTCTTCAGCAGTAAGCATTCACACTGCATTTCCTGCGAAAATGCAATTTCTCTAGTTTAATCTCTTATTACCCGAGCATAAAATCTGGTTGTTCTCTACTATTTTGCCTGTCATGAGTTAGAAAACTCTGATTTTAATATTTTAATTTAATAATTAATAAAGTACATCCAAGTCAAATATTTTACTGTAGCTGATCTGACTAGAGTCTGATCTCTGGGTGCTCTTGTGCTGTTGAGGCACATTTTCTGGTAAATGGAAGCAAATGCAGGAAGTACTCACAGCAGATGTAGGTTAGGGTCTCTACCCACAACTGGCATCAGGGGGAAAAGCGCCAAACACAGACAAGCCGCAAACCAGCTCAGTGACCGATACTGCACAAAAACAAGGACCAAAAATAACTTTAAGCGCTAAGGATTCCAGAAAACTGTGAGTATAAGTTAAAAAAAAAATAATCACAATGTCCACATAAACCATCCCTTAGTTGGTGTGTAGAACATAATTATAGTTATATTACCATTATTTTCAATAGTTTTTTTTTTAAACATTTCACTTTGACACGTGAAATGTGCAAAACCAGGGTATTTGTATATTTCAATAAAATAATAGATGAACAAAAACAACTGGCACATTCTTCAGCTGGTTTTATGCTTTAATGTGAATTCTTTAGTGAAATGTGACATCACGTTTGTCTGAGTTCATTCATGAGGAGTTTCAAGAGTGGGTGATAAGATACTTTAACTCTTTAAACTGAGCCTTAGAAGTTTAATTGCTCTAATAGGTTGAACCCATTTCATCTTATATGACTAGCAGAGAAAACATTTAAATATAATTCCAGATTGAAATGATGTAAAACTGTTATCTGATTGAAGGATTTGTAGCAAAACGTGAGATTATTTTAGTGCCAGAGTAGTGAAACATGTTTATTATCAAAGCAGAAAGTCTACAGGTCTTACACATATTTTATTTTTAACGAAAAAGAAAAAAATGTGCATGCATATCTATTTTATTTCTTTATGAATTTTTAAAATGGAAATGCAAAACAATTTTAGGATCAAAATGATTTAAAAATATAAATTCTGTAGTTTGTTCCTTTTGGATTTTAAACTTCCTGGACAGACTGCTTGCCATAAGCATAGACTGAATAAATAAATAAATAAAGAGATGTGAAACATAAAAACAGGATTGCTTTTCCATGTGTGATGGAGAGCAGGAACACAATGTGCTGCTTGTCTACCTTTGCCTTGTGAAAGAGCCCCGACAGGAGGGGCCACAGGGACAGAGCAGCGAGGCCCAGAGTCAGCACGGCGCGATGGAAGAAACTCACCACCTGAGGACACCAAAGACAAACAGTCGTTCAGGTTGAACATCACTGTGCACTGATGTGGCAATCAGATAAAAGCCTATAAATATATATAAATATATATATATAAAAAAACATACAAGCAGCTCGATCCCAAACAGCACCAGCACAAAGTAGACAAAACATTTCCAGAGTTGCAGAGACGAGGCTGATCGGATCAGATTTGTTAGAGCTCCAGATCTAAAATGAAACAAGATCGTTAAAAATATATATATATGATAAAAATATGATAAACCCACACCTTTCTTAATTTACAAAGAATGGATACATAAAATCATAGACAGTACAGCTATGGCTAGGTGTGTCTCGATAAACAATAAATCAATTAATCGCATGATAAATGAAAATTATCAACATTTTCATTTATCGGCTTTATCGTTTCTTCGTGTCTCTCTTTCTACTGAAGACACTGGATGACAAAAGGCTCAACTCTGGTGTTCTTCACTGACCCCTCCCTCTCTTTTTTCTCATTAAAATCTGTTTTAACCGTCTAAAATCACGTTTTTTGATCGTTAAAAGCAGCTAAGCTGAGAAGCTAAGCTACGAGCTAAGCTAACAGGCCGACCTCATGAAAAACCTCCGTCTTGTCGAAGCTCCAAAATTCACGGTTGAAAACTCGTGCCTTCGTCTACAAACTTGTTTTTCTCTGCAAAAAGAAGCTGAGAACTTGTTTACTGTTTTTTTTTAATATTTTTTATTTTTTTATTAAAAGCTTTGTGTAAAAAATGCTAAAGAGCTGAAACCACACAGAGCGTCCGCCATTTTGAGAAGTGAAAAACAGGAATGAGAGACCGCCCATGTCACGTCAAGTGGTCTCCCTCCCATTTTTCTTAAGAGACACGCTGTTCGCTCCCTCACTATCCATCCTTCTGTTCAGTCTTATACTGCCATCCGGTGGTCAAAAAGGGTATTACACACAAATTAACCAACAGTTCTTCTTAAATTTGACAATAATTACTAATTATTGTCAAATTTCAAACAATATTATCGTTTATCGCAATAATTTCTGACAATTAATCGCCCAGCAAAATTTGTTATCGTGACAGGCCTAGCTATGGCCAACATGAACGCACTTAATTGAAAAATAAAAATAAAAAAAACTCTGTGGATGTGTTCAGATGTCCTGTGTCCGCAAACATATTTTACAGCTAAAAGCATATTTAGTTTGTTTTATTAGTTTATTTTATTACAAACTAAAAGTAGCTTGAAAATAAAGAGACGGGAGTTTAAGTTGTTGCGGTCAAATCTTGTAAAGAAATGATGCGCGACTTCCATGTAACATTATGAGACATGTGTAGTGGGGACAACTCTCAGCTTCTACCACAACAAAGTTTAGCTCATCTGTAAATTAGTCTTTCTTGTAGCCATTTTTGTGTTGGCTAAGGTCGGTTAGCTGCGGTGGCCATCTTAAAATAAGTTGACTCCAAATGTGAATCAGTTCTAGACGCACAACCCATGGTTATTTTCTCCAATTATTAAAATGTGACCAATGGTTTACGAGATATTTTGCTAACAGACGGATGACAATAGCCAAGTTTTAAAATCAGATCTTGCCCAATCATTTAGCTCAGAGAATACATTGGCAGAATGACTCGCCTACGACCAAACCACATTGTAGTTTATTATTTGTCCAATTGTCTCTTTTTTATGCTTGATAAGCTTGCTTAGCTATGGTGGCCATCTTGAATGTGGATGACTCCAAAAAAAGAACGACTTGTAAATGTACACTCAGTGTTCACTTCCAGAGTTTAAGTAAAACGTGTGCAGTGGTTGATAAAATATTTTACTAGTGCGACAGACGCACACAGACCTGAGGTTACTCACTCTTTAAAAACAGCGTGCCACACAGGGACGGGCAGCAGGCAGTAAATATAGTAAGTAACGGGGCTTCTTTGGATAAGCAGGAACACGGTGATCATCACCGCCACGAAAACAGAAAGCCTCGCCAGATTATGACTTGAAATCTGTGCAGAAAGAAGAACAAGATGTAAATGTCACAAACCAGTTCCAGAGACAAGAATCTGAAAACAAATGGTCCATCCCAACCTGTTTAGTGAGATTAGGACGGCAGTTTAAGGTGGTGTGAGTCCTCAGAATGACCAGAATAACGTAGGAGGTCCAGCCTATGAATCCCAGCACCACGCTGCAGCCCAGGAAGAACCTGTCGTAGGTGTGGTAGTAGACCAGACCCTCTAAAGAGAGCGAGATCAGAGTCTGGCACAGAGAGACCTGATGACAGAACAGACGGTCAGTTTCACCTGAACTCTTCTAAATATTAGTGTGACAAATCAAAAACTAATCTTAACTTGTATTTAATGTTGCTGTTCTGAAGCTAATTAAAAAATACATAAATTGTGGACGTTTAAATTGTGGACGTTGTATTTACAGCTTCGTTGTACTTCTCCAGTTGAATCAGTATCCGAGCCCTCTGGATGAACTCGGCTTGTTTTGACTCAGTCAAGAGTCTGAAAAATCAAATAAAATCACAAGTTCTTATTTAAGTGTCTTAAAATTCTGGATTTTTGGGGACTTTATTTGACAAAACTGTAAATTAGTTTTCTCACTGAAACCAATTTAAAAAAAAGACCTCTGACTTTACTGCCTTGACTTCAGACAGGCAGCTCAGTCGGCCATTTTTAAATCAAATCAGCCGTCAGCTCTGCTCCTGTGAACTCAACCAGTTACTACAGAGAAAAGGAAAAGTGCAGCAGCAGCTACAACCAATTTACTGTAGCCTACAATTATTATGTTTATTTAGGTTTGGAGAATATTGTAATATTTTATTAAAGGAAAAAAACATTTTCACCAAAGCAAATAATCAGGTTTGTCTATCAGCCGCCCGTCATTTATAAAGATCAGCATCAGCTGAAGAAAAACTCAGGTCAGTCCACTTCCGGCATTGACATATACTTATACATATACTTATACATATACAATTCAAGCATGGATTGTTTATATAAAATATTACAGTATTTAAATTGTAGAGAAACGCAGATGCAGCACAAGCAGGAATGTACTTCTTGATCAATTACACTGTAACAACTGAACATCTAAAATTAAAAATAACTTCTAACGCTTTGTATTTTTTGACGATGTGACATACTTTGAATTTTAAGTTGGAAGACAAAAGTCGATCGTGCATCTGGACAGCAAAGGGTTAACCCTTCACAGAAATGTGGGCGTGGCAGAGCGCTGCAGGTGGCAGAGAGCGGAGATCATGACAGGCTGCACGAGGGAGCTTCCCCCTGCACCAAATGATTTAGCACCTGCTAAAACATTTTAAATAATTTTAAATAAACAATCCACGCCACTCGTGCGGCTCATCCATCAATCAGCCAGTTGTGTGTCATGTCCACTTTTACTTTGAAAAACTGCAAAAGTCAAACCGCAAAGTAGCGAGGGACAGCTCTAACACTTGACCTCGCACAGAACGCATCAACGAAAGTTGAAGCCAGATGGGGACGGCCTCCTCATAAGTGCAACACATTCAACTTCTAAGTTCTGCCCCACCATGTAAATAAACATAACTTTGTCCTTCATTAAAAAAATAATAATAATAATAACATACAATATTTTAGGTCCAGACTCATTGATTCACATAGTTCTTACCTAACTGCTGTATGTCTGAATATTCATTTTCCTAAAACACTTAATTTGTTATTAATGCTTAAATGAATAATCATGTGACAATACGATTTTGTGCAGGAGAGTAGGCGGGACTTAAAGCTTTATTGCTCCCGTACACAAAGTCATCACTTTCAAGATAAAGTCATGTTAACTTCAGTCAAAGTGGTACTCACTGGAATGGCGTGAAGAGAAAAGACAAGGTTGTTTCTTTTTTCTGGCTCATTTTCACCTATTAGAAAAAATAAAACATTAAGCTCAGTCACTGGACTTAATAACACTACAGTCCTGCAAGGTGCAATAAATAGAAGTGTAAGCAGCTCCTGATCAACATGCTTATGACTGTAAAGCAGAAGTGCCAGTAGTGATACCTTAAACTGCTCCAGGACTTGAACAGCATTGGTGAACATGCTTTCTGCCTTGAACTGATTGCTGTTGTTAAGGTAGAGGAGCGGCAACACACCCTAAACACACACGCGTGCACATTTAACCTGTCAGTACATTTTAAATGATGGATTCTGGCACAAAAAAAAATAAAAATAAAATCACTGTATGACACTTCACTTCTTGCTAATATGTTTTACAGCCACGAAACTGTGTAAAAAATATACAACTATGGTAATGCATTGCATAGTTGCAGTAAATCTAACTGGAAAAAACGTATTATAAATATAATATTTGAACAGCAACTTACAACAGAGTTAACAGGAATGGGCAAACCAATGAGAGAAGCCATGAGTGGAGCAATGTCTGCCTAAACAAACAAACAAACAAACAAACAAACAGTATTAAATGACTTTAAAAGTAGCAAAGCTTTTTTACATGTGAGAAACAGAGATGCTAACTGATAACAGGAATATTATTACCGTATTTTCCGGTGTATAAGTTGCTCACTTATACACTGAAGCGACTAATATGGTTTTTTTTCCCTCATATTTATAACCCCATTTTGACTGACATTTGAAATGTTCATTCATAGACAGGAACCAGTAAACATTACCAGTTGCAGCCATTAGAGGGCCGTCTAATGTTCCTCGCCACAAAAAGGAAAAAATATGATGACTCAGCCATTTTTAAAGCTATTCAGCTGAAATTTAGTACAATAGCTGGGAACGATCCCTAATAGACTGTGAGTGCAAATCAAAAATCCAAGATGGCCACCTTAGCTAAAAAGGTAAAAATTATGATAACTCAGACATTTTTAGAGCTACTACGCTGAACTTGGGTATAGTGGTAACTGAGAGCAAACACCAACACATAGTACTGTCAAATCAACAATTTAAATTGGCAGCAGCGTGGCAGTCCCCGTCAAAGTTTCTCCAGGAACTTTCTAGTTCTAAACTATTGTTAGCTGTGATCCTCACCTGGTTGACATCAACTCTGCGAATGTGCTCCAACTTCCAATCTGAATAAAACCGAAGGACAAACCATGTGAAGATGCAACGTGCAGAAGTTGGAGGATAATCAGGATCTTAAAATATTACAAAGTACCCTGTAAGTATCCGTCGTCGTACGGCTGTGGTTCTGTGACCCTCTGAGCCTTATTAACCCCAGCTCCCCACGCCACTAAAGGTGTGAGTGTTTCAGAAGGGTGGCCAGCACCGTGGGAGCCTGGAGACAAATATGACCAAACAGAAACCGCAGTAATTTCACATTTTTTTATTCAAACAGACGTTTAATAAGAAACAATCTCTTACCCCAGTTTGTCATGCCGTGATCGGAGGTAAACACGTAGGCGGTTCTGCCATCATTGCCAAAAAAGTCCTCAAACACAGACACGAGCTCAGCTACTCCTGAGTCCACCAGAATAACATTGTGCAGGTATTCCCTGCATGAAAGACGAAGTTCAAGATGAAATCACTTTTTAATAGCGCACAAAGTGAAATTACTCACAACAAAAGGAAAATTATTTACTCACTGCGACATCGGTCTGTGAGCGTGTCCGTTGGTGTCGATGCCAAGCAGGTGCAGAAAGAAGACGTTCCCATCCTCGAGCAGACTGGCCTTCAGAGAGGAGTTCGACTTTGCTGAATGTAGAAGGGACTGATAGAAATACAAATATGTTTGAGGTTAATGTAGAAAGGAGTGAATAAATTCCAACTCATGTCATAATTACATGCTTTACTGTACATGAGGCTTGGCAATTTGTAACGAGACGAGACAATTATGCAAAAGCAAATGTTAATGTAAAACATAAATGTTACAAATCCAGTAACTTTAATAACTTTTATTGAGACTTAATCAACTGTTAAGAATAGACCCATCACAATGGTCATGTTTATTTTGTGTTTTCAGCCGTACTTTGACCTGAGTGAAGACCCAGCTGTCCAGCCTGGAAGCATCTGTGGAGGCAAAGTCTTCCTCCTCTGCCGGATATGTGTGTGAGTACACATGGTCTCCGCTGGCACCTGGAAAATAAAGATTGCAAGGAAATAATAAGTACTGAAGATATAAATAATGAATACATGAAACATTTATTTTTATTAAATCTCTGGCATGAAAGGCAGTGTGGTGATATGTTCTCCTTTAAGGAGCTCGAGGCCTTGGCTTTTTCCTGAACTACTAAAGATTTATGGTTATTTGCTGTTTCTAAGAGCGTGTGAACCTGTGTGAGCACATCTACCTTTGGCAAACATAGGCAGAATATCTGGGCTTCCCCAGCACCATGTGTTCCTGCTCTCATTAAACACTGAATCAAACTCTACAGGGTTCTCCTTCCAGCCTGAAAATAAGCACAAATAAAGTCAGTAACGTTCACAAAGAATCACATTGTTCAACTCTTAGAAAGATACGTTCAGAAGTGGATGAAAGTAAAACTTGCTGGGCAAGAAGGAATAGCAATGTGCGCCTACCTTTAGCAACTGCACTAACATCCTCATAGAAGCCTGCGATGAGAGCAACATGACCGGGCCGAGACTCAGTGGGCACACGCGTGTGAGAGACACCCCAGGTACCAGTCTCCTCTATTACACTCCTGGAAGTGGAAACATGAGACATACAGGATGCTCAGATATATGCATGAGAAACAGTCTAGCAGAATGGTCACATTTAAAGAATTAAAGGTGAACATACTTATTATTATATCCACAACGCTCACATATTAAACTCAGTTCATACCTTAGGTATGGAGTCCTTGAAGCGCCGTCGGGGAGAAGGGTAAAAAGAGTGTCGGCTCTGAGGCCATCAGCGACAAACAACACCAGCCTGGATGCAGGGGGTGCCAGAGGTGTGGACCGAGGGGCCATGCCATGGACCAAGGGAGACGTGAAGTAGATGTCAAAAATGGACAGGAAGAAGACCACGTGGACTGTCAGGCCAACCAGGAAAAATGTGATCATCCTCATTTTGACAGTCAGGACTAGACTGAGTGGCACCTGTGATGTTTCTGCAAATGGAGACGGGCAGATTCCATCAGTAAATGTAAGAAGACGGAGAAAGTACAGCAAGTAAAGGGTTTGACCTGCGAGTGCAATCATCAGTCACTAGTTTAGTCAAAGAGTGTGCCACATAAAGGCTTAAGGCAGGACTAATCCGTTGACCATATGTCATCAGTCATTGCAACAAATAAGAAAAAATAAGTAAAAAAAAAAATCAACAGTATTTGGTATTTTAGCATTATACTTACAGAATGCTCAGCAAGAATTTAAGACTTAAAAACAAGCCAAATCTTAGGACAAACAAACAACAACAAAAAAAACCTTACCTGTATGTTGTGTGAACTGAACAGGATTAAGTGTTTTGTTAAGGGCAAAACGTGAGCGCGCAAATATCTACTATCACTGACTATCCACCTTTTTACCCATTCATAACTTGTTTAGCTTTAATTTTCGTAATTACCTATGATTATATTTAGAGAACTAGAGTGACGTTGTTCTTTAAAACTAGATCAACGTAATCTTCAAATGGATGTTTGATTAAAGCCAACCAACTCCTAATTCTAATAAGATTAGTACAAGAAATACAGGCTCCACGGGCATTCACTTCCTTGTTGTGACTTTTGCGTTGACGCTTGACGCATGCGCATTCTCGGTGAATTGTGGGTAGTGTAGTTAATTTATGCTTCATTTTGCCGATGGGTTTCTGCCTCACAACGTCATGTTATAGAATTAAAAAAAAAAGTTAGTTATTACCAGTTTGCATTACGGTACATATTTGAACACTATTTTGTTTTGGAATAGCTTCTTTTTTTACTTCATTATTAGCTAGCTTAAACCGTCAACTATCAAACACGCCCTGCCCAGTTAGCTAGATAGCCAATTATTTTGCAGTATTCAATAAAAGAGGCGGGCTTAAGGGTGGCATCCTCCAAATTTAGCCAATCAAAATCTCCCCTTTTTTTTTTCCTCTTTTAACGCTAACTGCACGACCAGGAAGAGGCGGGTCTGATTAGCTTAGCTGTGCTAAAAATCATTGTACTGGGAAAAATGGCGTCCGTCAACCCTTTTAATCTCAGCGATTCTGAAGAAGAGGCTGAACGACGACCCAGTGAAACAGTTGACACAGAGAGAAGTCCAAGCGACGGAGCACCGGGGCCACCGCCAAGCAACCCGTTTTCTCCGACTGCGGACGCCGAACCTCCGACGCTCCTGCTGTCCAGCAACCGTACGAGCCCCAGCGGTGAGGGCATCCTCTCCGCGTCGGCCGCGGCTACCTCCGCGATGGCAGGCGGCGCCGAAACGCGGATATCTGTGGATGTCATCGCCGCTCAGTTATTAAGGGACCAATATATCCTCACGGCGCTGGAGTTTCACACGGAGCTGCTGGAGGCAGGCAGGGAGCTCCCGAGGCTGAGGGACTATTTCTCCAACCCGGGGAACTTCGAGCGACAGAGCGGCACTCCACCTGCCAGAGAGCAGGCGCTCGGACCTGGAGGACCGCTGAGTAAGTAGCTGCCTCCGATGCTACAAGTAGCACTTTGCTTTCTTTGCCGTTTTTGTTACATTAAAACGTGTTTTTTTTTGGAGCAGAGCTGATCTCTGGATCCCATCTTGCTGCTCCTGCCCAGCCCCAAGGGCCGCAGTGATCCAGTGGCTTTTATTTTTTTTATTTTTGGGGGGTCAACTTTTCTCGTCAGGTGGATCAGAACACAAGGGGATTGATTACAGAACTGTGACTAACTGATCAAACACTGCTAATTGTGCTTTAAGATGAGAACTTTAAAGTGGCAGACAGATGGTGATCTCCCCCTGAGGGAGACCATCCTCTTCCTCAGGCTGTCAGGAGGTCATGGAGGAGCAGAGGAAAGATCAGCAGAAGAAAGTGCTGAGTTCTTGCTCTACCTGCCGTGCAACTATATATTTATTACAGACAAGACTAAATAACAATTCTGAGCTTTGAAATAAGTCTATAGTTGGCAAAAATCTAATTAGGACAGAATCTGTAGTAGACTCCAAATTTAGGTTTTTAGACTGTTGACTCGTCCTCATCCACTTATTTTACTTTTAATAGTCTTTTGACTTTTTCTTCTTCAGGGGTCTCTCCACAGCGAGTCCTCCTCCGTCTCTGTCCTCACTCCAACTACCTCCATGTCCTCGTTAACTGCATCCATATAGCTCTTTGTCTTTTCCCTGGCAGCTGCATTTCTAACATCCTTCCACCAGTATACCCACTGTCCCTCCTCTGGACATGTCCAAACCATCTCAGTCTGGTCTCCCTAACTTTATCTTCCAGTTGTTCAACCTGTGCTGTACCTCTGATGATCTCATTCCTGATCTTCTCCATCCTTGTCACTCCTAAGGAGAACATCAGCATCTTCATTCCTGCCACTTCCAGTTCTGTCTCCTGTCTTTTTGTCCATGTCTCTGTCTCCAGACCATACAACACAGCTGGTCTCACCACTGTCTTGTAAACTTTTCTTTATTTTACTTTTAATAGAGTAACTAGTGCATTATAGATAAGTTAACACGAATTTCTGTCTTATTAGTTGTTGAGAGACCATTAATAAAAAAATAAGTTTTAACAAAATCAAAAAGTAAATGTACAATGGATCAAAAAGTACTAACCGTAAACATGAAAGGAATATTTTGCCTAAAGCCATGTCGTCTTTTCTAGATTGATTTGATTGCTAACACTCATGTGATCTGCTAAAATGATCTGCATTTTGACTGAATATATCTCTACAGTAGATGTACTGAAATGTCATGATATATTGGAGTATTTTTGTTTGTTTTACTCTAACAGAAGAGGTGATGGTATGCATTCTGTAAATTGAACCGTTACCTATATTTAATAAAGCAGCGGTGTCTAGTGATTAATACAGTAAAGCAGGTATTTACAAAAAGTGTTTAAACTTTGACGACAGTTTGACTTGTTGCTCTGAATCTAATTTTCTTAATTATGGTTTTTCCATGCTATGATCTTAAGATGTATGGTTTAGCAGGAGCATTTGAAAATATACACAAGTACTTTTTACACTTTTAACACTTAATGATGCTTTGTTTTATTACTAGTTTGCTTTGCGTAGTTACACTAAATCTACATATTGTTATAAATGGAGCTTTCCTAACATAGCTCAGTTATGATGAGACTTTTATTCTTCTAATACATTAAAGATGCATGTGTCATGTATTTTATACTGCATAAAAGCAGAAGTCAACAGCTGACTGCTCTGATATGTACTTGAGCCGACCTTTGTGACACAATTTGGACCAGCTCGTCCTGAACTCCAGATGTTTTCGAGCACATTATGAATATTCACTGTGTGGCGTTAGCAGCTGTTGCTCCAGGTCACATGACGCAACAAGGAGGTTTGACTGAGATTCTCTTCTCCGTTGTGATATAACGCAGTAGTTATTTGGTCATGTGAGAGATTTTATCCAGTCATGCTGTGATTTTGACAGTGGGCTGCTATATTTGTGAAACTCGTCCTTTCATTACGACGGTTTTAGTGATTCTTGGTACGACTTCTTAATGGTCTGTGCTCCATTATTCTGTCTTCACAACCTCATTCTAAATCAGGCTTGGTTATGCCTAAACACCCCCCAATTAAACCGAATGAGCTTGTTCGTTACTCCTTGGTGTTGTGTTTATCCCCATTCTTTTCAAATATTTCCTTCGGTTTCATTTAAGTTTACATAGCCGTCTTGTTTGTCGACACGTTCAAACCCCACTACTTGAGAGTTTAGCTAAATAACTGCAACTTCATCTGATTGTAAAAATAAATGACTTGAATTCAGACGAATGGAACAAAATCATAGAGAAACGTCCGGTTATGAAATGTTTTTATGGTCTGCTCGCAGGACTGAGGGTTTTTGTTTGCAAACCTATATGTTCATTAAACATGTGACACACACACACGGACACAAAAGCTTTCAAAATAAAACTCAATTTAGAATATATATAGGCAATAACAACCTTTTCTGGTGTCGAGGATCACTTATGTACGCTCAAAACTAGGTTAAAGTTTTATCTTTACCGTACATCGTTTGTTCTATAGAGCTCGGCTACATTTGGCCTTTAGGCCAACAATGCTACGTTTGGCCCGACTTCCTATTGTTTCTGGTTATCAGAGAAGAAACGGGGCCAGTCTCACACTCGCGGTGCAGTGGAAAGAAAGCCAACACCATTGACAATGCTAGCAGAGCTCAGTGAAACATGAGTACACCTATTTATCAATTTTAACTGCTCCTTAAGACAAAATAACTTCGCTAATCCTCTACTCGGCTGCAAGGTTGTAGTTCAGTGGGTATTTCCATAATGTACACATCCTTGTATGACACTTTTCTCTGCGTCTGTGTGTTTGAGCAGATCGAGCAGGCAGTATTAGCACCTTGGACTCTCTGGACTTTGCACGTTACTCGGATGACGGCAACAGGGAGACAGACGAACGGGTGGCAGGTAAGATGAACCACGCTGTCGGGTCACCAAGAAGGAAGCCCGGCTTACCTCGGGGAAATACAAGATCACAAGAAAGTATATTGGTTGAAAGAGTTCGGCGTCGTAACGAGGAGCACGACGCGCAAACGACTCACTGATGACCAACCGGGATGTCGGAAACTAGTGATTCTGTTCTGGTCACGTTATTTTATTTTAACACTTGTCAAGCGCTCCAAACGTTCAGGCTTTCGTAGAATCACTCCCAACTGATACAATTTTGTAATCTTTTAGCCTTTTCGACATGCCGAGCGTTTTGTGATTTTGTTGAAGGGATTCAGATTCTTCCTAATAACCGTCACATTTTGAAGACGGTCTGTGGTATTTTTAGTGCAGAACTGATCAATAATTTTTCAGAACCGCACTTTCAATACCCTTTTCCCTGTTGCTCTGTCGTGGCACACCTTTTAGTTTTAGTTAAATACGTTTTCAGCTGTTTCTGCCACTACTGACGCATCATCGCACATTTCTGGCCTTAGCAGCAGCTGCTCATGTGTGAGCTCATTGTTTGTTTTCAGCCGAGTGATTTTTAGACTGCTGATAAAAACTGTTTACCCTTTATTAAGGCCTCAGAACATCTCAATCTACAACTAGGCCTGTCGCGATAAACAATAAATCAATTAATCGCATGATAAATTAAAATAATCTACCTCGTTTTCATTTATCGGCTTTATCGTTTCTTCGTGTCTCTCTTTCTACTGAAGACACTCGATGAGAAAAAGTTAAACTCCGGCGCTCTTCACTGACCCCTCCCTTTCTCTTTTCACTTTAAAATCCATTTTAACGTCCAAAGTCACGTTTTTGGATCGTTAAAAGCAGCTAAGCTGAGAAGCTAAGCTACGAGCTAAGCTAACAGGCCGACCTCATGAAAAACCTCCGTCTTGTCGAAGCTCCAAAATTCAAAAATGCTATGCGAAAGAGCTCAACCCACACCGAGCTTCCGCCATTTTGAGAAACGACAAAAGGAAAGAGAGACAGCCCGTGTCACGTCAAGTGGCCTCCCTCCCATTTTTCTTAAAGGGACACGCTCGCTCCCTCACTATCCATCCTTCGGTTCAAACAGTCTTATACTGCCATCTGGTGGTCAAAAAAGTTACTACACTCAAAATAAATCAACATTTTTTCTTAAATTTGACAATACTTAGTCAAATTTCAAACAATATTATCGTTTATCGCCATATTTTCTGAGACAATTAATCGCCCAGCAAAATTTGTTATCGTGACAGGCCTATCTACAACTATAGTAGAGATTTAAAGTTGTGTAAAAGTACTTAAAAACTCCTTTTTTATGAATGTTATCATGCAAAATAGTGTTGCATTTTTCTTTTAATTGTTTTATAATATGTTTAAATCCTAGATAATTTATGCAGATATACCTAATGTCATCATATAAATGGCTTGCTTCTGGTTTGGACTTCTGTAAGTTAATAAAATTACATTAAACAGTTGAGATGCATTGATTGCAATGTCCTAACTTTCATATTTATAAAATAAAGTTAGCATTTTTTAAAGCTCCTACCGGCTTAATTAGATTTTGCCAATTCAAAAATTTCTGCAAGCTACAGTGTTATTGGCTGAACATAAAATCAGACTGTTCATAATATAATATTTAATTAAAATGTGTTTCTTCAACTTGACCAAGTTACAGAAGTTTCTCTCTGTCCCTGGACTTACATCAGATTATTGGAATATCAGAAAATAAAGCAACATCTCCTTTATGAGGCAGATTATAGCTACCCAACATTTTCTTTTCCCTCTACACTTCAGAACATCAACGTGCACCATCTCACAGGACAACCTTTTTTTATTTATCCTTATACATTTCACAATTTGAAATAAATCACACCTCTATCCATAATGACCGTTTGGAAAAAAAAAACACTTATTTACTGTAAAATTGTTAGATTATTAAATAATTATTTCGTTTTATTGTAGCTATGCATGTGACCAGTCAAGCCAGTATTCAGCCAATTCCTTGGACCAGCTGAGACGTTGGTGCATCCCAAATATACAGGAGACAGTTTAAACCATGCAGCAGAGATGATCAAACCTACAAATTATGCATCATTAAAGTTCTACCTCTGCTCCCATACTGCCCATACACTGAATTGGTACCACCCCCCTGCTCCTTTCAAGCACACCTGATTGTACCCCCCCCTCAACCTGTTCTTGCCAAAATGTCTGCCCCCAGCTGTCTGACTTTGGGTTTTCTGGCTTTCTTCTGACGTTGGTCAAACCCCAGTGAAACTCTGGACAAGTCACTCCATCCAGACTAGCTTTTTGCTTTTCTGTTTTTATTTTCTCCCCTCGTTATTTTGTTCATGTTCTTTTATTTGATTTTTTTTTTTTTTTTCATTTTGTCACGATTGCAACCTGTGCACTCCTGATCTGTGGTAAAGTTTGATAATGGCTTAGGTTTTATTTTCCTAAACTAAAATAAATGGCCACAATGAGGGAGAAGTAAGCATGTGTAGATGCACGTTGGGGAAAATACCGGTAGGTATTTGATGTACTGCCGATTTTACGAGTTTTCCCAACAATGAATGGAGAGGTCTGTATGTTTTAATGTACATACACTATAACTGTGAGACAGAATCTAAGGATAAAAATCAGAAAATCACATTGTATGGTTTTTAAATAAATACTTAGCATTTTCTTACATGAAATAGGTATTTGATCACCTATCAATCAACAAGAATTCTGTCTCCTACAGACCTGTTAATATTTCTTTAAGAAGTCCTCCTATTCTGCACTCGTTAGTCACCTGTTTGCACTCGTTACCTGTATAAAAGACACCTGTCCACACACTGAGTCAATCAAACCCCAACCTCTCCACCACTGCCAAGACCAAAGAACTGTCTAAGGACACCAGGGACAAAATTGTAGACCTGCACAAGGCCGGGCTGGAATCAGCCCAGAACTACACGGGAGGACCTGATCAATGACCTGAAGAGAACTGGGACCCCAGTCTCAAAGAAGACTATTTTAGTATCATACTACGCCGTCATGGTTTAAAATCCTGCAGGGCATGCAAGGTCCCCGTTCTCATGCCCGTTTGAAGTTTGCCAGTGACCATCTGGATGATCCAGAGGAGGCATGGGAGAAGGTCTTGTGGTCAGATGAGACCAAAATAGAGCTTCTGGGTATCAACACCACTCACTGTGTTTGGAGAAGAAGAAGGATGAGTACCACCCCAAGAACACCATCCCAACCGTGAAGCATGGGGGTGGAAACATCATACTTTGGTGGTGCTTTTCAGGGGACAGGACGACTGCACCACATTGAAGGGATGATGGATGGGGTCATGCATTGTGATATTTTGACCAGCAGCCTCCATCCCTCAGGAAGAACATTGAAGATGGGTTGTAACTGGGTGCTCCAGCAAGACGGTGACCCCAAACACAGCCGGGGGCAACTAAGAAGCGTCTCTGTAAGAATCATTTCAAGGTCCTGGAGTAGCCTAGCCAGTCTCCAGACCTGAACCCAACAGAAAATCTTTGGAGGGAGCTGAAACTCCATGTTGCCCAACGACAGCCCTGAAACCTGAAAGATCTGAAGATCTGTATGGAGGAGTGGGCCAGAATCCCTGCTGCAGTGTGTGGAAACCTGGTCCAGAACTACAGGAAGTGTCTGACCTCTGTAACTGCCAACAACAGTTTATGTACCAAATAAATACTTATTTCATGCAATAAAATGCAAATTATTATTATTTTTTCTTGGATTCTGTCCTTCACCGTTGAAGTGGACCTACGATAAAAATTACAGACCTCTCCGTTCTTCGTAGGTGGGAAAACTTGTAAACTCGACAGTGTATCAAATACTTATTCCCCCACTGTATAAACATATGTAAATGTAGGTTAAAAACACCCATACAAGTGTGAAGCCTACCTAATACTTTGTTTTTGAATCAATAAATAATAATGAGGTCAAAAATAACGGATTTTCAGTGCACAGATATGCAACGTTGTTTTTCCTGCTCCATTGCTTACAAAGTTTTGCGTGTGTTTTTTACTCTAAAGTGTCTTAAGATCCTGTGTGAGTTTTTTTTTCTGCTTTGTTTGTGGTTAATTCAGAAATCCAAACTTCAATCTGCAGGTGAGAAAAAACGGATTTAGTCGTCTGCTACTTCTGGAAAACGTTCAGATTTTTGCAGGAAGTCAGAATCAGAAGCGTTTACTCCCATGCCTGAATAAGATTGAACTCTTACTACTTTAAATAAAGTTATTGCAATGATCTAACCCTTGATATGTGAGTTTCCTGAGCAGTGGCTGTCCTTTGAGTGGCTGGAAATTGATTAATTACTCGTCTGTAAGGCATTTGCCTACGCAAGAACCTGTGTCAGACAGCTCGATTATCCAGGGTGCGCATGGTGAATTTTAGGTCAAATTGGGCCCCTTTCAGAAAAAATAATCTGCATCAGCGCTTTGAATTGGAGGAATCGAGGGCTAAAAGTGTCTCAGTGCTTTGCACCACTCAGACAAGTGGACCATGATCCTCTGCTGCATGTGTTTTTATGAATCATGATTTGCATGCCGCCTTTCTTTTTTTTTTGTTTGTTTGTTTTATGACTTTTTGGATCTTTATTTTGTTTTTTGGGATTTTTTTTTTTTTTTTTTTTTTTTTTACGCTCATCTTTGTTTTGTTTGCTCCTTGTCTTTGGTTGGATCCACTTCCTGTGTGTGTGTGTTGTCATTTCCTGTCCAGTGCTGGAGTTTGAGCTACGGAAAGCAAAGGAGACCATACAGGCTCTGCGTGCAAACTTGACTCAGGCAGCAGGTGTGGCGTACTTTTAACTTCTTCTCCACTGGAACCCATTTTGTTACAGCTTTGTTGTTGTTCTTGTTGTTGCTAAGAGAATGTCTCTAGATGATCCGCAGCACACATTCAACCATTTAATATCCTCTGATTTCTCAGAGAGCGAAGTGCCGTCGCAGGAGAGAAAAAACTTCAAATCAAGTCCTGAAATTCAGGTTTGAAGCCCCTTGATCACTGAACTCTTGAAAATGTTCACATTTATTCAATTGTCTTTACAATGGTCAGTATTACGATGTAGTTTTTATTTTTTGTCCTGCTTCAGGAGTCCATACGACCACTGGAGAAAAGAGCCTTAAACTTTCTTGTGAATGAATATTTATTAAAAAATGAATACAAACTCTCGTCCATCACCTTCTCTGATGAAAACGATGATCAGGTAAAGGCTTTTTTGTGGTTGCTTCACGTCTAAAGAAAATCAAATAAAATAGTTTTATCCAAATAGCTTTAGATATTTTCCCAGCTTGAATAAAAAAAAAGTTTTATTCTTAAAATAAGATCAAAAATATCACATCCTGCATATGATGACATTAAAATATATATTTTTTGTTTTTCTTCTCAGGACTTTGAGTTGTGGGATGATGTTGGTCTCAACATCCCAAAACCCCCCGACCTGTTGCAGCTCTACAGGAACTGCGGCAGCACCCTCACTTCCCCCCGGGACAAAGTCGATGCGTCAGTCGAGGTCGATTTTGACGATCTTCCTGGAAACTGCGATGTTCAGGAGCACCTGAAGAAGCCCGACCTGTCACAACAGGTGCGTTTTAAAAATGTCCTGCTCTCTGCTGCATGCAGCATCTGTGGTAGAAACTCAAGAAGATGAGTTGCTTTTCCTGCAATAAGCAGGTTTTTTGTTTCGTGTACCTTTGACTGATGAAGCCTTCTGGATGGAAGGTGAAACGTTTCAGAAAAAAAAAAAAAAAACTGTCCAGATGACCTGACTGAAAATTGTCGCAATTAGAATATTTTCCAAAATTTCAGCCCTAATTTAAATTCAAATGCACTTCAGCTTGAACCAGAACCAATTTCATACAGTTTAATGAACTTAAATAACCTGTATTATGAAATAAAGTATTCTGACAGAAAAAAAAATACACGTCACAAGCGCTTTTCATTCAAATGTATTCAAAGTAGAACTCCCAATCTTCCTTAATTTCTCTACAAAGCACAGCCGTGCACAAAAAAAATCCTTACTTGTTGTGTATATTTTGAATTTTCTTCCTGCATTTATATTTTAGCATGTCAATAAATGTTAAAGTTAGATCTGACTGGTTTATAAACCAGCAGTTCTTAAGTACACAAGGACAGGCCTCTGTTCTGCACTATGCAAATAAAACGTAAAAAACAAGAGCAGGCCTTTCTCTGTTTGAAGTCAGTCAGCTGTTTGGTTAAAAAGCATTCCTAAAGGCTACTTGTTAACCAGCAGTTATCCATTTTAGAATTGTTGCTGGAGAACTAGCACGAACATGAACCACACGCATGCATTTTGATATTAGTTTTACTTTAACATTTCTGAAAAAGCTCAAGTAGAGTTCTAAATATTTGTTCCCCTTAATTAAGAGAGTTTAACACCTCCTTTTTTTTTTTTTTACAGCAACAAACGGAAGTCGTGCAAGAGCTGGAGTACCAGCTCAACCTGCTAAACAGTGAGAAGCAGAGTTTAGCTGAGCAGATAAAACAGCTGCAGAGGTGGGTGCACCGGTGCACGCTTTTGTTTCAGGCTGTTGGAGGTGCATCACGCTGCAGGGCTGATTCAGTTTCATTCGTTCATACGAGTTTTCACACAAATAGTACAGTCTGTAGGTCAAATCTCAGAGTATCTGTAAAAAATCTGGAAAGTTTAAGCATCAGATTTTATGATTACCATAACTTTGACCACAAGGTGGCGCCATCAGAAGAATCACAGCTGCTGGAAGTTGCAGCCTACTCTGATGTAAATGTTGAACTTTTTTTTTTTAATCTTAAATCTCTTATTTCTACTGTTGAGGTTTATAATTTATATATTAATAGTTTATTTTTTAATATTAGTAACAGTTGAGAAATCGTGAAGCATTTTTCTGAGCTGCTTTTGTTGCCAATGTAGAGTTAGATATTAACGAATGTTTCAGAATCTAAAAACGCATCATTTAATTTTGACAGTCTGTTTCTTTTCTTTCGTTTCAGTGAGATCCAGACTCTGAAAAAGTCCGTCTCTGCCCCGCCTCCCGCCAATCTGGACCTGGGCTTACAGAACTCATCCCACCCCTCCTCCTCCTCCTCTACTACAAATTCTTGCTCCACTAATCCTCCTCCTGTGGTATGTGTGTTATGTTAAAGCATGAAAGAAGTGTTATAAAACCAGAGGTAGTCTTTGCTGAGATGATTTTTGACCGTAGCTGCAGAGTTTAACTCATCCTGGCTGCACATTCTGTTTACGTCCTCAGCCTCCTGCAGATAACGGCCAGTATTTAGATATCCGAGGGGTCTCTGAAGCTGAAAACAATCTGGCCTCCGCCTCTGCTCAGAACACATCGCAGCACCGCCAACAGTCCTGCAGCAAAGTCACAAGTCAGTCACGAGTCCAGTTCGATCAACCAAACAGGTGAGCGGACATTCAGTCCTGCAGGAAACAAAAGATCTGAACGTAGTAGCAAAACAGTGGTACCAGTTTACACCTGTCGGGTCACTTTGTGTAACTGGAAAGTGATAAATACACACAAAAATTAGATTCAATAAGTGAAATATTTTAAGATTCTATGGATTTTGGTCAACATGGGGGAGGCCAGTGTTGAAATGTAAGACAATAAAATATGCACATTTTAATTAGTCCGTACTAAATTTATTGAAATCGTTCACCTGACCGATGACTACAGCAATAATGCACATTTCAGTGTTGTTACTACATAAAACCATTAGGTGGTGGTATTCGTTTGACTTTGTAAGATGCATTTAAAACGGGTAATAACGTGGATGACCTCTTGTTTGAGTAATGTTCTCACGTTTGCTTTGTATCCAGAGATTTTAAAATGCTTCATGTAATTCTGTATTTAGTGTTTCAGTTACAGACTCATCTATATATCCTTTATATATCTATATATAAAGGTTGATTGATATCCAGCAATTTTCAGTCAGGTCATCTGGACAGTTTCTTTTTTTTTTGTGTGCTGAAACGTTTCACCTTCCATCCAGAAGGCTTCATCAGTCAAGGAAACACACAACACAAAACTGATTCTTCCCCAAACAGCTTACTCCAAAGTGGAACAAACCAGTTATGTTGGTGCTAAGATGGTATCTTTGGCACGCCCCCTCCTCCGGTGCCGGCCCTCTCTCTCGTTGACAGTCATGTCAAACTGGTTCAAAACCAGCAAAGTCCATGCTCAATAATCCAGATATACAATCCAACAATTGTTGGATTGTA
>NC_056517.1:37658024-37672709 GCF_014905685.2 Nematolebias whitei
TAAAACATGCAGGATGGTGTTCCTCAAGGACCAGAGTTGGGAACCACTCATTTTTATGCTCTAAAATGTTTTTTGTTTTTTTTTCTCTCAGTCAGGAGTTTTCATTGTTTCTTTCTTGATTTTAGTTCTAAATCATTCCCAAAGTTCAGCTTAGGTGTGGCGTGATGCACACTGAGTTGTGGACTTCCTGTCGGGATATTTGTATTCAAGCAAGAAAAATCAAACAAATGTTCTTGACCTACTAAACCTTTAGAGAGGCTTGTTCTTTCTGCACGGTTTGTTTCAGGATTCCCATGAATCCTCCGCAGTCCCTGCTGACTTGTGTCTAATCTATTGATTCGGACTGTCACCTTCTGTCATGAAGGCCTTTGTTTTCTCCTGCCTTCGTCGTTACTCTTCCGCTGTTTATTGTCGCCCACGCACATTCGTTGCCTTTTATGCCTTCACTGGTTTTATTTTTATTTTTTAATTTCTCTCTTTTCGTCTCACTCATTCTCTCGCTCTCATGCATGCCTCTCTTCTAGAGAATGGTTGCACATCTCTGCCAGGTGAGTCTTTCACGCGCTCTCATCTGCATGTTTCTGACATGAGAAGAATAATAACCGGCTTCTGAAGCTACAACTGCTAATGGACGCTCCAACGCATTTACATTAAACTTTGGTTTGTAGCGAAGCAGTTTTAGCTTCATCTTGGCCATGGTTGTGTTTTGTGTTTTAAACTCTGTTGTGTCTTTATTCTTTTTTGCTCATGTTTTTTATTTTTGTCATTTGCCGCAGCTTTAAACTGTCAAGCATCTAACGACAGTTGTTTATGATGTGGTTTCAGTTAACTTTATAAAATCGGATCAACTGATTTATAAGAAGGATTAGGCCTGTCATGATAAATTTTGCTAGGAGATTAATTCTCAGAAAAAAATGTGATAAATGATAATATTGTTTGAAATTTGATAATAATTAGTAATTATTATCAAATTTAAGAAAAAATGTTGGTTTATTTGAGTGTAGTACCTTTTTTCGACCACCGGCCGGCAGTATAAGACAGTTGGAACCGAAGGATGGATAGTGAGGGTGCGAGCAGCGTGTCTCTTTAAGTAAAATGGGAGGGAGGCCCCTTGACGTGACACGGGCTGTCTCGTTCCTGTTTTTCGGTTCTCAAAACGGCGGACGCTCGGTGTGGTTTGAGCTCTTTAGCATAACATTTTTCACACAAAGCTTTTAATAAAAAATCAGTAAACGAGTTCTCGTCTTCTTTTTGCAGAGAAAACAACTTTTTACACGTAGGCACGGGTTTCAACCGTGAATTTTGGAGCTTCAACAAGACCGTTTTTTTTTTTTTTTTCCCAGAGGTCGACCTGTTAGCTTAGCTCGTAGCTTAGCTTCTCAGTTTAGCTGCTTTTAACGATCCAAAAACATGATTTTGAACGGTTAAAATTATTATTATTTTTTTAATAGAAAGGGAGGGGTCAGTGACGAGCACTGGAGTTGAGCCTTTTATCATCCAGTGTCTTCAGTAGAAAGAGAGAGACACGAAGAAACGATAAAGCCGATAAATGAAAATGAGGTTGATAATTTTAATTTGTCATGCGATTAATTGATTTATTCTTAATCACGACAGGCCTAAGTAGGATAAAGCTGTAATCCCTAAAAAAAATACTGCTTTTAATTTTACATTTTATTATTTCTGTTCATTTAAACAGGCATTAATAATCTGCACATGTTCTGTGATCAACAAATGCATTTTAATAACTGTCCTAATTTTCCAACGTAACTGAACTAGTGTTGAAAGTTTTAATTAAAGCTCTTGCTTCCTATGAACTATAATCCTGATGTTTGTGCAGAGGTTCTGTGTAATCGCACTACTTGCATGCAGTTTGTATTTCTGCACACATGGACGCACACAAACACTTAAGTGCTTACAGTTTGCACCGTGTTGAAACTCAAGAAGCCACAAAACTTGAGTTTCTGTGGGACGTAAATCTGCTTATGGTAGCTCTCGGTTGGCCTGCTTTGCATATCACAGGGTTATGTAGGTGTAATCAACCCAAGACCGTTGGGGTGCGTCTAATCTTTTAACAAAATCAACGTAAACAAACTGAAAGGAGTCTGGTGAGAAATTAAAAGAAGCGCAATAAGGTTTTGGAGTCCTCCTTGAGCGGCATGGACTTTGCCCTGTGTCCGTTGGGTTTGTGAATCATGACACCATATATTCGTACATAAATGCAGCTGCTCGCACCTCCAGTGCGTTACTTAAAGCTTCGTAACCACCATCGGCGTGAAGAGTCACCCGGAGATGTTTAAATGTGATACCTGCGTAAGAACAAAAGGTGTTTGACCTGCAACGGTAAAAGGATAGATGGAGCCTGCCTGCCACCTGTCTGGATTATCAGACTCTGTAAATCAGTAAACACGTTGCGTTTCTCTTCATACCACAAGACCACTCTGCTTTTTTTCTCTTGTCACCATTATATTAGTCTTTTCTTAATTTCACCTACAGTATGTCACTGTACTGTGATCCTTTAAATTGTTTAACTGTAGAGAGCATTAATGCAGTTTAACAGATTAGCTTCCTTTACATATATTATTAAATAAAATACACTGGTTATGATTTGAATGAAAAATATTAACGCAAACCACTGAGTGACTGGGAACCAGAAAAGGTTTTAGAGTTGCGGTGATATCTCACTGGTAACTGCTGGTGACTACTTAGCGAATGGTATTTGTGACAGTCTTTAAATTGTTTCCAAGTGTTGGCAGGATTTTTTTTATATTTCCTCAAGTGAACTGCAGAGAGAAGGCTTGTTGAATTCTGAACAAGTTCAAAAATAGTGTGTGTTGCTGGTGTCTCGAACCCGTCTTGGCCATTCTTAGTTTAGTTGCAGTCATCTCCAACCCCTCTCAAGAGTTGTGTTTTGACACCTGCATGGGTGCGCTCCTCTTACAGAAAAAGCCAAGACTTCAGCCCTAATTGTCCACGTCTAAAACTGCGCTGATAAATGATAATCATTGAAAACTGGTCTTTATCAGATCATCATTTCAAAAGTGTAATCCAGTTGATTGAATCATAAGCAAGGTGGCAAGCCGAAGAGAGTATATGTGTGGAGGGTAGCCAACAAAACAATGTGCACAGCCAAGAATGCCATTTTGCAAGTTGTGCACTCAAACATCGACCGTGATTTTATTATTGTTTATTAGCTGCACAACTAGCTTCAAGGTGGAGGTGGGAGTGCATCAAGGATCAGCTCTGAGCCCCTTCTTGTTTGCTGTGGTGATGGACCGACTAACAGATGAGGTCAGGCAGGAATCCCCGTGGACTATGTTTGCAGATGACATCATGATCTGTGGTGAGAACAGGTGGAAGAGAACTTGGAGAGGTGGAGGTATGCACTTGAAAGAAGAGGAATGAATGGCAGCCGTAGTAAGACAGAGTCCATGTGTGTGAATGAGAGGGAGGAGGTGGAACAGTGAGGCTACAAGGAGCAGAGGTCACAAAGGTGCAGGACTTCAAGGATTTGGGGTCCACTGTCCAGGAACATGGGGAGTGTGGTAAAGAGGTGAAGGAGAGAGTCCAGGCAGGATGGAGTGATGGAGAAAAGTTTCAGGAGTGATTTGTGACAAAAATGTGTCGGCAAAGGTCAAAGGAAAAGTTTACAAGACAGTGGTGAGACCAGCTATGTTGTATGGTCTGCAGAGAGAGACATGGACAAAAAGACAGGAGACAGAACTGGAAGTGGCAGAAATGAAGATGTTGAGGTTCTCCTTAGTGATGAGGATGGATAAGATTAGGAATGAGATCATCAGAGGTGCAGCACGGGTTGAACAACTGGGGGATAATGTTAGCGAGACCAGACTGAGATGGTTTGGACACGTCCAGAGGAGGGACAGTGGTTTGGACACGTCCAGAGGAGGGACAGTGCGTATTACATTGGTAGAAGGATGTTAGAAATGCAGCTGCCAGGAAAAAGGCAAAGAAAGAGATAAATGGATGCAGTTAGAGAGGACATGGAGGTAGCTGGAGTGAGGCCAGAGATGGAGGAGGACGAGTCGCTGTGGAGACCCCTGAAGAGGGAAAAACTGAAAGAAGAAAAAGATTAGCTTTGCAACTTGCTGGTTACTTTGAATTCAGTGAATCTTCAACTTATTTTTTCTTCCAATATACCAAGTCTTGTTTGATTTTCCAACTATTCTCCAACAGTCGTAGCCCAGGGAGATTCTAGCTTAAGACATCGAACCCACAACCTCATGAAGGACTTAGGACTTAGCTTGGCACCTTTCTTCTGAGTTTCTGAATAAAGAACACTCATAAAGAACTTTTAAAGCTTATAAAGTGATAAAACCATGAATCCGAATGCATCAAGAAAATATCTGGCATTTAAGACATTAGTGGTTTTTGTGTATTAGTACACTTCTTATGAAATATAGTTCCAGGTTAAAAGTAATGGATCACAAAAATATATCTAATACTTACGTTCCACACAAAAATTGATCCTCCAGAAGGAAAGGGTACCGGTAGTAAGGACTGTGGCACACGTATTTCTCAGTTCAGATAAAGTTTGACACATACTGGCTCTTTGGTCTCGCTGTGTAAAACGCTGCTCTTTGAGGATTGCTGTTTTTGGATCCGGGCATCATTCTGTCCACGTTGAGTTGCCACAATGTTTACCATGGACTGGTCAGATGTTGAACCTCCTCAAAGAGCTTTTGGATCATTAATACAACGATTCATACCGAAATGGAGCCGTAACATCATGGTTTTAGACTTTTCAGATGTTTTTTTATTTATTTTAAAGCTAGGAACTCTGGGAAGACTCAAAGTATATTTGTTCAATTGAAGAGAACAGAACAAAGTTTAATTTGGTTTAACTCCATTTTTTTCTTCTTCTGGTTTTAAACACTTGAACTGTATTTTTCCACAATAGAACTTGTAATTAAGCACTTAAAGATCACCCTCCGACACTTTATTGTTGTTTTTGACTTTGTAAAAGTCGTCCATCGTGACTTTGAATTTATAAATTTAGTTCAGCGCTGGGCGAATGACTAATCACAAACATCTTTACCCTCTCGTTTCTGCTGTGCCCATGTGTCCGCCCTGCAGTATTGAGGTTTTGCTTGTTCCTCCAGGACTTGGTAGGAAAGTGTGAGATCTTCTCGGGGAAAGGAGTAGAAAGAACAGTTTTGAAAAAAATATATTTTTACTTTGTGTGCAGTCTCTAATTTCAGTGGATGTGTGTTGGGAATGTAGGGCTGACCACAGTTTGGCCATGGAGGCCCTGAATCAAGGGCAACCGAGCTCTCCCTTCTGGCTCAAGTTGTCCATGAACTCTGCCTGAACTGTGGGATGGAGCTCAGTTTTGGGAAAGCAACTTTGCGATGTGTGTGTGTGTGTCAATAATCCAGCCAAGTCTGTGTGTGTGCATGCACTTTATAAGCTTCTATGGTATGAATCTTTCACTGTGTGACTTTAAAGCCAAATGAGTCATTGCAACCCCAAATAAAGTGTATACGGTAAGTGTTTTCAGCCGTTTGAAAGGCATTCTAACAAAAACTCCTTTTATTTATTTATTTTTCCTGATTCTCCCTTAATGTTTTATGCACATGATCATTATTCCTGTTACTTCACAGACTGGCCTGTTCGACTTCTTTGAGTGTAACTGTAGAACTGATCTCTATCTCTTCGTCTTCTCTCCATCAGGAGTTGATTCCCCTCATCTTGTGCACAGCTTGCCTTCATCCAGAGTCTAAAGAGAGGGACCAGCTTCTGCACATCCTCTTTAATCTCATCAAGAGACCAGATGATGAGCAGAGGTGTGCATGTTTCTATGTATATTGCAAATATTTTAAAAAATCACATATTTTGCTCATTTATCTCTCTTTTTGATTTAGCATCTTCCTAAAATTATTATTTTTTATATATATTTGTCTTTTTGTCTTAAGACAAATGATTTTGACAGGTTGTGTTGCATTTGCAAGACACGTGGGTCCAACTCGTGTTGAGGCTGAGCTTCTTCCTCAGTGCTGGGAACAGGTACGGTAATATAATAGCATTTAATTAAGTCACTTTTATACCTTTTTTTAAGTTGTATTAATTATAGTCTGTCCAACAGAACTGTGGTTCCTCTGCACAGGAAACCCGCGAGTCAGAAACCATCGGGATTTTTAACTTCCAAACATTTATTCACCAAACTCAGCTGCTCCTAGTTTATTTATTTAAACTAACCAAAACTTGGATCCAGCAGAAGAATCGGGCGGTGCTGGGCCAAATCTAAAAATCATTTATTCTGAGAGGTTATGGTTTTAAGTAGAGAAATTGCATTTAAAATGAAAATACAGTGTGAATGTTTATTGCTGAAAAACAGCTGAAATTATCTAAAAACATGCTGAAATGTAGCTGAAATTAAAGAACAAGCCTAAATTAGCAAAGAAAGCAGAAAGAACACACATTTGCTGAATTTAGTTTAAATAGGTAGAAATATGCACAAAAAATAGGAAATTAACACAAAAAAAATTTGCTTAAAGTAGCAAAAATAGCTGAAAAGTAGATGAAAAGGCAGAAAGAAGCTTAAATTACCGTAAGTAAAAAGAGCTTAAATGAGCTCCAAATATATAGATTAGCCTAAAAAGCTAAAATTAGCATAAAACCTGCTAAATAGTAGTAGCTGAAATAGCAAAAAAGGTTGAAACTTGCAGAAAAAAGCTGAAAGGAGCATAACAAATTGAAAATAGCAGAAATCACCACGAAAACTTGAATTTATCTGAAAACGGCTCAAATTAGCTAAGAAAAATGCTAAAAGAAAATAGCTGAAAAGGTAGAACAAGCTTAAATTAGCAGAAGAAAGCAGAAAGATCATGTTTGCTGAAAGAAGCAGAAATGAGCAGTAAAAAGTTTAAAATTATCTGAAAAAAGCTAAACTTTGTAAAATAAAAAAAAAGCTGCTGAAAGGTAGCTAAAAAAGCAGAAAGAAGCTGAAATTACAAGTGCAGTGAGAACATTTTTGGTGAATTAGTCTGAAAAAAGTTGAAATGAGTGCAAAAAATGTGGAATTAGCTGAAAAAGCTTAAATTAGCATAAAACGGCTAAATAGTAGCTGAAACAGTAAATATAATAGGGGAGTGGTGGCGCTTAGGTTGGAGAAGGTGGCCCTGTGATCAGAAGATTGCTGGTTCATCTCACAGTACCGACAACCTCAAAATGTGGGTGTGAAAGGTGAAGCACCCACACCTGCCTCCACCCTCATTTGCCCTACCCTGAGCCCTTGAGCAAGGCCCTTAACCCCCACCATCTGCTCCCCCGGGCACCCTAGATAGCAACTCTGCTCCACACAGAGGGCTGTGGTTGTGTCAGGAAGGACATCCGGTGTAAAAATAATATCCATTCATGCGACATAGTTCACTGTGGCAACCCCTGAAGGAGGGAGCAGCCGAAAGAAGAAGATTAATTATACCTTGTGAGAATCTTCTGTAATTTATGAGATAGCAGCTTTGTTTTTATTGCCTCCCGTGTCACAAACTAAATCTGTTGCTGTGGCAACGACGTCTGCCGGCAGTCTGGAGGCTGAGAATCTGCAGAGAAAGACAAACTGTGGTTTCCACAGGGTCAACGTGTTTGTGATACACCGTGTTTCCATTCCACCCTGGCTCCCGTCCAGTCTGTCTCCCTTCCTTTATTCCTCTTTTATCTTCAGCATTTCTTTTGTCTGACTTTGTCCTTCGCAGATCAACCACAAATATCCTGAGAGGAGATTGCTGGTGGCGGAGGCCTGCGGAGCATTATCTCCTTACCTGCCTGTAAGAACAGATTGTGCAGAGGAAAAATGAAAAATTGTCGCCAGTGTTGATCACGTAAGAATTAACGGACTCACTTTCACCTTTCTGTTTTTTCAGAAGGAGATTCGTAGCTCCCTGGTGTTGTCCATGTTGCAGCAGATGCTTGCTGAGGACAAGGCTGACATGGTCAGGGAGGCAGTAGTCAAGAGTTTGGGAATCATCATGGGCTACATTGATGACTCTGACAAGTACCCCCAGGTAAAATTGTTTACAAGAAAACATTCATCAAGTTTTACGATACCAAAGCAGCCGGTCCTGAGTGTTTAGATATTCTTGTTGTTTGGTTCCTGTTGCCATCCAGCAGCGTTTTTCTGTGTATGCACTGCGCTCTTCCTTTGTCGTTCACTGCAGGGCTTTGAGTTGATGCTTCTGTCCCTCGGGGACCCATCGGAGCGAGTGGTCAATGCAGTCCACCAAGTCTTCATCCCTGCCTTTGCTGCCTGGACCACAGAGCTGGGCACCCTGCACACTTCACTTATCCCTTCTCTGCTGGCAAGAATAGAGAAACTGCTCAAAGTAAAAGTGACGCCTGACTCTCATTTGGCTGAACATCTTTGTGATTTACTCAGCTAGTTTGCTTGATGGATCCTTTTTCTGCAGCAGGGTGAACACGGTCTGGATGAACACAAGCTGCACATCTTTCTGTCAGCCCTTCAGTCTCTCATCCCACCTTTGTTTGCCGTGGTGCTGCAGAACGCACCCTTCAGCAGTAAAACCAAACTCCACAGAGACATACCTGCAATAGAAGGTACGATACAGATCAGATGTGAGGGTGGCAGACTCTCAGCAGATGCTTGTGTTCAGTGGTGAATGAACTGCACTTTGTGGAACTCTGGTCTTGCAGTGACCCGGTTCCCCAGACCAGCCTCTCCCCTGCAGGACGTGGCCACCATCATTGGGAGCAGAGAGATGCTAAGCACCTTGCTGCTTCTCTACGACCACCAGCTGGAGCATGAAGGAACTACGGGCTGGGAGAGCCTGCTATGGGTGGTCAACCAACTGTAAGTAACTTCAGAGGGCTTTACATCGATTGTCTCTATCCCTTACGTTAATAAGAACCTTCACAAAACATATAAGTACTTAAATACTTAAACTTAGCCGTCCGAAGTGCTGTACAAAAATGAAACAAACAAAAAACAGTAAAACAATAAAAACAACTAAATATATGTAAAAAAAAACAATAAGAGCATCACAAGTAAAATAATACATTAAGACAGAGATGCTAACTCACTCTAGGTTAAAAGCCAATAAAGAAAAATGTGTTTTTAAACATTATATTATGTCACAATCTACAAAAGTATCCTTAAAAATCTTACGAATTTGCTCATTTCTGTTTAGTTTTCAAAACTGTAACAGCTTGAAAAGTTCAGCCAAAGTCAGCTGTAGTTTCTTCTAGTCCTGAAAGTTGCAGCTAGGCCTGTCGCGATAAACGATAAATCAATTAATCGCATGATAAATGAAAATTATCGACCTCATTTTCATTTATCGGCTTTATTGTTTCTTCGTGTCTCTCCACTGAAGACACTGGATGACAAAAGGCTCAACGCCGGTGCTCTTCACTGACCCCTCCCTTTCTCTTTTCTTTAAAACTCATTTTAACCATCCAAAATCACATTTTTGGATTGTTAAAAGCAGCTAAGCTACGAGCTAAGCTAACAGGCCAACATTGGGGGGGGGGGGATCTCCATCTTGTCCAAGCTCCAAAATTCACAGTTGAAACTTGTACCTATGTGTAAAAAGTTTTTCTCTGCAAAAAGAAGCTGAGAACTTTTTTACGGATTTTTTTTTTAATTGAAAGCTTTTGTGTGAAAAATGCTATGCTAAAGAGCATCCGCCATTTTGAGAATCGCATGTCACGTCAGGGGGCCTCCCTCCCATTTTTCTTAAAGAGACACGCTGCTCACTCCCTCACTATCCATCCTTCAGTTCAAACAGTCTTATACTTCCATCCGGTGGTGGAAAAAAGTTACTACACACACAACAAATTAACCAACATTTCTTCTTAAATTTTACAATAATTACTAATTATTGTCAAATTTCATACAATATTATCATTTATCGCAATAATTTCTGAGACAATCGCCCAGCAAAGTTTATCGTGACAGGCCTGCAGAATGTTTTTGTCATTACATGAACAGGATCTTAAAGAACCTCCCAAACAACCAGTTCCCTATAATTAAATTTATTGCACCATTCTAGTTGTTTACACCCAACTTTTTTACATTTGACTGCTATTCCCATTGACTTTCTGAAAAAACAACATTTTGTCACGTTTAAGCTGAACTTGCTCAGGCTGTGGGGTTGTAACAACATATTGAAATGGTTAAGCTCAAGTATGCATGCACTATTTATTTATTTAAATTTTCCCAGACTGCCTCAGCTCATAGAGATCGTGGGCCGCATCAACGTGACGTCGTCGACGTGCGTTCACGAGTTCTCTCGCTTTTTCTGGAGGTTCTGTCGCACATTTGGCAAGATTTTCACCAACACGAAGGTAAAGTCACGTCACAACAAACTCCGTATTGACCTTAATAAACAACTCTGACGTTGGTGCAGTTTCATTCAGTTTTGATCTAATCTTGTGAGCACATTCATAGTTTTTGTTTTAGAAATGTAAAAGTGTCCTCATAGTTGAATATTGAAGTAAATGATGATTGTTGTTGTTGGAACATAGTTTTATGAGAAAATAAACCGAAGCTCAGTGAATTTATCATGTTCGTTTTTTAAATCAACCAACGGGCTGTTTGTTTTAATGCAAGTTATCTGAAAATGATAGTTTTTCTGTTCTTTCATTACATTTTTACGGTAAAGCTCTAATATAAACTATATGTGAACAACTTACAGATGTTTTGATACAGTCTTATGCTTGTTAGGTGAAGCCACAGTTCCAGGAGATTCTCCGACTCTCTGAAGAGAATGTTGGTAAGGGAAACTCTTTGGCTTGTTTTCTAGTTTTTTTTAATTCCAAGAGATTTTTCTCAACCTTAAAGAAAAAAAAAAAGTGGGTGGAGTTTAGACGCAAACACCATCGATGCAAACAAGCTATTTGGAGTCGCGTCTGGGTCTTCCCCTTCTTTGTCTCTTTTTTTTTTCTAATTCCAAACATGTTTTTGTTGTTCTAAAGAGATGCTCGGTTTCATTTGGATGCCAAGTCATTTAGTTTGGTACTGTGGCCTTTTATGAAATGGGTTTTGTTCAGAGACTCATATTTTTATAATTCAACAACAATAAAATATGTAACGAGGCCACATTTTTGCAAACAGATTTATGCAACATTGTGAGTGGTTCCTTGTGTGTGTGTGTGTGTATGTATGTACTAACCGGATTCCAAAAAAGTTGGGACACTAAACAAATTGTGAATAAAAACTGAATGCAATGATGTAGAGGTGCCAACATCTAATATTTTATTCAGAATAGAACACAAATCACAGATCAAAAGTTTAAACTGAGAGAATGTATCATTTTAAGGGAAAAATCTGTTGTTTCCAAATTTCATGGAGTCAACAAATCCCAAAAAAGTTGGGACAGGTCCATTTTTACCACTGTGTGGCATCCCCCCTTCTTCTTACAACACTCAACAGACGTCTGGGGACAGAGGAGACCAGTTTCTCAAGTTTAGAAAGAGGAATGCTCTCCCATTCATGTCTAATACAGGCCTCTAACTGTTCAATCGTCTTGGGCCTTCTTTGTCGCACCTTCCTCTTTATGATGCGCCAAATGTTCTCTATAGGTGAAAGATCTGGACTGCAGGCTGGCCATTTCAGTACCTGGATCCTTCTCCTACGTAGCCATGATGTTGTGATTGCTGCAGAATGTGGTCTGGCATTATTGTGTTGAAAAATGCAGGGTCTTCCCTGAAAGAGATGACGTCTAGATGGGAGCATATGATGTTCTAGAACCTGAACATAGTTCTCTGCATTAATGGTGCCTTTCCAGACATGCAAGCTGCCCATGCCACAAGCGCTCATGCAACCCCATACCATCAGTGATGCAGGCTTCTGAACGGAGCGTTGATAACAACTTGGGCTATCCTTGTCCTCTCTGGTCCGGATGACATGGCGTCCCAGTGTTCCATAAAGAACTTCAAATCGTGACTCATCTGACCACAGAACAGTCTTCCATTTTGCCACACTCCATTTTAAATGACCCCTGGCCCAGTGCAAATGTCTGAGCTTGTGGAGCTTGCTTAGAAATGGCTTCCTCTTTGCACTGTAGAGTTTCAGCTAGCAACGGCGGATGGCACGGTGGATTGTGCTCACTGACAATGCTTTCTGGAAGTATTCCTGAGCCCATTCTGTTATTTCCTTGACAGTGGCATTCCTGTTTGAGGTGCAGTGACGTTTAAGGGCCCGGAGATCACGAGCATCCAGTAGAGTTTTACAGTCTTGACCCTTATGCACAGCAATTGTTCCAGATTCTCTGAATCTTTTGATGATGTTATGCACGGTTGATGACGATAACTTAAAAGTCTTTGCTATTTTACGCTGGTAACACCATTCTGGTATTGCTGCACTATCTTTCTGCGCAACAATGGTGGAATTGGTGATCCTCTTACCATCTTGGCTTCTGAGAGACACTGACACTCTGAGAAGCTCTTTTTATACCCATCCATGTTGTCAATTGACCTAATTAGTGTTCATTGGTCTTCCAGCTGTTCGTTATATGCTCAATTTCCTTTTTCCAGCCACTTATTGCTACTTGTCCCAACTTTTTTGGGATTTGTTGACACTGTGAAATTTTGATTCAACATATTTTTCCTTTAAAATGTTACGTTTACTCAGATTAAACTTTTGATTTGTCATCTATGTTATATTACGAATAAAATATTGACATTTGCCATCTCCACATCATTGCATTCAGATTTTATTCACAATTTGTTTAGTGTCCCAACTTTTCGATTTGGTTTATGATTTAAACATATTTTATGTCAATATTTCATATAATTTGTATTCTGTAAGACTTTTATTTTAATATGGATGGTAAAGCTCTACGCTGTCTGTTTTGTCCTGATAAAATTTTTCTTCCAGATGTTTGTGCGGGGAACGGTATTCTCACCAAAGCTACAGTCCCCATCTATGCTACTGGAGTGCTGACCTGTTATAACCAGGTAACTGAACACAACCACCGTTCAGCTCTGTGCAGGGATGAGTTTGCAAATCTGCTCATGCTTTTTACTTTTTAAGATTTGTCTCAGTTAGCTCTTAACGTTCCTTTCGATTATCAGTGTAACTTTTTTGATGCTTCTCTAAAAAAAAGTCTGTTTTATTTAACTAAAAATACGTGATTGTTTCCCCAAACTGACATTTTGTTTTGTTAAAAATGAATATAAGAATTAATATGATGTTACAGTGAAGAACCAGCTTTTTTACTTTTTTCTCCTTATCTCTATTTTTATGATTCTTAGAACCTATTCAGAAAATGTTTGTAAGCATAAACCAGTCAGTTTTTGTAACATGGATCACAGTGTAGCTATGAGAGTTAGCTGTGCTAAATTTATAATCACACAGATTAAATTAGCATTTATCAGTTATGTAGAAAATTAAATGCAAAGCAGCTTAGTCTTCCAGTTATCTGTTAATAACGGTGTGCCACAAGGTTCGGTCTTAGGACCCACCTTCTTCACAATATACATAAGTAATGTTGTTCAGATCATTCCTGATGTATCCTTGCATTTCAGTGCTGACAACAAAGTTGTTTATTGTCATAAAAAATCAAAATAAAATAATTTTATTTTTTAGACAATCTCTACTAACTAACATCTGCCTATTAGCTAACCTTTACATTCAAATTTTTCATGTTCTTTGGACCTAATTGCATGTTTAAAATGTAAATATGTTAGAGGATTTTCATCTTAATGACTATAAATATTTTAAAGAAAATTTGCTTGAAATAGAAAAAAAATCTGTTGGGCTTTTGTGTTTCAGTATAAAGAAAGTAAATATTGTTTCACTTTAGGGTTTTCTTCATTCCCATGAAAGGAAATCCATTTTTAAGAAACATTATCATACATTTTGTTTCAGTTTCACAAAATATTGCAGCACTTATGTGTAACAAAGGTCAGAAATAATGTGTTTTGTGTCAACTTTAAATATTTTTACCCCCCAAAAAACGTTGTGACTCAGTTCTGCTCATTCTGATGATTTCCGAGTCCACGTGATGTCACTGACATAAACACACTGTCAAATGTTTACAGGAGGAAGATCGCAAACTGTTGGTGGGTTTCCTGGAGGATGTTATGACCATGCTGTCTCTGTCGCATGCACCTCTCGACAGCCTCAAGGCCTCCTTTGTAGAGCTGGGGTGAGGAATTAAAATAAATCATACATTTGATCATTATTTTATAGCTTTGAACACAACATTCACACTAGTAAGAAGATTTGACGCACATTCACTTTTTGCATAGTTGTTATTTTGTTAAAAGTTGTGTTTGTCGATAGGCCTGTCACGATAAACAATAAATCAATTAATCGCATGATAAATGAAAATTATCAACCTCATGTTCATTTATCGGCTTTATCGTTTCTTCGTGTCTCTCTTTCTACTGAAGACACTGGATGAGAAAAGGCTAAACTCCGGTTGTTCACTGACCCCTCCCTTTCTCTTTCCTCTTTAAAATCCGTTTTAAACGTTCAAAATTGCGTTTTTGGATCGTTAAGCAGCTACGCTAAGATGCTAAGCTATGAGCTTAAATTTGACAATAATCACTACCTGTCAAATTTCAAACAATATTATCGTTTATCGCAATAATTTCTGAGACGATTAATCGCCCAGCAAAATTTGTAATCGTGACAGGCCTGTTTGTCGGGTGATTTTTATTATTTTTTCCACTCCTTGTTTGTTTCAGTGCAAACCCAATTTATCATGA
>NC_056517.1:37672719-37672967 GCF_014905685.2 Nematolebias whitei
TTTTTTCCACTCCTTGTTTGTTTCAGTGCAAACCCAATTTATCATGAACTGCTGCTCACTGTTCTGTGGTACGGAGTGGTCCATACGTCCGCTCTGGTCCGGTGCACGGCAGCGCGAATGTTCGAGGTACAAAACACGTACACATGCACGCTGATGGTGTATTACACAAATACAGTAGAGTTTTTCTGATTTTTGATACTTTCTTGTTCAGACATGACAATTTGTGAAGTATTGCTAACGTGTAATGA
>NC_056517.1:37672977-37703337 GCF_014905685.2 Nematolebias whitei
TCTTGTTCAGACATGACAATTTGTGAAGTATTGCTAACGTGTAATGAATTATTTTAAAACTCAACTGCTATTTATTTTAATAAATAGCTATTTGATTAGTCATGTTTATATTAAGTCGAAGTATGTGTACTGTATCTTATTCTGTCCCGTAGTATAATAATCATGTAATATTTCATTTATTTGTTGTAAATGTGCCAGCTTTGCTTGCTTCTGCTGCTGTTGTTAAACATGCATTTTAACATGAAGCTATGAGTAAACTCTGGTTCCAGCTCTACGGCTAAACCCTCCTGAAGCCAACATCAGACCTTCAACTGTGCACCGCTCTTAGAATTCATGTCTGCCACATGTCAGAGAAAAGCTGAAGTCAGCAAGCTGAAAGAGAAAGGACCTGAAGCTCTTCATTCTAGTTGTAAAGTAGAATGTAATCGGATGTTTTTGAGGATGATGAGGCGTTGATTCACTTCTGCTATTGAAGCGGACCATCGGTACACACTGCAGGTCAGATGTTGGGAGGAGGCTTTCGGTGTAGTGGAGGAACCTGGTCCGTATTGATCTGTACCTGGGGGAAGAGGAGTGGCAGGCTGTGCTCATGTCCCTCCTGTTTTGTGAAGTGCTTTCTCAGAATGCCTCACCGTCACCATTCCATAGTGAATAACTCTCCATCATTTTGTTAAAAACTGAACCACACATTCCAGATCAAATTAGCCTGTTCACAGCTGATTTATGAGTTTAATTTGGTTAAATAATCTGATCTGGACTCTGTGGAATGAACGTGTTTTGTTGCTCACTTTACTGTAAAAGTGTGTGAGGTTAAGCTACGTTGTCGTTACCATCTGAGTGTGTATGTGTGAATTTGTACGTACACACGCTTGCCTGATGTGTGTATTGTCGTATAGTTCTTGTCATTGTATATCACTTTATTTCTATCTTTTTGTGTTTGTCTTTCTTTTCCCCCCCTTTCCTATATTTTTTTTTCTCTTTGTCCTTTGGCAATGTTGTTTTGCTCTTGTCCAAATGCCCCTCCCACCTATGTGACATCACGGCTGGCTCTGTCCAATCCGATCAGCTGCTGGTGAAGGGGGTGAATGAGACGCTGGTAGCTCAGAGAGTGGTGCCGGCTCTCATCACACTGTCCTCCGACCCTGAAATGTAAGTGGAACAACAGAAGCGGCGACCCACGCCGCGTCTCTTTCCCCCTTCTCTCTGCCGCCCGAGAGCAACCACACCAAGACTAGTCTGTACCTGAAGGAGCAAAATCAGCGCCAGTCAAATTCAGTCATTTCCAACATCAATTCTTGATTGACTGTTAAATCCATTCGGTTTAAATTTCATTAGTTTCTAACTGGCTAGTTTAGTTCGGAGTAGCTCCTGTGTGGGTTTAGGCTGTTCTGGGGTGTTTTATTATTTTATTTATTTATTTATTTCCTGCACAATCACTGTTAGCTCTAACACCGTGCATGTCTGCGCCATCGATCTGCATCACTAACTCATGTCAGCTCTCATCGCCTCATTTGTCTACAACGCCAACCAGTCCTCTCCCAGACTGGTGCATGCACATCGCCCACAACAAACAGCACCACCTCTGCATGCTCATCTGGTACCCACCTTCCCTCCTCCTCCTCTTCTTCCCCCACCCCTTCTTTTTGGAAGCGCAGCCACTTTTTCAGCTAGTGGTTGGTTATCTTTACCCCATCTCGATTTATCTTCTCTCTCCTTCTCTCTATCTGTTTTGCTCCTGTATTCTCTCAATCTTTCACTTTTCACCTCTGCCTTTCCCTCCGTCTCCCACCTTGCCCCTCCCACTCTCTCATCCTGGTGTGTGGTGGGTTTGCAGTTGGTTCTCCAAGGCATGAGTGAAGCTTTAGTAGATCGCCGGGCGGCTCCAGCCCTTATAACTCTGTGCAGTGGGCCTGAATTGTGAGTCAATCAATACAAAAACTAAAAACAAAAGGCTTTTTTAAAAAAAAAAAAAAACATGATCATTTTGTGGGCTGCATCCTTACAGCGCAGAAAACACTTTCTTCTTCTTCTGAATTTGTGTCCGCTGGTAGTAGCAGCTGTGAACTGCGTACTACGTGGTAGCGTTTGGCTGACGTGGCTTCTTTGACCTCTGGAAAGAGTTTAAAGACACAACCTCACTGTTGGGATGCAGCCCTCTACATCTCATTATTCTCTGTAAATACACATCATGATGGTTACATACGTTTTTAATGTGTTATATAAAAATTGTATAAGTTATTTTATTACTTTTATAATGCATAGGTGGCTTGTGTACATTATTGTTATCTTATTCTGGTTTTACTGATATTGGAATGATTATCTAACAATGCCCTAACTCCCTATTAACTTTGCTTTGTGCTAATCATTTTAATTTCCAATGACCCTTGATTGATTTTATAATTAATTTTATTTTTATCTAATTGCTTATAAACATTATTGTCTGAATGACTGAATTAATTAGTTGGAACTCTTTGTCTCAAGTTTTTAAACAGATTAATATCTATGTGTCTCCCACCCTGGAGAGAAAAGGGGAAATTGGACATACCTGTCGAATCTCCATGAATGTTATGCGCATGATAACTTGAAACACTGGTGTGTGTCGCTGCATCTAGGCGTAGGAAAGTTTCCAATGGATAACTGGGATCCTACGTCAAAATCCAAGATGGCCGCTTCCATAAGAATATGTGTATGAAAACTGACTATTCCTAACATATGAGGAAATTATAAGTTGTAGTTTTTATATCGCTTAAAATATAGTTTCCTCAAATTATTGGGGTGGACAAAAATTAGTCAAAGGTGGCCGAGGCCACCATTGATCACCCCCTGGCTCCGCCGTTGCACCTGGATAATGGATAAAATTGTTCCCTCTGCTCGCCAGGATCTGCCACTGCGCTTCATAAGAGGAGAATAAAAAAAACCTACCTGTTCGTATGCACAGGGTATGTCTTATCCACCTAATTATCTTGCACCAAAAACTTTAAGGCTTACTTGAATTCCCCATTCAATTTTCAATCAGAAAAACACTAATCTGGGAAACAACAAACATTCACTATTCAAGTCTTTCAGCGACGGAGGACATGGGCATTCCTCTTGTTAGCTTAACAGTTTAGTGATTAATGTTTCAAAACATTTGTGGCAACTTCTTGCAGATACATTTCTGCACAGTCATTCTGATTCTGTTTAAAGATGTAATGGATTTAAGAAGGACCTGAAAAAGTGATGTAATCGTAAAAGGTCCAAGTGTTTTATTTACTTTCCTGCTGTTTTTAGATCAGTGAGAATCTCCACCATCCCTGCCTTTGGCACCATCATGGAGACCGTCACACAGAAAGAGGTAGAGCAGCACTCATCGTCGTAATCACTGTATATGCAGATGATGCAGTTATAATTCATGTTTGTTTGTAGCTGCTAGAGCGTGTTAAAATGCAGCTGGCCTCATTCCTTGAAGACCCTCAGTACCAAGATCAGCACTCTTTGCACATGGAAATCATCAGGACGTTTGGACGGGTCGGGCCGAACGCAGAGCCGCGCTTCAGAGATGAGTGTATGTTAGACAGAAATACTTGACAGCTTCTTCAATTCTTCGCAGTGCAAATATATGTTGTTTTTAATTATTCTTCTCATGTACACTGAGTCTTTACTGTTATGTTTTATTTATTTCAAGTTGTACTCCCGCACCTCCACAAACTTGCGCTAGCTAACAACAGCCAGTCGGTGGAAAGCAAGAGGATCGACATCGCCATCCACCTGTTTGAGGCCTACAGTGCCCTGTCCTGCTGCTGTATCCTTCTTTACGTCTTATTTAATGGTGTTTAGGCATTTACAGCTTTCTATTCTTTCTGCAAACTTTCAGTAAACTTGTACACATTTCACATTAGATTTATTTCTACAATTCTATAAGTAGGCCTGTCACAGTAACAAATTTTGCTGGGCAATTAATGGTCTCAAATTATTGCGATAAACGATAATGTTTGAAATTTGACAATAATTAGTAATTATTGTCAAATTTAAGAAGAAATGTTGGTTAATTTTTGTGTAGTATCTTTTTCAACCACCTTAAGGCAGTATAAGTCTGTTTGAACTGAAGGATGGATAGTGAGGGAGCGAACAGCGTGTCTTTTTTAAAGAAAAATGGGAGGGTGGCACCTTGACGTGACATGGGCTATCTCTCGTCCCTTTTTTTTGGTTCACAAAATGGCGGACGCTCAGTGTGGTTTGAGCTCTTTAGCATTTTTCACACAAAGCTTTTAATAAAAAAATCAGTAAAGTTCTCAGCTTCTTTTTTCAGAGAAAACAAATTTTTACACGAAGACACGGGTTTCTACCGTGAATTTTGGAGCTTCGACAAGACGGAGGTTTTTTCCCCGAGGTCGGCCTGTTAGCTTAGCTCGTAGCTTAGCTGCTTTTAACGATCCAAAAACATGATTTTGGATGTTAAATTGGATTTTAAAGAGACATGGAGGGGTCAGTGAAGAGCTCCGGCGAGAGCCTTTTGTCATCCAGTGTCTTCAGTAGAAAGAGAGAGACACGAAGAAACAATAAAGTTGATGAATGAAAATGAGGTTGATCATTTTCATTCTCATGTGATTAATTGATTTATTGTTTATTACAACAGGCCTATCTATAAGTACTGTATTTGTCCTGTTTGGCTTGAAGTCGGTGTCAGACTGTCTGAAATACTCGTCCAGCACTCTTTATGCTGCTCACATTGAGTTTTGAACCGTTCGCCGGTTCATTGTGGCTGTGGTGCCTCAGAGTTTGCTTCACTTTTTGCGTTGGCGGAGTTTGCCTGTCATTTGAAAGCAAGAAAAAGGGGAAAATTGAGCCGCCTCCATTTTGGGGCAACATGTAATTACAGGGATGGATAAGCAAAGGAAAGGATGAGAGCAGGAGAAAGTGTGTGAAAGGAGGAACGGACCGAACACCAACTCTAATCTTCAGGAACGGTTCTCAGGATTGGATTTGCACTAATGTCACATCTGTTTTATCTCTTTCATCTGGCTCTTGTGTGATTCTCTCTCTATTTGCTTTATCTTTCTCCGTCTGCTGTGCCCCACCCAGTTCCAACACACACTGAGGACAGCTGCTCTGAGGTTCATTCCTGTGGATTTTTGGTAGGCTGTCATTTCAGTGCAGTTGTGTCCAGGAGTTGTAGCCCTAACCGCTGAGGGCATACCTCCCACTGCTATTTTTTATTTGTAATCAGTGTGACAAGCTCTGAAACTGTACATTCCCGTCTCTAAAAATACAGATTTCTTCACCGCTCATCCCACATAGCCCCGCTGATTTTGACATGTGGCAGAACACACGCAGCCGTGGACAAAGTAACGGTGTGTTCAGATTTCCAGAGGAAAAAAAATCTAATTTTGTATCTGTTTAGGTTTCTCTAATGATCCTATATTCTTAACCTAAAATGCAATGCGGTGAGGAAAGGTCAATAAATAAAGACTTTTTTTGACATCGTCTTTTGAGAATAAACAGGTAGGGCAGTAGTTGTCAGCTAGAACAAAAACAAGTACATCTATGTTTAAAATGGCAGCACTTGCCCTCAAAAAGGTAGATGATCATATGACAAAACGCGAAACTGCAGGACTTGTGTCTAAGTGTCTAATTTACCAATTTATGCATGCATTTATACAGTGCTTTTGCACAATATACAACATTTTTTTATATTCTTGCTCCTAAACCAACAAGCGTATTGAGCAGTGGAGGTACAGTGTCTTGCCCAAGGGCACTTTGGCTTGCTGCGGGGCTGGGGATGTAACGCATTTTATTGAATAGCTCTTGTTTAGGGTCTTTAATGTCTGCTTTAAATAAATCACATACCAAAATTTGATGGATTGGGGCCTCATTCACAATAATGGAAGGTGTTGCTCCAGTTTGTTGAGTAAAGAAAGAGCTGAGCCAAAAAACAAAACTTTCAATTTACTGGTCTGTCTTTGTTACAATCCTCACCTGTGAGGTATATACGACCAAAAGAATGAGGTCCTGGATTCAAGCAGGGTGGCTGGGCAAAAGAAATGTCGGGGTTTCCCCCTAAACCTGTTGTCTCCAAGATCCTACCACAGATGAGCATCGAAGGATGAATGGACTGATTGATCTTCCTTCCTTCATTCGTTCTTTCATTCGCTGGTTGGTTAGTTCCTTCGTTGGTTCCTTCCTTTGTTCGTTGGTTCCTTGGTTCCTTCTTTCATTCATTGGCTCGTTTGTTGGTTCGTTCTTTCGTTGGTTCCTTCCTTCATTCGTTTGTTGGTTCCTTCTTTCATTCGTTGGTTGGTTGATTGGTTCCTTCCTCCGTTCATTGGTTCGTTGGTTCCTTCATTCCTTCATTGGTTCTTTCCTTTATTCGTTGATTCCTTCATTCATTTGTTCCTTCATTGGTTCCTTCCATTGTTCATTTGTTCGTCAGTTCCTTCTTTCATTCGTTGGTTGGATCGTTCAATCCTTAGTTGGTTCCTTCCTTCATTCAGTCATTCACTGGTCCCTTCCTTCCTTTGTTGGTTAATTGGTTCGTTGGTTGGTTCCTTCCTTCACTGGTTCCTTCCTTGACTGGTTCCTTCATTCCTTTGTCACATTTGGGTCATTGTCTATGACTGTAAGTTGATGGTGTTATCTGATAAGTTGTGCCTGGTTTCCTCACTAAGAGTTGTTTCAAATTGCAACTAAAGAGTTCAGCCTTTATGGAGTCAAGTTCAAGATGTTTTTTCTCTCATTACATACCGGGTAATAGTTTTTTTTTTGTTTTTTTTATGTGTCTTCTTGTGAGTTTTCTCAGTCTGGGAGCTCCTCCTTAATCGTGTGATTAGTTGAACACTGCAGTGGTGGTTGTAGGTCTGAAAGGGCCTCCCACGCTTACAAAGGAGCTCTGCATCTTATAACAACAACTGGTTTCTTAGTTTTTCTCCTTTATCAAAGATTTTAATCCTCTGTGATACAGATGGAGGTGAACATTCACCAATGAGCTTAAAATCACCTCAGAGTGCTTTTAGATGTAGATTGCATCATATCTTGGTTGTCTAGGAAATCTGAATGAACTTAATATCCCGACAAGTTTTTGTCGTCGTGCAGCTTTGTATGTAATTAAATCCATATTGAGAAGACTTTGAAGTATCGTATAAAGTGGAAGCCTTTAATGGGTCAAAGCAGTTTCTTTATATACACCCGTGTGAAATTCAGATCCTTAACGTTCTGTGCAGTCATTTCTGAGGAGGTGATGGTCAACTATTTCCTGCCCGGCCTCAGGTGTTTGCACGCCGACATGGAGCAGCTCTCTCCGGAGCACGAGGTCAGCAGATGCAACACGCACATATGTTCAGGGGGATTCCTTGTGCTATTCACATTCCCAACCGTCCACATGCGCACATGCAAAATACGGCATCACATCTGCATTCTCATGCTCCAGACTGTCTCCCTTATTCTATTCTTTACTCCCGTAGTGTCACGCAAAATCAAAGCAGACAGTCTGACTTCTTTCACACACACGGACACACACCTAAAGTATTTATTTGCGTCTCGGAGTCGCATGCTATCCATTTCATGTGAGCATTTTCCCAACGTGACTAATAATCAGCTGATTTTTAAAAATTTATTTTATTTTCATCCTTTCTTGTCTGGGATCTCCTCAAAGCAGCTTCTGTTTTATTAATATTTTATATAATACACTGCACAAACATAAGCCAAGTTTTTATTTTGCCATGTAGGTACAGAAGTAGACCCACGCTACCTGTTCTCCTTCTGTTTAGAGCATCCTGGTGTATAGATGGCATAAACATCTTTGTGGAAATCATGCTTTTATCATTGTAGAAGGACATATTTGTAAAATTCAAGCTTAATTGTTTTTGTTTTTTTTGTTTTCCTCAGGTAATTCTCAGTTCTATGATTAAAGAGTGTGAGATAAAGGTGGAAAACAGAGGAATGTCTGACACACAAGGGTGAGTCGATCAGTCCCGCCCTCATCACTTCCAAAGAAACACTTAAAGCGGGGAAGCCATGCACTTCTCACAAATAATAGTCACGTAACATTTTGAATTAATCTGAACGTCGTGAGAGCATTTGTTGCATTTGCTTCTATTTATTTAAATGAAAACCGTTTTATAAAATCATAATTTCTATCATTTAGTAAAGATGACTAAATAACTTGAGTTCATGCCGATTTATCACTCGTTACCAAAGGCAAGGAGTTTGTCTTTGTGTGTGATTTGTCTGTGCTGTTAGCAAAATATATCAGTCCCAGTCGGTTTGAATGTTTTACAGATACTGAGCTAACATTTGGTGTGGTAGTAGCTGAGACAGATCCACAACGCAGACTCTGAGCACGGCACATTTGACGTCGTTCTTTAAAATCTTGACATGAATTGTTAGCAAAATATCTCACGAACCAATGGATGGATTTTAGGATTGATATGTTTTTAATTTTCAGGAAGAAAATATGTTTTTGGTAACGAAAGCTGTATGTTCTTTACATCTTTTTGTTCGGGGAACTTTAAAAAGAATCGTTTATTGTGGGGATGTAACTGGGGAATGGTGGCGCAGAGATTAGAGAAGGTGCGCCTGTGATCGGAAGGTCACTAGTTCAACTCCCCGACCAACAACATCAAAATGTGGGTGGAAAAGGTGAAACGGGCACACCTGCCTCCACCCTCATCTACCCCACTCTGGGCCCCTAAGCAACGTCCTTAACCCCCACCATCTGCTCCCAAACAGGTCTCTCTTGAAAATGAGTCCTCGTGACTCAGTGAGACTAAAAATATATAAACGTGTTAGAAGTGTGCGTGTGCTTTCTCTTAAACCTAAAAGTGAGACTCTGAGCTGACGTCTAAATGTATTGGTTGTAGTTAAGTGTTGCTGTTACCACCATGTCTGTCCTTCTGTTGAGCAGTACAGCAGCTTAACTTCTCCATCAGAACCCTAAGTAACTCAAAAGAGGAACTTGAGGAGCCGTTGGACTGTAAAAACTCTAGAGGGGTTGTATTGTCAAACGGCATTTCCTCTGTAAAAATATAAAGGGTGTGAAGGGTGGAGTGTGCTTTAAGATCATTTAGTAAGTATTAGCTTTTACTTTGTATCTTATACAATTCAATTCAAAAATACTTTATTAATCCCAAAGGGAAATAAATGTTGTTGTAACTCATTATCCTCGTTTCATTAAGAGATGTTCTAGATTCTGATGGCTGTAGGCAGGAAGGATCTCTTGTAAAGGTCAGTCCCACAGCGGATTGGAAGAAACTGGCCGCAGATGCCGTTCAATTCGTCCACCCAGACTCGGCTGGCCTCTCGGTTGCCTCGGGCTGCAGGACTCCCCGAATGCAGGCAGAACTCCTCCCAGAATGATGGCCACTCCTCCCAGCAGCCCGCCAAGCTCCTCGTTTCCTGCCAGTTCTAGGATCTCCTTAGGAGATCTTGGGATCTCAGTGGTCAGGCAATCGAGCACAGCCAGCAGGTAGACGGGAAAGCATCCACGGACCCTCCTTTTCAACTCATTTGAGATTTGGCACTGTAGCGGAGATGTTATTTGAGCTTTTGAGATGTTAATCAGCTGCTCCCGGTTGTCAACAAAACACCTTGTTGTCATGGTTACGCATCATAACAAATGTTTAAAAAAAAAAAAAGTTTCAGTAAAAATCTTTCCAGCTGCACAGCATCTGATACCAGAAGAAACGACCTGGCCCCCCCCCCCCCCCCCCCGAAAAAAAAAAAATATATATATATAAGATGTTCTGTTTCAAAATCAGTGTTTTTAATTTGATTCCTTCTTGTGTTTTTTATTAGATCTATATCCATTGCATCCAGTTTGGTGGGTGAGGACGCCAAGAACAAGTTCCTAAGCAAAATGGGTCAGCTGACCACCTCTGGAGCCATGCTGGCCAATGTCTTCCAGAGAAAGAAGTAACTGACTGACTGAGCCTCCGTTACGAACTGACGAGCCCCCGCTGTCTTCAGGAGGATTTCATTTTTTTACTGGAGGAAACGCAGATTCTGCTGGAAATAGAAGAAAATCAAGTGTTGTTTAATCAGATGAACCGTAAAACATTAACGGCGGGGCTACCTGCAATGAGAACAGACGTGTTTTTGTTTTTTTAAAGCAAAAGCCTCTCAAGTTTTTGTTTGCTTGTTTTTATCTTTTTTTTTTTTTAAGTCTTCGTCACGACAAACGCGACGTCGGGATCGGTGGATTTGCTTTTAAGAGTCAGCGTTGCCGCTTTCATTTCAGAACGGGAGCCGACGACGAGGGGAAGAAGCAAAACACTAAAAACATCCACCCGAACTGATTTTATTGCTTGGACATTTCTGGACTTGAAAGGTTGAATTTTCTGCACAGAACCAGGAATGAGGCTCTGGTCTTGGCCTGCTGGGATTGAATGGGCACATTTACGAAACCAGTCGAATAAACTTGAGCGAAATCAGAGCAACGGCCTCTGATTGGTTTAGATCGACGTGTACGGTGTGTCTACGACTTAAAAACTTGAAACTAAAACAACTGTCTTGCCTTTATCTCTTTTTGTTGCTGTTATAGCTTCTATTTTATTATTTATGTCTTAATGAAGGAGATAAAAATACACTTTATACTTCCAAAGATATTTGCACTTCACTTTACTGTTTTGTGTTTTATTTAGTATTTTTTTATTTTAATTGAGTCTTACACATGATAATTATCACTACTTTTCTTAGACATTTTGGCAAGTTGACAAGAACACTGGTCTTAATTATATCTTCTGTCCGTCGCATCTTGTTCGTGCTGCAGTGTCTCCTCTTGTAATGTTTTGGGGGGAGTTAAGTAATTTTTTTTAGTTCTGTTATTTTTGGATTTGCTCCAAGAGAAACGGTAAATATCTGTATCACACTGAAGTGAGGAGGGTTCTCGTTATGTATATTTGAAATGTGTGTCATGATGTAATAAAGGATGGAAATCAGTTGTGTGCGTTAATGAGATGTTTTCATTGTGACGGTGGACGAGCAGTCCAGGGTCTCGCTGTGGCTCGGAGGTGTTGACAGCCGTAAAATGAAGTCATTTCACAGAAAAACACTCCTACTACTGTCTCCCAAATCTAAACCTTTGATGTGGTCCATTGTTGCCTTAGCACGACAAACCAAAGTCCATTTTGTGGGGCATTCCCAATAAGTCACCTAACATACCTTAAAAAAGAAAAATCACAATTCTTTGTGTAAAAATGAAGTCTTCAGTTTATTATTCTAACTGGCTTTTAACCCTCTTGACCAGTCTAGTAAATCTGTTTGTTTTAGGATTTTAAAAACACTGGTCTTGTTTGTCTAGTGGTTGACCAACACGAGTCGGCTATCTATCGTAATAAAGAGCAAGATTTGCATATTCAAGCTAAACTTCAACCACCGTCGCTGATAACTGGCCAGGTGGGCAAACACTCCGTCCACACGGCTTGTGTAGGCGTGTGTGTAGATATGTATCTGTGCGGAGCAGATGTCTGGTATGTGATATTTGCATTTAGAGAAAATGGTTTGCTTCTTTTTACTATGTTTGCAGAAGACATTGTGATCTGTGGTTGGAACAGGTGGAAGAGAACTTGGAGAGGTGGAGGTATGCACTTGAAAGAAGAGGGATGAAAGTCAGTCGTAGTAACAAGAGTCCGTGTGTGTGAATGAGAGGGAGGAGGTGGAGCAGTGAGGCTACAAGGAGCAGAGGTCACAAAGGTGCAGGACTTCAAGGACTTGGGGTCCAGGAAAATGGGGATTGTGGTAAAGAGGTGAAGAAGAGAGTCCAGGTAGGATGCAGAAAAGTGTCAGGAGTGATTTGTGACAAAAGGGTGTCAGCAAAGGTCAAAGGAAAAGTTTACAAGACAGTGGTGAGACCAGCTGTGTTGTATGGTCTGGAGACAGAGACATGGACAAAAAGACAGGAGACAGAACTGGAAGTGTCAGAAATGAAGATGTTGAGGTTCTCCTTAGGAGAGACAAGGATGGAGAAGATTAGAGTGAGATCATCAGAGGTAGAGAGGACACACTGAGATGGTTTGGACATGTCCAGAGGAAGGACTGTGGTTTGGACATGTCTAGAGGAGGGACAGTGGTTTGGACGTGTCCAGAGGAGGGACAGTGGGTATATCGGTAGAAGGATGTTAGAAATGCAGCTGCAGGAAAAAGAGGAGATATCTGGATGCAGTTAAAGAGGACGAATGCCAGATGGTTTCTTTCTTTTCATTTATTTATTTTAAAAAAAAATGTATCCTTTTTTTTTTATTTTACAGCTCCTGTGCTCCATGGAGGCTGCACAGCTGCAGAAAGAAAAACTTTGCAGAGAGTGGTGAAGGCTGCACAGAAGATGTTGGAGTCAGTCTCCCCATCATCACAGACATCTACACCTCCAGATGCAGGAAGAGGGCCACCTGCATCATGAAGGACCTCACTCACCCAGCACACACACTTTTTGCCCCACTCCCCTCAGGAAGGAGGTTAAGGAGCATTAAGTGTAGAACCACTAGACTGAGGAACAGCTTCTACCCTGAGGCTTTTAGACTCATGAATCTCTAACCAGAATAATCACTGTGAAAAACCATATCATGTTGCTGCTGATCTGTTTCATGTTGCTGCTGATCTGTTTCATGTTGCTGCTGATCTGTTTCATGTTGATGTGTTCATGCGTGCTCATCTGCTCACACAGACTCATGCTCATGTTCGTGCTGCTGTTTGACGTAATGTTTTTGTGCTATTAGTGCTTGGTGTATTTTTAGTTGATGTTTTTCTTAGTTCAGAGGTTATAACTGTTTTTCTTATACATTTATTGTTGGATGTAACTGGGACACCGTGAACATAATTTCGTTCCACCACATGTACCACATGAGGTGCAAATGACAATAAAGAATCTCTGACTCCTGTAAAATGATGTCATGACAGAAAATGAGTTCACCCTTCTGTGGTTTTGCGTAGCAGGACTTTAGCATCTGGTTATTAAAAATGTCACAACACGCTGTATATTATCAAAACCAAGCCAAAATGATGAAACTTTTATTTCAGCTGTGCTTTAGCTGTTAGACTGGTGGTCATCTTTACCTGCTTGTTCATGCAGGACGCTGGTGGCGATATTAAGCGGTCATGGCACACCCCGAACAAGGAGACGCGTCCAGGCCCACTGATGATCATGAAGCATGTAATATAATGTGTCCAGGCCAGGCCCGCATTATTACACCACCTCCCCTGTGCTCAACAATTAGCAACAAGCCTTTTGTGTTGCTGTGTTCGGCTAAATGCAGCATTTATGACTAAATGTGTCCACTTTGGGGTCATCTGCTCAAAGAACGTTGCTTCAGAAGTCGTGTGATATTTGTTTTGTATGAAACTTTGCAAACCTAAATCACGCAAAGTTAATTTTAGAGAAGAGTTTTTATGCAACTGGGCCAGTCACAGACTTGTCAGAGTTTGGATTTCATTGCATTTAACCTGAGGAAGTGCAGTCGAAGGTGACACTCTGCCGTTTCTTTGAGAGTTTCTTTAGAAAGTTTGCTGCGATGGCATCTCTTAGGAACATTAGCAACCGTCTTGTAAATGATAAATGAATTGTTTTTATCAAGATGCTCAAAGCTCTTTACAACAGTCTGTGCCTCGTTTACCCATTCATACAGCTCTCCATCTCTACAAAGAATCAGTGCATTCATACACCGATCAACACACATCAGAGGCAATGAGGGGTTCAGTGTCTTGCTCAGGGACACGTCAGCATGTGACTGCTGGTGGAATCAAACTCCCAACTCTTGCATTGGAGGACGACTGCTCTAACCACTCAACCATAGCCGCCTCTAAACTGTGTAGCTTTCACTGCAGTGATGGTGAAACAAGGTATTACGTTCATCAGAGACCCTTTCAAATGTGTTAAAACCTGTTTTAAACATCTTGAGTGCTAATCAAACTTAACATTTTGTGTTTCTGTAGAAATGGTTCAACTAACGAGTTCTTGCTAACTTCAGCGATGACTCACGGCCCATCTGTCTCCAAAGCAAAGAAGCCAGTCCTAAAACCACTGAAACGAAGTGCCTGTGACTGAACGTCATTATTTCACTCTGCTTCGTGTCTTTGTCCGGGTTCATGTGCGAGTTTGTGTTTTGTTTTTTTTGTCCTCACTGTTGTTGGGAAATCAAACCAAATCCTTGAATCCTCTTCTAAAAGTTGTGCACCAAAACAGGCTGTGGCTCCTTTGTTCTGTGAAGCGAGTCTGTTTTAAATGAATAGCCTTCAGCGGTTTTTACCGATTTGGGACAAAATCGCGTTGTCTCCTACTTTGTGAACTTTGACTTTTGATACTAAGCAACACGCTCCTCATACTTGTGGTTCTGAAGTTCAGGTCTTTAAGAGTTTAATGCCTCAAGACGGTGGTGGAGATTTATTTTTGTCTGCATCTAATGAAGTTAAAGCACCTGAAAGTGTTTAAAGTGAGCCGGACTTGTCATCTGCCAACAATTTAATTTTACAGTCAATGGGTGATCTGGTGGTGCGTTCAGAGTCAAGCTGAGGTTTTTGATTGCCAAGAGTTAAATCTTAATTGCTGCTGTGGACGCTGCAGAGCCCCCACCACAAAACGGCTTCCGTCAGCATGTTTTTCTTGAAAAAGCAGTTAACCAGTTAGACTTCACCTCACACTCCCAGTTAAATCCCGTAAACTCAAACTTTATTTTTAAGATGAATTATGAGTAGTTCATGTGAAAACATTGCTACATTTACACGACTATAACATAACCTGATGTCTTTATCTTTTTTCCTGTTTCACTGAACAAAGATTTAGTAATTTCTTATCCCCCCCCCCCTCTCTTGAGGTAACCAAATTGCCCTTGGACGTACAGTTCGATCTAAAATTTGCATAACTGTCAACTTGAAGAGAACATGTTTTGCACTTTCTCTAACCTTCTTTCTTCACTTGCCAAAGCAGGCCGGGCTATGCAAATCCAGAGGGGAACACAAGCAGTGCTGTTTGTGCTGGGAACAGGGAACAGTTGTAGTTCCTGGAGGCAATCGCTAAACGATTACAAAACACACTGTTGTGCACCGTGGAGATGATGGTGGCTGTTATCTGGACCCAGATTCCAAGAAGTCCCAAACCCTCATCCTACTCAACTTCCATGATGATTGATTGATTGTAGGAGGAGAAACCTTTACAAAGTGACCGCATGCTCTGGTTCCAGTGGACGATGTGACGATGATGTGAGGTCATCACTTGACTTGTATGATGTAAGAAGTGCCACGTGGCAAACCCCAGCAGCAAATGTGTGCATTTAAATTGTATTAATTCTAGTTTGCAACCAGAAATACCGTATTTTTCGGCATATCAGTTGCTTTGAAGCATAAGTCGCTTCAGTCAAAAACAGCATCATGAAGAGGAAAAACCATATATAAGTCGCTTCCGCGTACAAGTCGCATTTATTATGTGTCACTGCTGAACTGTCGCGTTTATTTAATGGTCAAAACGTTCGTTTGGCCTCGGCGGCGGAACCCTCCATTCATTGCAACCGGAGCCGCTAGCTCTCCAGCGAGTGAAGCGAGCGCGCACGGGAGGATTCGCTGTTGCATTTCTTAGAAATTTAAAGCATCAGTCAAAAATTGTGTTATGAATATGGAAAAAAAAAGTATATAAGTCGCTTCGGCGTATAAATCACAGGTCTGACAAATCTATGCACAACACTGCAACTTATGCACTGGAAAATATGGTAATAGTTCATATACAAATAAAGGACGTCCACATTTTCAAAAGGCTGTACTCAGAACTGTTTGGATTTTATTTTTTGTTGTTTTATATGTTTTTTTTTTGGGGGGGGGGCTTTTTAAAAGACAATGTGGCAAAAGCAACAAGAATCTTTGAAAATGATACTGACCAACCTCCTCCATTCATCACTCCAATCATCTCTAAATGTTCAATAGCAAGAAGTGGCATTATGAAGCAAAAACAAGGTGATAATTCAAAGAACTGATCCAAAAAAAAAAAAAAAAAACCAGAAACATCAGAATCAGGTCATATTCATAAAAAAATTTTCAGTGTAAAACCTTACAAGGCAAACAGAAAACTATAAAAGTAGAATCAAAGGAATTGTTGTTAGTTATATATATAGTTATAGTTTTATATTAGCGCCTTGTTTTATATTTCATAATAATTATAATAAGTATTTGCAAGTAACTGTCAGTTTATTTGATTCCTAGAAATCCTATCATGACCCCTCACATGGAGTTTCAGGACCTAAAGGGGTCCTGACCCAAACTTTGGAAAACACTCCTTTAAAAATTACTTTATGTATATTAATAAGAATAAAAATAGGGCCTAAATGAAGTAAAAACAGGTGGAACTGTTCTGTTTTGTGCTCACACCTCCTTCAACCTCTGCGCCACCACTTCACCTGAAAAATAGCCCACTACATAAGCTTTAGCCAAAAGTCCTGTCAGTGACAACAATCAATCAGAATTGATCTGTTTTAGATCCAGGGATTATCCAATCAGGCAGATCCAAATGGGAGCAGTTAGGGGGGAGGTGTGTATGGGAAGGTGGGAGGAGTTGCCTCTCCTCCTCCCCTCCCTGCACGCATAGTTTTTACAAGCTGCTGCATGCAGCCTCCTTCACAACGTCTGGATGACAGCAGGGGAGAGAGGAGAGGGCATGCAGGAGCTGCTGATTCTTACCAGGGGATGAAGGTGCAGGAAGAATGCCCTGAAAGCTCCGTGGGAACGTGTAGCTCCAGACGCGCACGCAAGAAGAAGAAGTGATCACCAGTGAGCGTGCTTGGAAAAGGGTGTGTGAAATCTGAGCGTGGTGCAACAATCAGAGACGAGTTATCCTCTGGAGGAGTCTTAAATCTGCAGAGATGGGGATGAACTTCTCCTCTGGCTGGATATTCCGCGGCTGGATACTCTTGTGCGTCATGGTCATCTTTTACGCACAGGTAAACCAGGCTTCATTACCATGTACAAGTTAATTTATCAGTGTTTATCACACAATGATGCAGTCAGGGGTTAAATGTAGTTTATTATAATTAGGCAGCTTCAAAATGTTTGCATATTTATTCTCCAGGAAAGGATGATCAGTCGCATTTTTAATTTTTTTTATTTACGCACAGCTTTTTAAATTTGGATTAAGCCTCTTTTTTTCTGCACAAACACACAACAGGATCCAAAAAAGTTCAATCTGGTCCTCTAGACATTAAAAAAAAAAACAGACTGAGGAAGTCTCTTGGATGAGAGACGAAACGTTTCTAAATTTTTTTGCTTTGTTTTTTTTTTTTTTTTTTTTTTTTTTTTTGAATGTCCAGAGGACCAGATTGAACTTTTTTGGATTTTTCTACCTGGATTATTGAGCATGCATCAGGACACAACAGGATGTTTCTGTCGAAATGGATCAAGAACTTCACTGGAGTCCATCCATGCTCCCTCATCAGGCTCTTTAAACCATCACACACTCTAATTTGTTCCTTTCTCAAACTGACAACCCAACATTCAGATTTTTAATATTTATTGAGATAATGTTTCAGCTGATCCGCGCCGTGTTTTCCATTTGTTTTCTCTCCTAGCAGCTGTAACAGCGTCCAGGTGTGGTGGTATATAAGATGTGGTTGCAGCGGTGGGACTGGTGGGCACCAGATCTGCTGTTTTATTGTAAAGTCAGCATGGCTGCCCCTCTGACTGAAACAGACACCCCTAACTTTCATGCTTCCTCTCTCTTCTTCTCCCAAAATATCCTGAAAGTGTTCTGGAAAACAAGTCAGAATGCAGAAGAAAAGAAATACTTTCCATCGGCTTTTAGGTGACACTGCAGATCTTTGGCTCAGGCTTGTTCTCACAGTGGTCTTGCCATTCTTGACTCACAGTATCCCCGTAGAATTCCCCGCTCACGCTGAAGGTTTTCTTCCAATCCATTCCAAGTTCCTCTCAAGCTGTAAGACATTGAGCAATGCACATCACTTCAAGATGTTCACGGCTCAAGAAGGAGGGCAGCAAATCATGAAAACGCTGTGATTCAGTGGATTTGTTTACTTGCTGGCTCCATGTGTGCTTTTAGCACCTCTCCAGCTTTTATTCCTGCATTAACGCTCTCATCCATCCATCAGTCTTTTTATTCTAACCATCCTTTGGCTGCAGGTTCCACTTTTCTTTCTCATCAGATTCTCTCGTCGTATAATCGTTTCTTAAATCTCTAAAGTGCATCGGCACAATTAGCATCATTTCATTTTGAGCAACTACTGCAATGCCTCATTCCTGAAAATCCAAACTTGAGTGACTGTAGGCAGATAACAGAAGTTTTGTAACCAAAACAGAAGTGAGTGTGGAGCCAGGAGGACTTGTCTGAGATGTAAAAACAAAAACCATTAGTGCCCATTGTGGTTATTTTGGAATTCGTGGTTCAGATTGGTGCAATGACTCCAGTTTGTGTAAACTTAAACCATTTGTGCAAATGGTTTGTCTACCTTGTCTCTTTGTTTACAGATTATTGTCCCAGTTTCTGCAATTCTACTCACTTTACTTCCTTTTAATTTTTTATTGTTGGAAAAAAATTCCTTATAGAGTTTGTAAAATGTGTTTCTGATGCTTCATGGGATTTGTTTTATAATATTTGCATGAATAATGGCAGGTGCAAACAGGGCACAGAGCTCCAGCTGTTGAGCAATATGTTTTTACAACATCTTATCACAGATCAGTAAAAGCCGAGAGGCGAAAAAGTCCGTCTTTCTCTTGGCCCCATGCCTCTGACTGCTGCAGCCGTTATGCAAATCCTCTCGTCCTCCGGGAGCTAAGGGAATGCACTCACTGCCACGGTCACGTCTGACGGGGCTGAGCAAAGGGTGGAAGTCTTTTATTTTTATCCTTATTCAATAAACAAAACATCCAGGAAAAAGATGTGACAGGAGCAGAGGAGCTCTGATGGCTGCCTTGTTTTATTTTGGGTTTTTTTATTCATCTGTTTGACTAGTTTCCATTTCCTTATTTGTGTTTAAGATTCATGAATTTATAGCTAAAGCACTACCAGCAGGTAGAGGCTGCCCTTTGCATAGATGTTCCACATTTTCTGTTTATATTTTATGTTTCTTTTACATATTTATCTGTGGTCTTCAGCTGAAATGACGTAACTCTGCCTGGAAAATGTAATTTTGATGCACTTTTATTAACAGCCATAGTTTCTGTAACAGATCTGTAACTCTCTGTGTGCAGAAAGAAGCAGAAACGATGTGCCAGACGTGGAAATTACTGTAAACTGTTAAAAAAAAAAGCTGCACCAGCTAAAATGAATTCATATAAACAGGGGAAATACATAAAATGAATTGTAAAAAAAAAAAAAAAAATCACCATGAAAACTCAATTACCCTATAATTTTTAAAATAATTTTATTCTGCAAAACGTTAAAGCCAAAAATCTGGGTCTAGATAAGTCTCCATGTGGGTCCGCATATAGACCGCGGGCCTCCGTTTGGGGACTCGGAGTATATAGTGACTTAAAACACATCACTTTATATAACTTTACATAAAGTTTAGATTTAAAATATTGATCTCCGTCTGAGCCTGTGCAAAACTTTTCCTGCTTGTGTCAGTTCAGAGCGACACATGGGGCAACAACGCTGTGCTCAGAGAAACATTTCTAAACGTAAATGTTGCTTTAGGTCAGGGGGGTCCAAACATTTTCATAGGTGGGACAGAAATGTCTAGAGGAAACAACCAGAAAATTTTGAATTTAAGAAAAGAAAAAAGTTTAAAAAGTGTCGTTTCCCCCCCTCATTTTAAAACCCTTAACAACTTGACCAATATTTTGGAGAATGGCTAAAAGTTTAGTTTAAGTTTATGTAGATCCAGAACATTAAGAGCCTCATGAACATTAACCTTTATGTATTCATTTAAATATTTTTTTTTTAAAATAGCCTATTATTTGTTTTCTTGTGGTTGGAAAGTTCATTTTCATTTATTTTCAAAGATAAAAGCCTAAAATTGGTAACTGTTAAAAAGGGGGTGGAGCTTCAAACACTCGTTTGGACCGTGGATGGCCCAAAAGGGTCATCAAAGTTCTGAAAACCTGTCCAGCTGAGTCGTTAAAACTGACTGATGGACGGTTTGAAGGGACAATGATAAAGTTGATCAACTTGTATGTTGATGATACCACTTTATATTCTTTTAACAATGTCCAATTTCTAATTATTTTCTTTGAAAACACTTGTTATGTTTAGCCAAGTTTTATGAATTTATATCCAAATTTTTACTTTTTGGTAGGTCAGTGAAGGTTTGTTGCAGGATAAAGGGATTAATTATAGATAAATATTTGTTTTGTACTTACTTTAGCTCATTTTTAAAATGTTTTTTGAATCTGTTTTGCTGTTATATCTAACAATTTTAAAAAAGTATCTCCATTAAATCTAAAGGTCGACATCTGCATCAACCTCTTGAGCCTGGCAGTCCAACTATACCATTCTTTAATTGTAGTCGTGGGCCGCACAAAATCACTCCAAGGGCCGCAAATGGCCCTCGGGCCACACTTTGGACACCCCTGCTTTAAGTTGAAGTCCATTTTAAATAAATATGATTTAATGTCATGCACTTTAATCACAAGTCACATGGACTTGTCTCGGGGAGCTTTGGAAAAAGAAGATCAGTGAGTGAAGATGGATTTGATAAGTTTTACAAATTCAAATTATTTTTCTGCTTCTTTTGTTTAAAACTGCATCCGGTGCCGGCGTTAACTAGATGATGAAACCGTGTTCAAGGGGAAGAGAAGTTGAAAATGGCTGAATGAGAAGGTGAAAGATGTTTGTCCAAGTTCAAAGTGCATTCAGTCCTTCAGCTTGTATTTATCTACCTTTATATATAGAGTTTGTGGCTTTGGCATCACCTCTGTCATAACAGCTGGATTCTCTAATTCAGCAGTGTGGTGAGGAGTTCACCAGCCGCAAGTTTATGGAGGCTGGAGGGTGTGCACATCGAGCTCTGTGTGTGAGAAACTCGAGTTTTACTCAAGTTTAAAAAGTGCAGATGATTCAGGGCCATTTAATGACAGCGTGGCGATAAAAGCACTTTTCAACAGCCTGCCGACGATCGCTAGGAGAATATCTGAACTTGCACAACACTCCATTTTATTTAACTCAAAGTGGTATGTAAGAGGATCCTGTGTGAGTTTGGTGCTGTGGTCAGGTGTTCCTGCAGAGGGTGGAAAACATTCCTGGGCATGTCCTGGAAATACTTCAACCCAACCATCTTCTTCCTCTTATTACTGCAGGCTATTTCACAATAATTAGTCCTGGATTTAAAATGTGCGCGAGAAAACGGGCGATGTCTGTGATAAAGCTTAAACTGTATCAGGAAAATGAAGTTTTATATTGTTAATGGTAAGCATGTACATGGAAGTGTTATTAATTCTTTAGGATAGTGGTTCCCAATTTGTGTTAGGACCTCAGTGTGGGTTCTGAAACATCACATGGGAGTCTGAAATAATGTCCTGATATCAATTTACATTTAAAAAATGAGTGCTTATGGCATGCTTGAACAAAAAAAGATCAAAATAATAGTCGTAAAATAATTAAAATGATATAATGCACATGTTTAATTGGGTTTGTCACAATCATTTTGTGGGTTGGGAGCTAAAAAGTTTGGGAACCACTGCCTCTGTACGTATTTATTGTTATTCCTCTTTGCTACAAAGTGTGAATGTGCAACATTCATTTGACATCATTTGTGTGTTTTAGGATGCAGTCTCCAAATCTGTTCAGTGTGAAGAAAATCACTACTTAAGAGACTCCAGATGCTGCACGATGTGTCAGCCAGGTGATAACAACACACGGATGCACACGGTGAAGTCAAATCACACGGAAGTAGAGACAATCTGCCACTTCTCGTTTCCTCACGAGAGTCAACTGGCATTAAAAATACTTTCATGGACAAAAATAGAAGAGGAAGGATAAAGTGGAACATTTTGGCCAAATATAGCACAGACACGCACGTGTTTACACATGAGCGTAATTTAGAATTAGGTCCACTAGAAGTATCCACTATTTAGAAATAGAAACAAAAGCTTTTATTTTGTAGACTTTGTGCTTAAATCCCTTGTTTACCTCTAACTGTTGGTCATTAGGGGAGCGTGTGTTGTCCCACTGCACTGAATCGGACCAGACCACGTGCTCAAAGTGCAACCATCATGAATATCAGCCTGGCTGGAACGCACAAACGACCTGCATCCCTAAGAAGTACTGCGACGCCGGTGAGTACCTGCAGCTTCAGTGTCAGTTCATTTCATAAAGGGACAATGCATATCAATCAACATGAATACATCACATTAATGTGCCAGATGCCAGAAAAGATTTAAAAATTACAACTAACATAGAGAGCAACTTACATGACCTATAAGTTGTGACAATTTTAAATACATATACAAGTAGTATAATTTACAGTAAACATTTATATAAAGAAATAAAAAATAAGTCACGATCATAGAAGGGGACAAAGGAAGGACAAAGCAACAAGTAAAAAGTTGATTAAAACATGAACAATTTTGATTATCTACTAACCATCGCTTAAGTGATTTCCTAAAACAGTTTAATGATGTAATATTTCTTAGTTCTAATGGTAGTTCATTCCAAGAATTATGAGCCCGAACAGAAAATGATGACTGACCGAAGGAACTTTGTTTAAAAGGTATTTTTATGGTCTCCCCTACTAACTGCTCTGTTTGGTTGTAAATGTAATTGGACCAAGTCTTTTAATGGTGGTGGAGCCAAACCACGAAGGACTTTATGTAAAGTATGGCGTCTGAATACATGAGCATGTTTTCCCAACTCAAAAAGTCATACTTATGTAATATTTTACAATGATGATAAGATTTTTTTTTGTCCAAAGTCTTCAGAGTCTGCTTATTGAGTCTTTCTATTGGTTGTAGTTTAGTTCGACTCACCTGAGACCAACTTGTCATGCAGTAATTTATATGAGAAAGAATCATAACGTTTAAATATAGCTTCAAAGCTTCTAATGCCCAATTATTCCTAAGATGTTTAAAACTGGATAAATTACATTTAACTTCATTTCTTATTTTTTTTATGTTTCTTAAATTAAAGTTGGGAATCCATTATGATACCTAAGTATTTATACAATTGTACTGGTGTTAATATTTGTCCGTCCACTGTAATAACTGGATCTGGTTCCTTAGTTTTGCACTTAGAAAAGAACATGCAAACTGTTTTACTAACATTAAGATGGACATTTGAATTTTTTAGCCACAGACAAACTGGTACCATCAATGCCGACAGTTTCTCTGCAGCTATTTCATTATTTTTCGCATGTAGATAAATTACTGCATCATCTGCATATAAATGACATGTAGCATCAGAAGGGCATATAGCTGGTAAATCATTTATGTATAAACTAAATAATAAAGGGCCTAACATTGAACCTTGGGGTACACCTATTTTAATTTGAACTACATCTAATTATTATCTATTCTAACACATTGTTTTCTGTTTGCGCTGATCCACTGAATAGACAAAGATGAAAAAATAAACATCGATCATTTCAGTAAAAGTATGTCGTGACTGACGGTGTCAAAAGTTACTTAGATCAAGGAACACAGCACCAATCAACACAACCCTCCGTCTAATTTGGCCTTAATATTTTCAATAAAAAAAAAAAATTGCTGTCTGTTGAATGATATTTTCTAAAGAAAATATCATGTATAAATCTTCCATCTTGTTGATGGGAGATGCATAAATGAAAAATAAACTTGCAGAATTATCAGAGTTCTCTTCAAATCTCTGCAGCGAAGTCACTTCAGCGTCCATATCGATTCAAATTCCTTGTTTTCACCTCCAGGAAAAGGATTTATGAGAAGAAATGAGGAGAACGAAAGCTTTACGGAAGAGGAGCCGTGTCGCTGCCAGCCTGGCCGCCAGTGTTACCACATCAACTGTGAGTTCTGTGAGCTCATACCAAGCTGTCCCCCTGGCAGTGGACTTGAGGACGACCCTGGTGAGACATACGAACACAGAGCAGAAATATAACACATCACAGGTACTTTAGCCATAACGCATGGGTTTACTCTTCAGGGTCGACATACGGGAGGACAGTCTGTGCTGCTTGTAAAGAAGGCTTTTATTCTGATATGCTCAATGCTGAGCAATGCAAACCGTGGACCAAGTACGTTTAAACACACACACACATGTTCTTTAGCACAGAAATTGCATTCATTCTGTTTTTGTCTTGCTTCTCCAGCTGTAAAGCTGAGGGCAGGAGAGAGCTGCAGCCCGGCAGTGCTCAGGCTGATGCTGTGTGCGGACAGCATGTCCCAGGTAACACATTAACTGCAACATATCATGTCAAAGCACGTAAGAAATCCTTAAAGTTATGTAATAACCATTTCTTCTATGGGGAGGCTTAAGCACACAAAGATGAGTCACATAAAAATGAGGATTTGTTGGAATCAGTTGTGTGAGCCACACAAAATACCTTCTTGAATCATTTTTCGTTTGGCCCAAACATGGAAGGTGAAGCTATGGCTCATTTTAGATGTAGCTTGTCATTATTATTTGCCTATTAATATTTATTTTTAGAGGTGTGGACATGGGCGGCTCAGTTGGGACAGCTGTTGCCAAGAAGTTCAAGAATATTTATTATCCCCAAGGGGCAATTAGTTTCACAGTCAGTAGGAACACAAAACGTCCAAACTAGACAAGACAATGAGAAATTAAAATAACAGAACATGAAATCATCACTGTTTGTTGAGAAGCCTGATCGCTGCAGGGATGAATGAGTTTCATTCTGTTCTTCCTACATCTGGGCAACAGATACCTGCGTCCAGATGGAAGACACCTGAACTCACCATAGAGTGATGATCAGGATCTGCCAGAATCAGCCTGGTCTTGTTCACTGAACTCGCCTTGTGCAGTTTTTTTTCTCCAGGTACTCAAATTTCCTCCCACAGACCAAAAACGTGCACATTAGGTTGGTTGGTAACTCTAAATTGTCCCTAGTTGAGAGAGAGTGAATGGTTGTTTGTCTATGTGTCCCTGTGATGGACTGGAGACCTGTCCAGGTGTTCCACGCCTCTCGCACAGTGACTACTGGATATGGGCACCAGCAACCCCCCATGACCTGAAAAGGAAGAAGCGGGTAAAGATAAGGGATGGATGGATGGATGGATGGAAGGAAGGTCTAAATATGCAGAAAAAATCATGACATTATCTAATCAGGGCCTCAAAAGTAGGTGCTGCCTCTTTTGGTGACCTTGAGAACTAGTTTTACTTAGAACATTAAAATTTGGTTGGCATGTAGAACTCAAAGGTACACAAAAGAAGTCTCTTGGTTCTAGAACTTAAACCAAACAGGAAGTCGAACATTATGAATCAAACATTCTGGGGTTTAATACATGTTCTGTTAACTAACTCCATCTAGAGATTTTGAAGTACGCACTTACCATTGTACTGTCATGTTTGGGCGGCTGTGGCTGAGTGGTTAGAGCAGTCGTCCTCCAGTGCAATGTTGGGGGTTCAATTCCACCAGCAGTCATAGGCTGAAGTGTCCCTGGGCAAGACACTGAACCCCTCATTGCCTCCACTGTGTGTCCCATCGGTGTATGAATGTGGAAAAACTCTGATTAGTCTTTGTAGAGATCTAGTATAGAGCTGTATGAATGGGCAAATGAGGCACTGATTGTTGTAAAGAGCTTTAAATATCTTGATAAGATAAAAAGGTGCTATATAAGTACAGTCCATTTACCATTTACCATTCAGGTACAATAATTAGAATGAAAAAGTGTTAAAAACTTGAAATACTACAGAAAGCCTAAAGAACTGTTTACCAAAACCACTTTGGAACAATAAATTATGGCTCTTTGGACTCAGAGTATAAAGAAATGAGTCATGGAGTTATGGTGTAAAACGTCTGTGTTGTACTTAAGTAATGACGGAAAATTCAGACTACAAAAGCAAACTGTGATTTTTTTTTTTTTTTTTTTTTACAGTTACCCTGTTTTCTTGGGTTTTAGTTTCAGTGCTGTCGGTCATAACAGTTCTGTGCCTCCTCATCCTGCTGCTCTTCTGCTACAAGGACAAACTAAAGTTGCTCTCTGGTACGTAGAAACACAGTGGACTTCAACTTCCGCTCATCAGCAGTCTTCTTGTCTGTATTTTATAGACTAAATGGAGTCACTGTTTTTTTTATTTTTTATTTAGTAAATCTGCGATCTTGTGTCCAGAATCTGAAGAGGACCAGGATACAGCAGGTACTGTGACATTTCTGTTAAAAAGCCAAATAAATTTTATGTTGCATTTACAGCTACAAACCTTTTGGGTGCAATTATGATGTAAAAAGCACTTAAGATAAATACAGTGAACCACTTTTGGCTTTCTTTCTACAAGGTTCAAATTTAGAAAATCACATACCCAACAATTTATCCTGTTACAGCAGTGGGTTTGAATGTTTTCTTTTCTTTTATTATTCTAGGAGACTTTGGCCCCTCTTTACCACAGTGGAACAGCAGGAGAAGGTCCTGGAGGCTTCAAGTGTGCACCTTGTGAGGTGACTAAGCTCATCCTCCAAGCCCCCCACAGTCCTGACATAGATCCCCCATGCACTGTTCCTGCATCGATTTCCTTTGAGAAGTTCTCCCCGCCCTCCGCGGAGAGAATGGAAGAAAACAGAGGGGTTAAGGAAAGAACAGTGACAGAGGATGACAGCAAAGGCTCTGGAGAACCAGAGGAGTTGTCAGAAGAAGAGGTCGTGAATTCATCAATGCTTCTGGCAGGGTCTTGTACTTGTGTCATCCCGATCCATGAGCCGCTGGAAGTAGGGGAAAATGAGGACTGTAGCCAGGCTGTGATTCCTGGGATGTCAGGAACCTGCTCATGTGGAGGCCTTGAAGGAGAGCAAGATCGAGAAAAGACCCGAAAAGACAGAAGGAACTTTGAAAAAGTGGGCGAAAGGGTAATTCAAGAAAGGATAGGTTCATCCATCAAAGAGACATGTGTTACATCTTTGGTTCCTCTTTCTTCTCCGCTCATCCACACCTCCCCTCCAGTCCCATTAAATCCAAGTACTGAACTCTGTGTACCACTGGCTCAAGTGAGGCCCAAAGATCTGTCCAACTTCTCTGAAAATTTGCTGGTTAAACAGGAGGAACTTTACCGAGTGGCGAGTACACACTCCACCTCAGCTGAAAGTAGCACAGCCCCTGCCATGTTAGTCAGTGCCTTGATGGCGTCGACGTCTGCAGGGGATCTCTACCTGGACAAGTCCCCCCAGGTCTCCAGGTCAGAAACAGGCCAGGGGATTTCCTGCAGGGACAGCACAGAGAACAAGCTGGGGGAGTCAGAACTGGGGTGTTCACCGGAGAGCCTCCACAGCCAACTGGCTGAATCGTCTCTTACCTCAGGTATGTCTACAACATTATCTTTAAATCACCATTTACAACAGAGAACATCCATCCATTCATTGTCTTTTACCCGCTTCTTCCTTTTCGGGTCGTGGGGGTCAGTGGTGCCTACGTCCAACTATCACCATACGAGAGGCGGGATACACCGCAGTTAAGTTACGAGTCGGTCACAGGGACACATAGACAACCATTCACTCTCTCTCTCTCACCTAGAGACAATTTAGAGTCACCACTCAGTGTAACATGCATGTTTTTGGTCTGTGGGAAGAAACCGGAGTACCCAAAGAAAACCCACGCTGCACAAAGAGAACATGCAAACTCCACCCAAAAATGTCCCGAGCCGGGATTTGAACCAGTGGCCTTCTCGTTGAGAGGCAACAGCTCTACCAACTGAGCCAGCGTGTTGCCCAACTGCAAACATAAAAGTAAAAACAAATAATAATAATAATATAAAAACACATATAAATATAATATATATGTATATATATATATATATATATATATATATATTTGTTTTATTTTGGTGCATTAAATTCAATAAAATGATTTGCATGTGAGTTCAGCTTGCAAAGACCAGTCGTTCACATACAATTACAAATCATGAAATACTGCACTTCAAGTCTGAATTGAGAAATCACCCTAAAAAAACAAAGAAGTCATTATCTTCTGTTTAAACCTTCTAAGAATCTATTTTGAGCTTTACGGGACAAAGACCTCCAGGAGCTGGATACTTCCTGGATATTTTTTGTGCGACCTTGTATCAATGTCAGAGAACACTAAAGGCTCATTACAAATACTGTGAGTCAATATTTGTGTTTCTATGACTGCATTCTCCTTCATATTACCACCACTATTAGTGTTATACCCTTTAAGAGTAGTTTTCATACAATAGAAGAAATAAGATCAACCGTTACAGCACAAGCAATGATTGATTTTAATGGAAACTTGTATCTCGAGTTGTTTAACTTGTACGTTTTTCTTCTCATGGATCTGTCTGTGTTGCTACAACATTGTGGGGAACTTATTTACACACAGCTGAGTCCATCGAGCTGTACGTGGTGATGTTTGGTTCCGAGAGGAGCGACAGCGGTCGGCTCCGATCGAAGCGTCAGTCGGCGAACCCAGCTCGTAGCTGTGGTTTGGTGTCAGCACAACAATAAGAGGGTTGATCATGTCTAAGAAAAATGTTTTAATAAAGCTCGTATTGATCGTTGGCCTCCACATTCCAGGGGGGAACGGACCACACAGAAAGCAGGAAAAATAGATGTGCGTTTGATTCTTTAGAGATCCACCAGAACCGCACGCTAACAAACACCGCGCTGAGGGTGTGTGTATTTTTGTGCATCAGTGTGAACTGCAGCATCGACAGGGCGAAGCTCCTGTTTACCCAGAGTTCCACGGGGTTGCGCAAAGTGACCACAGCTTTAATTGAAGCAAGATGTGCAGCTTGAGCAATGCTTTTGTAACTTAACCCTCCCAACAGAAAACACATAAACACGCCATCTTTTTTCTTGACTCTCACTTATGAGTAGTTATTGTATTGAGATTATTTCCCATCATGCAGGAGGACTCCGTGCATCCCGCTCATGGTATTTGAAGACGAGACATAAAACTGAAACCAGTTAGCCTTTAGCTTTGCATAAAACACACTCTGGGGTTTGCTCCACCACTGGAGCAGGGTTAGCAGCTGAGAAGCACTTTAGCCCTGCTGGAAAAATGAATTAGGCCGGTTTGATTTGATATTTGAGCCGGTGTCTTTCTCAGCTGCTGGTAATGTGGAGCTCTGCTCCAGTTCAACTGAATCACTGCACTTGCTGAGCATCCGGATAAAAATAAAATAAAATCAGAGCAGAATTAGGAAAGCATAAATCAGAAGGCATTAGTCAGATTCCATTGAGCTTTGTTTCAAGGCTGTGGTAACCGCCCCCCCTTTGCAACTCCACTGGTGTTCCCGGAAAAGCTCCGAGCAGAGAAACAGACTGTCTCTGTAAGGGTGTGAGGGTGTCTGTCTGCCTTCTGGACTCTTAAGGGATATGTGCGCTTTACAGTTTATGTACATGGACTTAATGAAGCATGTTTGCATCGACTACGATTATATGTGTGTGTGTTTGTACAGATGAGACATGGGGTGTGAGTCACAGAGGGTTGGCTGGAAAGTCAGACAGAAGGCGGGATAAAATAGGAATCAGAGATTTAATGTGGTCAAATGTGAATTACAAAACATGAGTTGAGCTCGTTGTGTGTTGACACTGAGTGTGCAGAGGACTTTACACTCACTGTGGAGCTTATTTAAAAGGTTTCCTGTAGACGATTCTGAATGAAAGAAGAGAAAAGAATGGCGACATACGTCTGAAAGTATTTGACTTTACTGGGATTAAACTTTTTGATTGTCCCATGCTAAAATTGCTGGAAACTTGTGTGGCTAAAAAGGAAATGATGTGTCAGTCTGTGTAGCTGTGGCCTTTCTGTGGCCATTTTGCATTGTCATTAAAGCCACTGGGCAAGTGGGTTTGATGTCCCAAACCCGCCTGAGGTTAGCCAAGATTGAGTCCTTCCTTCATCTGCGTCACAATTATGGGGAAATCATTTGGTCTTCTAGACATTTCTCCAGGTTTTTCGTAGCAATTCCATGAATTGGTCATGAAACTGTCATGCATTTGTGGCTGCACGCCAGCAGGAGGCAGGCTCTGGGTCAACACCTGCATTTGAACAAATACATGTGTAAGCAGCAAGCACATAATACCGGAACAAAAACTTTAATGTCATTGTGGAGATAACAGCTCCTACAGAGGGAGCTGAAAGACTCGGCTGCTTCCGGTGAGCTGAGCTAAATGATCTGGACGCTAGAAAAGAGCTGTCATAGTTCCCACAGACAAATAAACATAGCTGGCTCATTGAGTGCTGAATCGTACGTCGTTGTCACCGCCATATTGGATGTGGCAAAGTGAAGCGATAGGAGAAGATGTCTCATTCATTCAGAGCAGCAACACGGAAAAAGCTGTGCAAAACTATTCTTTTCAAGCTTTATAACTTATA
>NC_056517.1:37703737-37761771 GCF_014905685.2 Nematolebias whitei
TATACGCACACACTGTGCATGTGTATAATGTATGTAAGTTAATTAATACCCTCTGTGGTGTATATATATGTTCATCGATGTGAATATAAAAACGATCAATCAAAATCAGTTAAATGTGGACGTTAGATTCAGAAAATCCACACATGACATCTTCATTTCAGGATCTGGTTATTATAGACACAGATTAAATGTTAAATATGAATATTTCTATATTATCAGTACAGTAACAGTGTTACACACATTAGTAGTTGTAAACACTCAAACAGTCCATTTCCTTAATTAGTTGACCGGCAGATCTGCCACATCCAATATGGCGGACGCTCTGATGTACCGCTGCAGTGGGCCTGCTCAACGAAGCGTCTACCTATTCATGTCTATGATAATTCCCATCATCGATTAACTGAATGAAAAGGAATTAACAGGAAGTTGTTCCTGGACATAAATTGGGAAGGGTAATTGAAAACAGGTGTGCTCATTACTAATGAAAACCAGGAGCTGGAACCAGGAACTGTTGAGGACAATCAAAAGTTTACGACCAGCACATAAACTCAAATTAATGAACCACAAACAGAGTGTAATACAAAACAAAACCACTAACAAAGACCTGATCCTTGAGAAACTCAGAAATCAGAGAATTTAAAAAAAAATATCACAAATATTTCACTTTTTTTTTTTTTTTTTTTTAACTTTTCTACCTCTGACTAAATTAATTTCTCATCTCAAAACCTTTGTGTTCTTTAGGTCTGGTTTCTGGGCACCACAACACCACGTACATCTCCAGCGGTCAAGTGATGAACGTTACAGGCGACGTCGTCGTTGTCTACATCAGCCAGGTGTCCGGCAGCAGTGACGAGGGCGCGCAGGACAGTGACTTCGGAAGTCCCGTCCAGGAGGAGGCCAGCGAGACGGCTCCGTTTTTTCAGAGCAGCCTGAGATCACAAAGGAACTGCATTACCCAGAGCGCCTTGCGAGAAGAGACATTACCAGTCCAAGAAATGATGCAGGAGAGGCTACTGGTAAAGTGAACAAAGAAAAAGAGGCTGTTTAATGTCAGGACTGAGATCAATTCCAAAAGCAATAGCTAGGTTCCAGTATGAACCCCAAATTATTATTATTTTTTTCTTGCATTAGATTTATTTTTACTGGAAAGCTGCAAGCCTTTCTCAGAAAGTAGCCCTCATTTGCTCAGACAGCGATGAGTAATTATGCTGAGAATTGGATGTGAAACTGGAGTTCATACTGAAAAAGCACAAGTCTGCATCGCAGCATGGAAACTTCAACTGGATCTTAAAAAGTAAACATGAATACATATCTAATTTTTCCAATACTTCCATATCAAATATCCACTATGTGGAGAAACCTTTAATGTTTTTGTGGCTGAAAATTACTTTTTTTTGACTTTGTACAATCTGACTGAATCATTTTTTACAAGAAAAAAACATCAAGATGTGTTTTACAGGAGCTTTTTTACACTACCACCACATTTTGAGTAAAAAAGCTGTTTTACAATGTACATACACTTTGTTGATTACGTTTTTATTGCACCACATGTGCAGTTGATGTCGAAGAAAAAATGCTATGCATTTGGTAAGTTATTTTATTCCAGGTTTCATTAATGTCATGATGTTTTAATGTGTGGACTTTCATGAAGAAAAGGGACGTTTTATAATTGTTTTAAATCATTTGAAAGGCAAATTCTGTTTTGTTTTTACCAGAAGTTGTGTTTGTGATTAATGGTTTTATGTATTTTTTTTAAAGCGTGATTTCTGAAAGACAAAATGATATTCATCCGATTCATTTGTGACGTCACCAACAGCAGGCACGAGGCACACAATTTAGGATTTTAAGGAAGCAGATTTTAAATTAATCCTTCAAAGACAAGACGATAAAATAACTTTCCCTAAAGTTTTTATTTTTTTATGCTCTTTGCCTGTTGTTGGTTCATTTGAAGTGACTCCATTATACAAAAAAGTCAGTTTTGGGTCGTTGCCATATTAGATTTTTGAAGTCAGAGTTTGACAATAAATATCGTATTTAGTGCTGAATCATTGATGACAAACTCCCACCGCACCTACACATCTCCAAACCAGCTAACAGGCTGTCACTTTGTCAATCACAGTGTCACATGTCACTTTATTAAAGCCTCAGAGAAGTCATTAAACCTCTCTGTATTTAAACAAATTCATTTTTGAACACACAAGTTCAGAATACCATAAAAAAAATATATATTTTTAATGAAATGGCTGAATAAAAAAACTGGAAGTGTATTTGTATTTTTTTAGTTGGGAAAATGGCTTTTTGTTTATGGAGGGGCGGGGCTTAAACCTTTGCCTACCATTAGAGGGGTGTCTTCCTGCCTTCAGCTTCTGGATTCTGGTTCTGAATCTAGTTTTAATATATTTCAGCAGTCTAAAGGCAGTATTCATGCATTCAAAGTATCTCTATACTGATGAGCCTTATCATAAAAAGTGTCCTTTAAAACAAGGTCAAAGTTGCTGCAATTAGACCTGTCGCGATAATCAATAAATCAATTAATCTCATGATAAATGAAAATTATCAACCGTGTCTCTCTTTCTACTGAAGACACTGGATGACAAAAGGTTCAACTCCGGTTCTCTTCACTGACCCCTCCCTTTCTCTTTAAAATCTGTCTTAACGTCCAAAATCACATTTTTGGATGGTTAAAAACAGCTAAGCTGAGAAGCTAAGCTACAAGCTAAGCTAACAGGTAAACCTCGGGGGAAAAAACCTCCGTCTTGTCGAAGCTGCAAAATTCACAGTTGAAACCTGTGCCTTTGTGTAAAAAGTTGTTTTTCTCTGCAAAAAGGAGCTGAGAACTTGTTTACTGATTTTTTTTAAATTAGAAACTTTGTGTGACAAATGCTATGCTAAAGAGCTCAAACCACACCGAGCGTCTGCCATTTTAAGAACCGAAGAGAGACAGCCCATGTCATGTCAAGGGGCCTCCCTCCCATTTTTCTTAAAGAGACACGCTGTTCGCTCCCTCACTATCCATCCTTCGGTTCAAACAGTCTTATACTTCCATCCAGTGGTCCAAAAAAGGTACTGCGCTCAAAGCAACCAAAATGTCTTATATTTGACAATAAGTTCAAACAATATTATCGTTTATCGCAATAATTTCTGAGACAATTAATCGCCCAGTAAAATTTGTTATCGTGACAGGTCTAGCTGCAATATGCAAATACATTTCAACTGTTTGAAAAAAACGACAGTTATTTTGACCTTCAAGTCCATTTACAAAGAGAAAGCGCTTCATTGTGCTGTTTTATTGCTGTTTTAAATCATGCGATTTGCTGATTACTGGCCAAATGTTCACGGCAGCCCTGCTGTAGTTGGGACCTAGCATATAAATAAGACTGGCGATGTTACAATTTGAGTTTCATTTTCATGTGACAGTTTGAGCTCATGCTGAACGTCTGCGTGCTGGTGATGTCACATTCAGCTAATCTTTTATTTTTAATAATAGCTCATTTGTGTAATTTATCTCCACTGAAGCTCTTTCAGACCAAACACACCTCTGTGCTCTGAAACCCACTCATTTCAATCTTTTGCACAAAAGATGGTTTGCTGCCACAGTCAGCTCTGTGAGCTGTAAGCTGGACCAGACACAGACTGCAAGATGGAGGAAGAACCGTGCACATGACACCATGTTGTGGTTGCATTGAGACGTCAAGGACTTTAGTTCTGATAACCTCCTTTCCCCTGCTGCTCCGAACTTCTCCTTATCACTGTTTGCTTACCAGCAGAAAATTAAAAAAACACAAGTGTATTTTGGTCAATAATCCAAATAGCCATCTGTGGAGCTTGTTGTGCATTTGTTCTGAAAAAAGGTGGATGTTCTCTGAAAGAAAGCTGTTTTATGTTGAAGCCAATCAAGTCTGTCTGCCTGGGGTTCACTATACTGATCAATCCCACCCCTGTCGTCTGTATGCAGCTTCTAAAAAACATGTACATATCAATCGAATATGTTGCAACGATTAAATAAAAAGACTATTTTGAATTAAATCCAATGTGTTTCGCATCTATTGTTTCCTTTTGCAACAGACATTCTGCAGTCTGTGGTTTTCTCTGCCGACTTTCTTACTCTGGGATGGACAGATTACAATGAAGGAGTTGTTGATTTCCCCCTGATGATCCATAACGCCCGTGATGCAGTCTTAATTACATATGTGGTGAGATGTCTCTGCCTTTGTCCCCTCGCTGACAGACAGGCGGCCTTTCATCAGGCCGGGGAATGGCGCGCAGCTGTGAAGAGAAACTGCCGAAGCGCTCAGACCAGCCAGCGTCACAGAGAGACCACATGAGAGGAACTGGCAACGTTCATTTAGGCCTGGTTTGGGTCAGCACCAGTATGTTTACATATGTGTGTGTTTTTGTGGAAGTGTGCATCTCGTCCCGGCATTATTTTTTTGCATGGTTGTTGGTGAAAACAGGAAGTTATGACTGGCTTCCACATGGTTTACATGAGAACTAGCTGGCAGGCCAACACAGAACTTGACTGCAGAGTCAGAGGATGTCAGTTTCTTTTCTTCTTCTGCTTTTAATGTGTGAGAAAATAATCTGAGTTTATGTGAACAAGTGTTGGAGATTGCTCTCGTCTGCCCTCTAGTGGTCAAGTTGAGTTAGGATGGAAAAGCAAGTCAATACCTGGGGTCAATATGGTGAACTTGAAAAACATTTCTTTAGGTTTTCTCAAAGTTTTTCTTTTTTTTTTGACTTTGGCTGCTTTTTAATTGCATATTAGGCAAGTTTATAACCAATTTATAGATGCATTTTTATTTGTTTCCTTGTAAAGTCACCCTAACCCAGAAGCCCTAAACGTTCCAGACTCTATCAACTTTCCCTGTAAATGATAACTTCAATACTAATACACATCTATGACTAACCCAACCCTAAACTTAACGTCAATATTAATATATTTCTTAGTGAATCAATCTCTAAACTCAACATTATTCCACGTTATCCCACATATCCAAACCCTAGAACTTAGACTCCTCCATATATCTTTCTCTGTCTCTCTCTCTCTGGATACCAGCACGGTGGTTTAGCACTGTTACCTCACAGCAAGAAGGGCCTGGGTTCAATCCCCGGTTTGGACCTGGGTCTTTCTGGAGTTTTCTCTTTCTCCTTGTGCTGAGTGGGTTTTCTCCGGGTACTCCAGTTTCCTCCCACTGTCCAAAAACATGTAAGGAGCGCTCAGGCTTATCTATGATCTCAATGTGGTTTATTTAAAGGTAAATTAATAAATAATACTACCCTCCATCCTAACCCTGACCCTGTTGTCCAAGTACCAAGTACAGACCACAACCAACTTAAACCCAAGAAAATGGAGAACGATGTCCCCAAGGATGGACCTGATCTGGAGTTGAGCACAGCTTCCTCTGGTCCCCTCACCAAACTCTTGAGTATCTCTCATCAAGATAAAATCCCACCAAAACCCCAACCCTGTTCTCTGAATCATTAAAACAGAAGAAAGGCTTCTAAACTCAAGGGATGAACCAGAGTTGTGTCGACACATAAGAAAACAACTTACACAAGAATCGATTTTAAATAACGTTCTGTCAAACTTCTTGTCTTCTTGTTTGCTGACATTCTTATAGATCTATACAAAAAAAAATCAATGATAATTTTTAACAAATAAAATAGTAATTTAGTACTAACTAGGTGATTCCCAAAATCAGGTAAAACTTGCCAAAGGTCAATGTAGCTCTTGCATCCTATTTCAGATACTATTACTCTAGAGGTTTGATACACCCTCTTACGATTGCATTTCAGCGCGTACGTGAATCTACATTTTCCTATTTTGATAACCTGAAATCATTTCTCTAGGTGTGTGGTTGTGTTGTAGTACTCGAGACCGGTCTCAAGACCACTTTTTGATGGTCTTGGTCTTGTCTCGGACTCGACTGCATTTGGTCTCGGTCTTGTCTCGTTACGATGATTGATTGTTTTGGATGGGTGTGGTTAGCACGTGTTAAAAACCTGCTTTTGAGATTCCAACAGGAGGTTGGCTTGAAAAACAGCAGTAAAGGATACATATGGGACAGATCTGGTTGGCAGGCTGTAGACTGAGGAAGTCCTCTGGATGTGAGACAAAATGTTTCTCACTTAAAGAAACTGGTCCAGATGACATAATTTAACCTTTTTTTGTTGTCATCTACCTGGATGATTGAGCTTATAAACATTTTTCTGAACCACTTTGACCTTGGTTGTCCTCAGGCTGTTTCTGTGCGTAGCAAGTTGGCCACCTGACCTAAAACATCTGATTGTTGTACTTGATTGATTGTTTTGGATGGGTGTGTTTTGGACCTGCTAAAAGCCTACCTAACAGGAGGTTGGCTTGAAACACAGCAGTGAAGGATACATATGGGTTGGATCTGGTTGGCAGGCTGTAGACTGAGGAAGTCCTTTGGATGGGGGATGAAACATTTCTCACTTAAAGAAACTGGTCCAGATGACACGAGTTAACCTTTTATTATTATTATTATTACTCCTATTATATTCTCAAATGAGCTGAAGATAGCCTGATGGTGGGGAAGCCCACTTGTGAGTAATGGTCTGGGTTTATTCCTCATAGTGTTACACATTTCAGGACTGATTTAACACTTTTTTGTCGGTCCAATCACCAAAAAGAACAACAGGCTGATCTTCAGAACAAGTGATAGAGTGGCCCTCGGAAAGCACCAAAAATCCACACTAATGCATGGCTAGAATTACAGTCATCTCGCCTGCGGAAACAGGTGCTGAGTCTCATAGCTCGCTTGCAGAAGACCTTGACAGGTAAGACTGGATACCAGTTGGAGTTTCTGGTTACCTCTGAAATATATTTATTATGTTTGAGGTCATATCTGTTTCAGGAGATACAGAACACTGCTTTTGAATAAATCTCAAAACGGTAGATGAAACATCTTGATGTATCATCTGCTACACTAAGATGCTTCAGTTATCATAACACTTCTGAAACTAAAGGACATATTTTTACTCTCATCGTTTACAAGTAATAGAAAAGTAGTTTTAAAATTAAGTGCTTTCTTCCATGTAAATATGCTTTTGATCTAATCCCTTCAAATGTAGCTCTGGATGGAAGACTAGCTTCCCTGTCCCTAATGAAGACGAGCATCCCCACAGCATGATGCTGCCACCACCGTGTTTCAGTTTAGGGATGTTGTGTTCCAAGTATTTTAACCACACATACCAAAGTTCATGCTTAATAATCCAGGTAAAAAGTCCAACAAAGTTAAGTCTTATGTAAGTGTTGAAATGTTTCGTCTTTCATCCAAAGGACTTCATCAGTCAGAGGAGCCACAACAACCACAATCCCACAAGCAGCACACAACCACTTTGATGGTGATAAGATGGTTTCTGGATTGTTAACCACACAGTTTTTTTTGCATTTAGGCCAAAAAGTCAGTCTTTGGTCTGATCTGAGCAGAACACCCTCCTTGGCATGTTTGCTGTATCCCATACACAGCAAACTAAAAACAGGACCCGTGGTTTATTCTTACCAGTCGTCTATAAAGATAAGATCAGTGCAGCTCTATTGATTGTCCAGTGGACACCTGAGTGGTCAGTTTAGGTGAACATCCATGACTTGGTAGGTTTGCAGTTGTGAGATATCCAAAGCTTCTTTTTTAACCTAACCCAAACTTATCAACAACTTTATCCCTGACCTGTCTGCTGTGTTCCTTGGTCTTCATGATACTGTTTCTAACTAATGTTCTGTGACAAACCTCCGAGGCTTTCCCAGAACGGCTCTGTCTATATTGAGATGAAATAAAAACACAGTAGGACTGGATTGTCAGAGTTAATAGGAGAGAGAACACAAACACTCACCAAAACTTTCCAGATTTTTATTGGAAAATTTTTATAAAAGCTAAGTATCGATTTCCATCCACTTCACAGTTAAGTACTACTGTTTTTATATAGGATAAACTCCCGGTAAAGTAGTTTGGGATAGTGGTAGATGTCAGAAAAGTCTAAAAAATAAATACATCACAGAAAACATTTAGTTTGTTGAGCCTTCACTTGTTCAACAAGAATGGTCCAAATAGAAGTAAACAGGAAAAGGCTTCTCTGCTTGTAGTTTTAATACCCGTTAAAACTGCTTGCCATGTGACAGCCCGTCAGAACTCCACTCAGAACTTTAGCTTTAATTGATTATCTCCAATAACTGAATTTGAACAGAAGGCTGTTTGTACCAAATAGTGTCCTGGTCAACGATAAAAGGGAAACAGTCTTCTCCCTCTCAGTTCTGTTTCGTTCTCTGCTAGATCACTGGATTTTGTCATCGTTGGTCACCAGTAGAGATGCAAACTGTCAGGTAAGAGCTTGCATTTATTTCTAGACATTTCAGTTTATTTTCAAGTAAATGGTTCAAGTCTCTTCAATTCTTCAGGTCTTTGTTCACCCCAAAGTGCTCGTCAGATGTGCGTCTGGAGGGAAAGACGGCAGTTGTGACGGGCGCCAACACCGGGATAGGCAAAGCAACAGCTAAAGACCTTGCATCAAGAGGCAAGAAAACACTCACATGTTTTAAGTCGAACAAATTACTGTATTTTCCGCCGTACACGTCGCACCGCCCTATAAGTCGCGTCAGTCTAAATATGTCTAATCAAGTGGAAAAATCCATAAATAAGTCGCTTCACTGTATAAGTCGCATCTATTACGAGTCACCGCTGACGCGTCGTGTTTGTTACGCGTCACCGCTGACAACCTGGAAACGTGGGTCGGTGTTATGCCAAAAATCGATTGGCTGCCAAATGGCGGCTGTGGGAATGTGCACGGGAGGACTTTAACGAGAATTTAACAAGATTAACAATTAAAAACAATTATTTGTTTGCTCGACATTATAGCAAAGGTGTGTTTCAGTTGAACTTTTACTTAATAAATGCACTTCAATGGTCAAATTAGCTTCATTTCACCGGGGCGGTGCAGTGGAATGAAGCTGATTTGACGGTGGCTCCAGGCGAGCTGGACGACGGTGGAAGGCTATGGCAAGCCGATTGTGTCATTAATAGCTGCTTTTACCTGTTACATGATACAAGGGCATGCCATACTACTTGACTGCCATCTAGTGGCTGAAAATGGTAGTGTTCAATATTTTCCATGTCAGAATGAATGGAACGATCATATCTCAGCCAAAAATTGGATTATAAATATGGAAAAAAATATAAAAATGCGTTGCTTCAGCGTATAAGTTGCAGGACATGCAAATTATGCAAAAAACTGTGACTTATAGGCCAAAAAACACAGTAATACATTTTCACCTGTGTTTGGTTTCTCAGCATAGCTGTGTTGAAATTTAGGTGATTACCAGGTTCTTTCTTCAAGACGCCTTCCTGGTTCAGATTTGGCTTGCGAGTACGTTCAGAGTCGATTGATTCCTCTTTTATAGGTGCCCGGGTGATTTTGGCGTGCAGAGACATGATGAAAGGAGAACAAGCTGTTTCGGATATCACGAAGGAGGTAAATGGAGCCAATGTTGTCGCCAGGCAGCTGGATCTGGCTGACACTAAATCGATCTGCCTGTTTGCTGAGAGCATCTACAACAGTGGGTGTCAGTGCATGCACACACATGTATCCAAAATACTGTCAAAAACACACTGCACAGAACAATTTCTGCTTTTCCAGCTGAAAAGGCTCTTCATTATCTGATCAACAACGCAGGCGTGGCTATTTGTCCTTATGCTAAAACAGTGGATGGATACGAGACACAGTTTGGAGTCAATCACTTAGGTACATGTTGTATTTAAGGTATACATTCTCTACGCTTGTGTTGTTGTTTCATACGTAGCATTTTTGGCTCCATTTCTGCCTCTTCAGGTCCGTTCTTTTTGACTTTCTTGCTGCTGGACTTGCTGAAGCACTCGGCTCCATCCCGAGTCATCAACGTGTCGTCGTTGGCTCACGCCATGGGCAAGATCCAGTTTGATGATCTGAACGGGGAGAGAAGTTACCACCCTGTCAGAGCTTACGCTCAGAGCAAGCTCGCCAACGTGCTGTTCACCAGAGAGCTGGCCAAAAGGATCGAGGGTAGGGCGTGTGGCTCAGACACAGACAGCAGGCTTGATGTTGGACTGTGAGGATCGTTCGGTTCTGTCTCTTAAATTGCAGATAAAATAATGGCATTGCATTTCTTGCCCATGTGAGAGTCTCGTGCTTGAACAACTGCTCCGGGCAGCAAACAGAAACCTTTCCCCGAACAGCTAGCTGTCTGAAATAATCTCACTTTGAGCGTAACGGTGTGATATTTTGGCTTAAAATCCTTAACCATTGAATTTAACCCTGATTAAAATATCTCAAGAAAAACAAAAACTGGAACTCTCAGGAAGAAATTATGGGCTGTACCTCTGCAACCAGTGGTGCAAGGCAGTAACTTTTACATGGAGCGCACTCATCTGTGAAAGTTTATTTCTAACCAGTTAATCTTGTGGTTCTAAATCATAAAAGTTGTGAAGATAAGGCATCAAAAACAAAATCTTTTCCATTTCCCTCCAGTGCATGGTGTGATGGCCTTCTCAGTGGATCCTGGCCTTGTGAACACTGAAATCACAAGGCACATCAGACCGTCTCTGGTGGACATAAAGGACATCTTCAGTTTCCTGCTGAGGACCCCAGCAGAGGGCGCGAGCACCACCATCTACTGCACCGTCACTCCTGAGAGCCAGATGCTCACTGGTGGACACTACAGGTCAGTTTGAGCTGCAAAGCATCATTACTGTTGGTGACTACAATAGGATTTTCCAGAGTGTACAACTAAATGTGCACAGTTTCAGTCCCCTCTTTCTCTGCAGGAAATGTGCTGCAGCAGGAAGCTGCAGGGCAGGTGAGGATGATGGCACTGCCTTAAAGCTGTGGGCTGTGAGCTGCCACCTGCTGGGCATCCGCTGGAGGTGAACATCTCTCCCACAGCTGTGCAGCCACAATAACTGGGGACTTCCTGGAAAGGAAACTTATTATTACCCACCTGAAAAGGGTCTTGCTCTTCTACTAACTTTAATGCGTCTGATCCGCAATGTGTACCCCCTCAAATTTTTATATCATAACGACCGGCTCGACGCCTTGATGTGTGCTGTTTGATCGGCATTTCGAGTTCCCATGGCAACATAATCTGCAAACAAATAACTCGGCTATTGTAAAAGATTTTGAGCTGGTGGTAGCTCAGAGCAGTGCCCAGTAAATCCTGAATTCAAATAAAACATTCAAGATGGCCACAAAAGCTAAATTTAACTCGGCTATTGTTTACACATGCAGAGCTGAAATTTGGTGATCACATCACCGATCATACACTGAATCCAAATCAAAAATCCAAGATGGCAACCATAGCTTAAGGTCCTGGAGAAACTTAGATGGGGACTGCCTGTCTGTCAGATGTTTTGAATTAGAAAAATGGCATCTTTGTTTGCGAATTACGTCCCCATGGTAACTCGAAATGCCAATAAAAGTAATTGCACACATCATGGCGTTGAGTCAGTCGTTTTGATATAAGATTTGTGGGGTACACGGTGCATTAAAGTTGATGGAAGAGTAAGATATAAAGTTAATAAACCCTTGTCAGGTGGATAATAATAGGTGGCTGCCATTCAAGGCTGTCCCCAATAAAAATGACTATAACTCGTTAATTCTTTGCCGTACTGAGCTGAAATTCGGTGTGGTGGTAGCTGAGAGCGAACCCCAACACATACCGCTGTCAAATTTAAACATTATAAATGGCTGCCACCCCGTTAAAGTTTCTCCAGGAACTTTCTAGTTCATTCAAACGATGCGGGAAGATTCCAAGTTTTGTTGAATCTGGATGGAAAAGCGTGCCGGAAATAAAATCCCTGTCATGGTTCGATTGAAGCTGAAAACAGTGATGATTGCTGCTTCCAATAAAAACCTCAACAGTAGTTTCTGTGCGTTTAAGTGGTGGTTTTTTTTTTTTTGTGTGCATGATTTTAATTTGATCTCTTTGTTTAATGTTTGTAGTCTTAAATTAGTTTCCTGGGTGTTTTAATTCTCTTTCGTGTAACTTTTAACACATTTCTGGACAGTTTTTATCATTTTATTGTCCTTGATTTTCTTTTTTCCCAGATGTTTTCATGCTTTGATGCATTTTTTACACATCTGTTTTTACTTTGCACCTTGTTGCTCAAACTGATCACATCTGGTGGCTTCTTAAATGGTAATACATTTTTTAAGAGTTCTGTTCACCTGAACAAAAAGAGCAGTTTTGCTCCATCCGTTAGAAACTTTTACTCAAAAAACATTTCAAACATTGACGTCAATCATGTTTGTCTGTTAGCAAAATATCCCCTTCACCACTTGACAGATTTTGTTAAAACTCTCAAAAAATAATCAGTAGATATTCATCTGTAGCTGATAAATCTTTGAAGTCACTCCAATTCAAGATGGCCGTCACGGCTAGTCAACACTAGCCAATATAAAAATGGCTGGAACTCCGTCTGTGTTACAGATATGCAGCTGAGATTTAGTGTGGTAGTAGCTGACAGTCATTCTCAACACAAACTCTGAATTTTAACGCAAGTTGTGAGGTGTAGCTCAGGCAGCCATCTTTAATTTAATTTATACGTCACCGTTGCTTCGTGATATTCAGTATCACGATTAATGATTTTATCAGGATAAAAGTTTGTGCGTCAGAGGATCCTGATTTTCCAAACTTTCTAAAGACGTTAGACGCTGCTAGGCTAAAGAATATAAAATAAATTGCACCAAATGAAAGCTGCACAAGGCCTCATTGTCTGCAGCTTTCTCAGCCTGCAAGTTGTGAATCAGCCAGGCGTCAGCTCGCTCCTGATTGGTCCGGTCACGAGATGTGAAACACTTGCAGCAGGCGGGCGAGGGAGAGGTGACGAAAGAAACAAGTGAACAATTCAGAGAACGCTGAAGGAGCCGAGCGCTTTGTGTCCTGCTCACCTGTCCTGAAGATGGAGGTTTGCTCTCCTGCGGGGATCATGAACTGCAGGTAGGAGAACGACCTTTCTGCAAGCGCAACGGGACGAAGGACAAACTGCTGTTAGACTTGTTGCTGATCTGTGCAATTTTGTAAATAATCAAAACTGTATTGTGTTTAAACTATTTTAAAACTAGATTATAATCTAGGCAAGGAACACTCAAATAATGTGGTGTAACATAACTGAACAGTTGTTTATCAAAGAGTTATGTGGAGGTGTGTGACTGTTCCTGTCTGTTAGCAAAATATTTCACAAACTACTGGACATATTTTAATGACATTTTCAGGAATTAATTACTAGATTTGTGGCTACATCTGATTAATTGTTGGGGTCAACCAGTTTGAAGATGGCCATCACAACCAGCTGATTTATTAAAAAGGTGACTTTAATTCAGCTAGTTTTCCAGATTCTGAGCTACATTTTTTTGTGGATTTAGCTGAGATGTTTTCACGAAACGCACTTTTCATGTTGCTCATTGGTCAAGATTTCTGCTCAAATCTTTAGCATTAACTGTTGGAGTCAGCCTCGTTTGTCTGTTAGCTAAATATCTCATGAACCGCTGGACCATTTTTAATGCAACTTTCAGGAATTTATCATTACATGCGTTTTTACAACTCATGAACTTTTGGAGTCAATCCACTTCAAGATGGCCACAACAGCTAAGTGACATTAGTCGCACTATAATAGCTATAAATCAATAATTTCTACAGATATTGAGGTAAAATTGATGTGGTAGTAGCTGGGAGTCTTACAAAACACATATTCTGAGCATAACAACTCGAAACAACATATGAGATTGCATGTATTATAATGAATGGAAGCTTTACGTTATTCACATCTGTCTTCCTGTTTATTTTAACGTATCTGTTGTTCAGGGTGGGGTGCTGTAAGCACTGGTCCTCTGAGGAGAGGTTGGATGGGAGAACCGTCATCATCACAGGAGCCAACACTGGGATTGGTAAAGAAACAGCCAGGGACCTGGCGAGGAGAGGTACGGTCCAGCTGTGAGTCCGGCAGGATCTCACCTTGTTGTTCACATGGGTTTTTTTTTTTTTTGTGAAGTTTTTATGAACTTCCAACTTGTGACTCACGCAGCATTCCGCTCCTTTATCCTGGATTTAAGGACTTCCCCCGACTGGGAGCTAATCTCTGCTGCTAATCCAGTCCTTCTCAAATAGAGGGGCGCGCCCCCCTGGGGGGGCCCGGGGCAATGCCAGGGGGCCCTAGAAAACATACGTTTTTGCGGAACAAATATGGCTGCCTTGCCGTTTTGGGAGCCATGCGTGAGCATCGCCTAAACGTATACCGATACGATACTTTAAAATAATTACGGTGAATTTGATGACGTTTAAGTGTTTTGTGATTTTTTTTTAATTTTTTTACTTTGGATCATTTATTAGTTAAAACCCAGGATAGAATTAGGCAAAGTTTATAAGTACATAAAAATACTTTATTATAATTAAAGTTTTTTTCTGAAAAAATAAAATAAAATAAAATAGAACAGTAACCAAACAATTCTCTTAAAGACATAAAAACCTGGATGACCCTCAACTTTCTCCTGTTGAACAGACAAGACTGAGGTTTTGATTTTTGGACCTGAGCACCTTAGGAATGAATGTTTCAGTCTTTCTCCCTCCTTAGATGCATTAATCTGTCCTCCAGCTCTAATGTTAAAAATCTTGGTGTTACTTTTGATCAGGACATGTCTTTTATCCCCCACATTAAAAACGTTACTAGAACCTCCTTCTTCCACCTGCGTAATATCACTAACATTAGAAACATCTGATCTAAAGATGATGCAGAAAAACTGGTCCATGCATTTGTCACGTCTAGACTGGACTATTGCAATGGTTTATTATCTGGGTGTCCAAATACTTCTTTAAAAAGTCTTCAGTTGATCCAAAATGCTGCTGCCAGAGTCTTAACTGGAGTTACTGGGAGAGATCATCTTTCTCCAGTTTTAGTTTCTCTCCATTGGCTCCCTGTCAAATCCAGAATAGAATTCAAAATCTTACTTCCAACTTTTTTCTGCTAGTTTCAGATTTTTACGCTCATTTCAGCTTATTTATGTATGTTTAAGCTATTTCTGCTATTTCAGCTAGTATTTCACTGCTTTTATGCTAATCTGAGCTTTTTCAGCTAATTCTACATTTTTTTTTTGCATCCTTTTCAACTTTTTTCTGCCTAATTCAGCAAAAATGTGCTCTCTCCACTTCCTTCTGGTAATTTGCTAACTTTTGTTAGCTACTATTTAGCTTTTTTTTTTTTTCCTAATTTCAGCATTATTCAAACAATTTCCATTTTTTTCTGCTCATTTCTGCTTCTTTCAGCAAACATGTTCTTTCTGCTTTCTTTTGCTAATTTTAGCTTGAGATGCTCTTAGCATTTTTGGCTAATTTCAGCTGTTTTTAGAAAAAATCAAGTTTAATATGGTAATTTCTGCTACTTTCAGCCTAATTAACTTATTTCTGCTCATTTCAGCTTATGTTCCTTTCAGCTTATCTAGTTTCAGCTTTTTCTTCTATTTCAGCTACTACTTAGTTGTTTTTATTCTAAATGTAGCCTTTTTCATCAGTTACTTGTTTATTTTAGCTCATTTCAGCTCCTTCCACTTCGTTCTGGTAGTTTAAGATTCTTTGCCCTTTCAGCTACTTTTCAGCTTTTTATTTTTTTTTTTTTTTTGCTAACTACAGCTTTTTAAAGCTAATTTCCTATTTTTATGCTTGTTTCTGCTTATTTAAATCAATTTTTGCAAATATGTTCTTTCTTCTGCTAACTTTGACTTGTTCAACCATTTCAGCTACATTTCAGCATGTTTTTAGCTAATTTCAGCTGTTTTTCAGCAAGTTCTTCAGCAACAAGCATTCACACTGAATTTCGCAGGAAGTGCAATTCATCTTGTTTACAAATATGTTTTCCTTTTAAAGTCCATTGAGATCTCTTTAATTTCTTCAAAAACTTTTTCACTTTGGACTCTAATCCAGGAAACATTTGTTGTTGTTGTTTTTAGCTTCTATTTTTCTACTTTTATCTTCAAGCTAACATTTAGCTACTTTTAGCTTTTTGTTCATGTTTTGCCACATTTATCTTTAACAGCTCAGTTTCAGCTTCTTGAAAATGCACTCAGCTCAGCGTTCTCACTGCAGTTTCACAGAAAACGCATTGTTTAAATTTAAATGTATCTATTTGTTTAAAGCACGGCATAAATAAACTTCATTTTTTTAAATTACGCACGCTGAAACGTTTGGAAGCTATCATGCTTTACAAAGACGAAGCACTTAGCTCTGTATGTGAGAGGGAAAGTAGAAATCAGTTTAACAGATGGTGCTGCTCATGATCTTGTGTTTGCAGCTAAAAAGCTGCAGAGTTGGAGGCCGACGTGAAAGATGAGAACAGAACGAGCACCTCCAGGGTGAAGCAGACAGGACTAACGATGACATCATCGATCAGTAAACGGGGTTAAGTAATGACATCATGACAACTTGATTAGATCAGCTCAGATTCATAACAGGCAGCTGCCTCCTGCAGCACCGGGGGAAATCAAACTGCATCAAATCCTCGACGGTCTTTGTTGGACCCCTCGCTCGTGTTTTGGTCATTTGGACGCTGACGGAGCAAAACGTGACACAGACGTGCTCACTAATCACCGATAATGTGATTGATCAGTCATATGATGTGCTGTATTTAGCATGACTCAGCGCTGTTATTTTTCACGTTTGTTTCTCTGTTGTTTCACGAGAGCAGAACGGAGCATCAGCGACGGCGCGCACATGCTCCAGCTGATTAACGGCTTCATTTCAAACATCTGTGTGGGTTTACTTGAGAGTTTCGTGCTTTTGGGAGATGAGCAGACTTTTTATATTGGAGTGTTTGTCTGGGCGTGCAGGGAAATCTGTATTTGGGTGATGGAAAGAGAATGTGTCCTGAAAACCCCCTTTCTGTGATCATTGAGGAGGCTGTGCCATCGTTTGTGTCAGAGAACAGCAGAGATGGGCTCATGTGAGGGGAGCAGCCAGTTAAATGAGCTCCTGAGCTCAGGGACCATGAGAGAACCTTCAGACGTTTGGGGCCTTCATTGCTCTCAGGACCATAATGGTTTGGTTCACATGCAAATGAACAAAACCAGCGTCGTTTTGAAGCTCGTAGTGCGAACGTTCATGACTCACTCTGCTGAGATTCAGTTTTCTTCTGTACGTTTTCAGCATCTTTCACAGTTTTCATCTATTTCAACAAATCATGTCTCAAAACGTTCGGCTCGTTCAAAACAATCCTGCTATGACTTTTGGTATTGGTGCAACTTTAGCTTTTTGAAATATTTAGCCTTTTCTCATATAAAATGAATTGAGCTCATTTTCCATCCTTCAGATCTTTAGATATGTTTACAACCTTTTACTGATCCTTTCACATTTTGATCTGCTTCAGCTGTTTTCAGCTTCCTTCTGCAAATTCAAACTTTTTTTCAGATAATTTCTACTAAATTCAGCTGTTTTTCAGCTGTTTTGTGCTCCTTTTAGACTCTTTCTGCTAACTACAACATTTTTGTGCTTCTTCTAACTTATTTAATCTAATTTCAGCTAGTTATGCTCCTTTCAGCTTAATTATGCAAGTTTCATCTTTTTCTGCTATTTCAGCTACTATTTAGTTGTTTTATGCTAATTTGAGCTTTTTTTGGCTAATTCCACATTTTTTGCACTCATTTCAACATTTTTCCAGCAAATGTGCCCTCTTCTGATAATTTAAGCATCTTTCTGCCTTTTTTAAAGCTACTTTTCAGCTGTTCTTTTTGCTGTTGTTGTTTTTCCCCCCAGATAATTTCCACTTTGTGCTCATTTCTGCTTCTTTCAGCAAATGTGTGTTCTTTTTGCTCTCTTTTGCTAATTTAAGCTTGTTCTACTTTTTCAGCTACCTTTTTAGCATTTTAAACTAATTTAAGCAGTTTTCAGATAAAGTCAAGTTTTCCATGGTCATTTCTGCTACTTTTAGCTTAATTAACTTATTTCTGCTAATTTCAGCTTGTTGTACTCCTTTCAGTTTATTTCTGCTAATTTCAGCTATTTAGCTGTTTTTTAAAACTAAATTAAGATTTTTCATCTAATCCACATTTTTGGAGCTCCTTTCAACTCTGTTCACTTTCTTTTGGTAGTTTAAATTTCTTTCTGCCTTTTCAGCTATCTTTTGCTCATTGCATTTTTATTTTATTTTAGCTAATTTCTTAATGTTTGTGCTAATTTCTGCTTATTTAAACCTAATTCAGCAAATATGTGTTATTTCTGCTTTCTTCTGCTAAGCTTGTTCTTCCATTCCAGCTACATTTCAGCTTGTTTTGAGTTAATTTCAGCAGTTTTTTTTGTAATTCTTCTGCAATAAGCATTCACATTGCATTTCTGCAGGAAATGCGTTTTCTCTAGTTCTGATTTTTGTAGTGACACGGCTGTCATGAGCTGCGTAATGTCACATACAGATCCAAATTAAAAGTCTGAGTCAAATCAAGAGCCAAACAAGTGGAACAGGTGCAGGATGAGCACATAAAAACATGCTCCCAGAGTAAATGCACAGCTTCAGGTATGTTGGGAAGAAGATGTTGCAGTATTTCATCATCTTCTTGACGTTTTAGGTGCTCGCATCATCATGGCGTGCAGAGACCTGGAGCGGGCAGAGGAGGCCCGGGATGACATCCTGGAGGACACAGGAAATGAGAATGTGGTCATCAGGAAACTGGATCTATCTGACACCAAGTCCATTAGGGCCTTTGCTGACCTCATAAACAGAGGTAAGCAGATGGAGTTCATGAAGGGGTTAGTTTTGGCTCAGGACACTCAGCTTTAAAGTTTAAGAGGTTCGCATGACGTCACCAGCTCCACCTCTGCTTTTTATTCATAATCTTCCTCCTGACTCATGCAGAGCTGCATCTACTTTTCAGAGGAGAAACAGGTGAATATCCTGATAAACAACGCAGGGATCATGATGTGCCCCCACTCTAAGACACTTGATGGGTTTGAAATGCAGCTAGGAGTCAACCATTTGGGTAAGGTGGACTGAATGTTGTCCTTTTTGTACGTTTTGACTAACATTTAAACTTCTGTGATTTCTTTTTCCGGTTGATTTAGTTGAATTAATGTGTTTAACACAAACTCTGTGTGAAGCCATGTGTGCAACTATTTCTTCTAGCTGCGTTTTTTTTTTTTTTCTTTATTGGACAATATCTTGGTTGGTTCTATCTCTCAGATTGGAGGCTATGTGTTCAACATAATGTTACTTCTTCCAGTAATCTGTTAACAATGGTGTACCACAAGGCTCAGTTTTAGGACCCACCCTCTTTACAATCTACATAAGAAATGTAGGTCAGAGCATCCCTGATGCATCCATACATTTCTATGCTGATGACACAGTTGTTTATTGTCGAGCTAAAACTGTTGATAAGGTATTCCAGCTTTTGCAATCTGCATTTAACATCATCCAGTCTGATTTGTTCCAGCTCAAACTTGTCTTGAATGCCAACAAAACCAAAGGGATGCTGTTTTCAAACAGAAGTTGGTCCCAGCAGTTCTTCCTATTTTATCTTTGAATGATGTCCCCATTGAGTTTGTTGATTCCTATAAATATTTGAGTGTCTTGGTCGACTCGCATCTCTCCTTTAAGCTCCACGTGGAAAACTTAGTAAGGAAACTGAAAGTTAAACTGCGTTTCTTTTTCAGAAATGGATCCTGTCTAACTTTAATTCTTTGGTATTTTATTTGCTTTCTTTAATGATTGTCCACTGTTGTCATCACTCTTTGTTAAAATCAGGTCTCTCTTGTAAATGAGTCCTCGAGGCTCAATGGGACTAACCTGTCTAGATAAAGGTTGAATGAATGAAAACTGTGCCACGCAGCAATCGATATTATTTTGTCACAGTCTGTTGGTGTGAACTCTGCCCTGCCCACAAACACACAGGTTGATGAATCCTTCCAAAACAACACATTTACAAACTTTTTAGCACTTTTTTTTTTTGCAGTTTCCTTTGTGCTGTACATTTGTTTCTAAATATTTCTCCTCAATTAGCTAAACTTTTAGCTTCCAGCACACACTGGTTTCTATTTAGCTTAAATCATATAAAATACAGAACTGTGGAGATTCCACCTACTGTGGGTGCATTTTCACAGATCGTTCTTTTTTTAAATCTTGTTTGAGAAGCAAAGTTCAGTGCATTGGATGTGTAAGTTAATGAGCTTGTGCAAGAAAATCATAACAAGTGAATAATTTGAGCAACTTAATTTGATTAACTTAATATTTAAGCTACAAAATCATTAAAGTGTGCATTTCCTGTCTTTCCTCAGGTCACGTCCTCCTGACCTTCCTGCTGCTCGACCTCATCAAGCGTTCAGCGCCGGCTCGTGTTGTTGTCGTGGCGTCGGTGGCCCACACCTGGACCGGGCTTCGGCTGGACGACATCAACAGCGAACTGGGCTACGACGCCATGAAGGCCTACGGACAGAGCAAACTGGCCAACGTCCTGTTTGCACGCTCGCTTGCCGAGCGGTTACAAGGTGAATTTGAAAAATCCCACACATTTCTGAAGACAAACATGAAATGGTGCAGTTTGAAAGAGTTCACTCTATTATTGGAGGTGCTGGAACTAAAAGCAGTCAGAATTATACCAACGTTAATTTCTAACAAGTCCAACGTGTCCGCTGTGCTTTTCTTGGTGACTGGGGTCCGTGTGTTGCAGGTTCGGGGGTGAGTGTTTTTTCCCTGCACCCTGGGGTGGTACAGTCCGACCTGTGGAGGCACCAGCATCAGTGCATCCAGGTAGCGGTGAAGATTTTCAGAATCTTTACAAAGACCACAGTGGAGGGAGCTCAGACCACCATCTTCTGTGCTGTGGAGCCTGGTCTGGAGACGATGAGTGGGGGCTACTTCAGGTGACTATTCGCCAGCAGGCACCCGCCTCATGCTGCTCAGAGCTTCTATCAGCGAAGCAACAAAGCGTCAAGTTTGTTGTATGGTGTTCACTCTGTCGTCCATTTTTCTTCCGTATGTTTTCAGCATTTTTCTCATCCCACATTTTTTGTGCTATTTCAACAAGTCATAAACCAAAACGTTCAGTTCTTTCAGGAGAAGGGTGCTCTGACTTTTGATATTGATGCAACTTTAGCTTTTTGAAATATTTAGTCTTTTCTGACATTTTTTTCCTCAGAGAAAATGAATTGAGCTCATTTTACATCCTTCAAATCCTTCAGATCTGTTTACAACCTTTTACTGCTCCTTTCAGTTTGTTCTGCTTCAGCTTCTTTCAGCTTCCTTCTGCAAATTAAAAGAAAAAAATCAGCTACTTTCAGATAATTTTTCAGCTGTTTTTTTTTTTTTTTTTTTAGCTGTTTTGAGCTTCTTTCGGCTTTATTCTGCTAAGTACAATAGTTTTGTGCTTCTTCTAACTTCTTGCAGCTAATTTCAGCTTGTTATTCTCCCTTTAGCTCATTTCTATAAGTTTTAGCTATTTCTGCTATTTCAGCTACTATTTAGCTTTTTTGTGCTAATTTTAGCGTTTTCAGCTACTTCCACATTTTCTTGCACTCATTTAAACTTTTTTTGAGTCTAATGCAGCAAAAATGTGCTCTCTCCACTTCCTTCTGGTAATTTAAGTTTTTTTCTGCTGTTTCAGCTACTATTTACCTGTTTTTGCTCATTTCAGCACTTTTCTGTTTTTTTTCAGGATAATTGGGCAAACATGTTCTTTCTGCTTTCTTCTGCTAATTTAAGCTTGCTCTTTTCAGCTATAGCTTTTTAGCATTTTTGGCTAATTTAATTTGTTTTTAGATTAATTCAAGTTGACTGTGTTAATTTCTGCTCCTTTCAGCTTATCTAGTTTCAGCGTTTTCTTCTATTTCAGCTACTATTTACCGGTAGCTGTTTTTGTGCTGAATTTAGCTTTTCTGCATTTATTTGAGTTAATTTCAGTTCTTTCCTTCTTTAGTTTAAGATTCTTTGCCTTTTCAGTTGTTTTTTATTTTATTTTATTTAGCTAATTACAGCTTTTTAAGCTAATTTTCCAATTTGTGTGCTTGTTTCTGCTCATTTAAATCTAATTCTGCAAATGTGTGTTCTTTCTTCTGCTAACTGTGACATGTTCTACATGTCAGCTAAACATTTAGTTAATTTCAGCTGTTTTTTTTTATCGAGTTCTGCAGCAATAATCATTCACACTGCATTTCCACAGGAAATGCATTTTCTCCAGTTAACTATGTAATGGTGACACAACAGAACTATTGCATTGCATGTAGCGAGCACTTCCTGTCACTGTTTGTGTTCAGCGACTGTGCTCCGGCGAGGTGCTCCAGGTCGGCTGCAGATCATGACTTGGCCCAGAAGCTGTGGGAGGTCAGCTGCAACATGCTTGGCATCAGCTGGCAGTGAGGAGCAGCAAACCGCCTGCACAGTGACAGAGACTGGGCCGACTGTGGGAACATCACCTTTCAAAAGCACCAGTTTGCTCTTTTATACCTCCACCAATGAGTCTCATGGTGTTTTTTTTTTTTTTTTAATTATAAGCCTGCATGAATTAAAATCCCAAACTACTCATTTTTCCATTCAAGGACAAATCATTTGTTGAAACCAAACAATATTAAAGACGTTGTAATGTAAAATGTATTGTTTGGAAATGTCACTGTTTCATATTTTTAACTGTAAATGTTCTTCGTGAAAATGGCATGTTTTTGTTTTCTAGTTGGTTTCGTCTCTAAAACCAGCAGATGATTCTTCGTCATAAAAATAAGCTAAACCAGCATGGTCTTGTTTCGGCTCAAAATGAACTGAGGAGTTAAAACATTTGGAATATGTCACATATTTTAATTTCGCAACTTCAATGTCATTGCATATTTCACCCGACGATGCTTTTCCTCCTTGGAGCGCCATATTACTGGTTGTAGTTCCTGTTTGTCATAAAAACAAAACCAACATTTCAAAGCATGGGTAAATAAAGTAGCTTCCAGATGCTGAGAATGAAAATGCGAATTTTAAAGGAGTTTCTAAACCTACCTGCAGCCCTGTGACAACAGCAAGGAGTTTCGTTTTATATTCTCAGTTCTTCATGTAGACCTTAAAGTTGTTCAGTTTGACTTTGGATTTGTGCAGCTATTACTAACTGGACTTGAGTTTGTGTTCCTACATATTAAAACAAGAGTCAAAACTTAAAGCTTGGTTATTTAATGCACTTAGAGAGAGACTGCAGATAATATTAGGTGGCTCTGTTTAAAATTCTACTTCTGAATACAAAGAGAGTGCACGTTGAAAATCTTGCATTGATCACATCTCTGCTCTTTTTAGAGCTGGCTGTATTATTATGAGAAAAATAAATCTAACGGATGTAATACTGAGCTGTTTCACAGATTTTGGTGAATTATACTGTATGTTCTGTTGGCTCTCCCGGATAAATTAAAACAGAATGTGACATGACTTCATGCAAATATATATATATATAAAAAAATTAAACTAACTAAGCACTTTGTTTTAGTTAGTGCCCCTAAAACTGAAGACTGAATTTTGTGAATCTCATGGTTAAATTAATAAACAGACACATATTAAAACATAAGAAATATTCTGCTACCAATACATCTTAGTTTGTCTGGAAGGAAAATGCCAGAAAAAAGAAACAGCTGATCTTAATCTAAATCACATGAGTAATTATAACCTCAAGAATGTGGTTTGAGCTAGAATGGCTACAGCACTCTACTGAACACTTAATTAGATTGTAAATACGACACGTGTAAATGTAAAATACATAACATTTCAGCAAATGTTAAATTTAATATTCTTGTAACAACTTGTTTTAGAATTAATTTAGACACTTTGCTGACCTTTTTTATTTATTTTTTATTTATTTACTAAGACAAACTAGGTAGCCAACAAAAAAAAAAATCGCCTGTAGTAAAACCTCCTGACCTGTAGGTGGCAGCATAGACAGCTGGAAACAGGAAAACCAACCACGCATGCGCACTGTAGGGAAACAGGAAAACAAACCACGCATGCGCACTGTAGGTCTACGTCATCTCTCCTCCGTCTAGCTGTGGAAAAGCTACGTGGCCATTTCTTCTCGTACTGCTTTCTGTTGAGGTGCGACGTGAAAACAGGTAGATAACAAGAATTTTGTTAGTTGTGTATTTTTGCCTTTAAAACATTAACAGTTATGAAATTAGACATGTTATTTGTATATTTTTTGACTTATTGATCTGTTTTAAACAACGAGTCATGCTACTTAGCATGGCTGTGTTGGTTAACGCTACGTTGTTTTCCATTGTCGTTGTGGTAAATAATTAATTTTAACGACTTCATATCGCGTATTTTTTACTATTAGAGACTTCATATCGCGTATTTTTTACTATTAGAGACGTTTGAATATAGTAAACATGTGTTAAATAAGAATATCTACTAAAGTTTACTGATAAGTGATTGAAGCGGTACACATTTCTACACACTGAAAGCTAATTTTTATGGTTTTAATCTTGACTCTTTATTTTTTTTTGCCTGCAGATCATACAGGATGGACCAGGTGATGCAGTTTGTTGAGCCCAGCCGGCAGTTTGTCAAAGACTCCATAAGGCTTGTAAAAAGATGCACAAAACCCGACAGGAAAGGTACATTTTTTCAGATCTGCCCAGTGACATTGAACTCACACAGATGAGTTTTTTCCGTGTTTCTAACAGTTTGTCCTCTTTCAGAGTTTCAGAAGATTGCTATGGCTACAGCAATTGGGTTTGCCATCATGGGTTTCATCGGGTTCTTTGTCAAGCTCATCCATATCCCCATCAACAACATCATTGTGTAAGTACAAAACTGTGCTGTGTATAAGTCCGTACATAAATCAGAATCCTGCTGATTTTACAACCAGACACCGGCTTTAAGAACACTTCACTTGTTTAGCTCTTGCAGATTTATAAATGCACCACACTGTGCATGGCGGTGTGTTTAAAACCTGCCGTACTGCTGCAGACAGGGAATCCATTCACCGACGGAGTTTAAGATTTAGAATCTGAACGGTGTCATTTAGTCGCATCGCTTTTGACTTCTTGACAAACATAATTGTATTTTTTTTTAACTATGCACCACAATAAGACAAAGTATCTACAATAGAAGAAAACGCCAAGTTCAGCTGTTTAGTCACAATAAGCTTTGTCATTTACTCTGAATACCATGACAATTCAGCTGCGTTTCTAACAATTGTCACATTTTGTCTTCTAGCGGTGGTTGAGTCCTGATTTAAGGAACGGCACAGACTGCGGTCGCACCGTGTTTTTGGACTGGTGTGGGGGGAAACTGAAAGGACACTTTTACGTTCTGTTCTCAACCTTTTTTATTTTGCCATGTAAATAAAATTACAAATGGAAAGCCAAGTACTGATTTTGTTTTTATTGCAAATTTTATTCGTTTTAATTTGTTGATACAAAAGTTTATTATATTTAAAAGTGCTGTTCACTATATACACATCAATACAGTCGGGCACTGTGCATAAAATCAGTTATATTTGGATAAAAGGTACCTCGAGCATTTCTGAATTTAAGAACGTTCTTTTCATAAGTGTGTAAAACTCGAAGCATGCTGGCGCGCTCAACGTTTTAGTCCCCGTTGTTCCTGACGCCCATGCTCCAGAGCAGCGGTTGGTCCGTGATCACAGTTACGACCTTCCTGGGGTTTCCGGCGGCGGTGGGCTCGTAGGTGTTGGAGGTGCTCACCAGCTTCCCAAACTGCAGAACCTCGTTCTCTGGACAGAGCAGTTACCAGTTTAGATACATAATCAATGATTAAAGGTAAATAATCCATAGTCGGTTCAAGTCCATGAGCATTGGAGATTTGAGATGAGGCAGCCTGTCCCAGATTACCTCAGAACATCACAAAGCTCGTTGGGTGAAAGACTCGGAACATTCTCTGCTGGTGTCTCAAATCTTTTCTAACGGAAGCTTCTAACAAAGTTCAAAAGTTGCAACTTTTTAATACAAGAATTTTAGAAAGGAAACAGTTTGGATTTTTCAGATCCGTTAATTTTTTTTCAGCTCTGTAATGAACTCAAATGTAAGTAACTTTTATGTCAGAGTGGATACTTGGAGTTCTTTAGACGGTTGGGATGACAACGTTTTATTCATACTGGTGCCATCTTTAAACAAAAAAGGTATTTCCCCCCAACATTTCTTATTGTCTAACAAGGTTGAGTCCGGTCCTCTGGACAGATTCTTCTTTGTTGGAACGTTTCGTCTTTTATCCAAAAGACTCAACCTCGTCAGATTATCTACCTGGATTATTGAGCATGCAACAGAACATATTTTAAACGTGGTTATCCTAATTCAGCTGAGGTGCAACACTGACCTCAAGTGGTTAAAGTCTGAAACTCTTTAATTCTGTTGGAGCATGAGACCTGCTGCGAGGAGCCTGCTCTAAATACTTCCATCCATTATCTTGTTTCTTTTTGGGTTATGGGGGGTCACTGGTGCCATTTTGGTCTGCGGGAGAAAACCCACACGTGCACGGCGAGAACATGCAAACGGGCCCCATGGCTGGGATTCGATGCAGCAGCTCTACGAACTGCTCCACTGTACCACCACGTCAAAAAGACGTCATATGATTAATGTTTAGTTTTACGTCAGTGTCTCACAACCAGATTAAATCTTAACTTTAAGACGTTACATTTATCTGTGATTGACGCTCTTTTTTTCTCAACTTTTAGCCTCAAAGTCCGAGCAGAGATCTTTAGGTTTCCGAGGCTTGTCAACCAAAACGACTAACTTAAAAATATTTTGTCTTTTCGCTCAACAAATTCACGAATACAATCTATAAATAGATCACATGCACGTGGAGCGCCGTCATGCTACATAACTGGTCTGAGCGGAGCAAATAAATTATTGAGTTTGTGTCAAAAGGTGCAAATGGGATAAATATGAAACTGCACGTCGCCTTCTTTTAAATTACCAGTTACATTTGTTTCTGCTGCATTAGCTCCGAACAAGCTGAGCTGACACGGAGCTGCTGGATCGTGTCTAATAAGAAAAGGGCAGACTCGAACATTTACAGACGGGTACTCTGTTGTTTCTCCACTTTTAACTCGCTGTGTTATTAGCAGATTAAATATTGCATCAGTGCATGACCGTATACTTCATCAATGTCTTCTTTAAAAGTCTTCATGCTAAAGTCGTTAGCGCCGGCGCCTAAAGGAGCAAGGGCGACGACGTCGCAGCAGCTGTATGCTTTAGATGATTTTCAGCAGGTTCTGCAGAATCCCGTGAAACAGTCGTTCGTTCACATCAGCTGCGGTAAAGCAGAGGAACACGCAGGTTAGCGGGCATCACCGGTGTTAGCAACATTTTCCATAAATGGCTGACTGGATTTTAATAAAACTTTCAGAAACGTCAACGACGGATTAACTTTTGGAGTTGAGCCAGTTCAAGAGGTTTACACAGCTCATCGATATGACAAGAAAACTGTCTGCGATGCAGTCCGACTGACAGATACTGAGCTGCAACGTGCTGTGGGAGTAGCTGAGAGTCATCCTCAACACGAACTCTTGACATGTTACACGGCTAAACACGGCGGTGGGCGATGTCTTCAAGAAATGAGTTTCTCATCGCTCCGAGAAGGTGATCTGGAACTCCATTTCTGTCTCAACGCTTAAATTAATCGTCTTAAAATGATTTTTCTCTATGATGTTAAATGACATTTTCTTGATTGCTCGATGTTCTGAGCCAATCGCAGCAGGAGCACACTGGTCCGTGGGAGGTTCTGTTGCTATGCTTGTCAATTACCGGTATCTTGCCCTGTAAATAATAATAATAATGTGTTATGTATTGTAACTAACTATATGATATTCAGTAATAGATGTTCCATTTAGAGTTGAGGGTGTTGAGTCCAAGTATCTTTATTATCCCCGAGGAACAATTAGTTTCACAGTCAGTAGATGTGTACATATACACACACATACACATATGCATACATATAAATACACAAGACATTAAAGTAACAGTATTGAAATTAGTGTTCATTGAGAAACCTGACTGCTACAGAGATTTGTAGAGTTAGTGAGGTGAAGTTTTTGGGTGTTGTCATCGATGACAAGCTAACATGGAAACATCACATACATTATATAAGAATAAAAAAATATCTAAATCTATTGCAGTACGGTACAAAGTAAGGGACTTATTGATTGATAAAGCTCTGTACACGTTGTATAACACAATCATTGTTCCACACTTAATTTATTGTATTGATGTTTGGGGGAAAGTGTGTAAAACATTTATAAATCCTAATTTAGTTTTACAGAAAAGAGCTGTAAGAATTATCACCAGGAAGCATTTCAGTCGCCCATCAAGTACTTTATTTTATCAACTGAAGTTATTGAAGGTCATGATTTGGTAGATTATAATATTTTATCAGTTATGTATAACGCTCATAATAATACATTACCTTTAAATATCCAATTAAATTTGTTAAAAGCTGTTATAATCTTAAGGGGATGGAAATGTTTTGTTAAAGCTAAATTTCGAACTAGTCTGAAGGAACGGTCTACCTCAATCCAAGGAATTATATTATGTAATAATCTGGAGAGTGATGTTAAAAATGCCAGATCAATGTTTATGTTTAAGAGAATGATCAAAGTTGGTTTGTTAAAAAAAAAAAAAAGAAGAAATAGCTTAATGTGTATTTGTATGAATTGACGCTTGAAAAGGAGTTGTTTATTTTGTTTTTGTTATTTGAAGATTATTATTGTTTGAATTAATTTTTTTGGTAAAAAGGGGCAGAGATTATAAGATTGTTTTTCTTCTTTCTTCTGCCTTTCATTTTATTTGTGATTGTATCTCTTATTGTATATTGTTTTGTTTTTAAAAAAATGAATAACTTATAAATAAAAATAAAATATCGTCTTCATTGCCATACAATGGTGAAATTGGATCTCTGCATTTAACCCATCCACCACCAGGTGGAGCAGTGGGCAGCTATTGAAAGCATCTTGGGGATAAGGTGTGCTGCTCAGAGACACCATGGGATGTGCAATGACTGGGGATTGAACCTGGGGCTTTGGGGTCCCGGGTCTGCTGCCCTGCCTCTACACCACCTCGGCCCCCTTAACAAGTACTTCTTACTCTCACCTCCTTGACCAAAGTGACTGAAGTACCAGTCTGTAATCTATGACCCACTTTACATCAACAGAGATTAGGATTACAGACGACACTTACTGATACTTACAAAGCGTGCCAACGTGTTTCTACAGAGGACACCTGACCACAGGAAATACATTCCTGTTTGGTTACTACCAAAACTAAAAATAGTTGTTTTGAATGGGTAAGACAAAGAATGGGCAGCACGGTGGTGCAGTTGGTAGAGCTGCCACCTATTAGCGAGCAGGTCCCTGGTTCAAATCCCGGTCCGGGGGCCTTTCTGGGTGGAGTTTGCATGTTCTCTCCGTGCATGCATGGCTTTTCTCCGGGTACTCCAGTTTCCTCCCACAGACCAAAAACATGCATGTTAGGCTGATTGGTAACTCTAAATTATCCCTAGGTCAGAGAGAGAGAGAATGGTTGTTTATCTCGTTTGTCTCTGTGTGTCCCTGTGATGGACTGGAGACCTGTCCAGGTGTCCCTGTGATGGACTGGAGACCTGTCCAGGTGTCCCCCGCCTCTCGTACACTGATAGCTGGACATGGACACCAGTGACTGCGACCCAAAAAGGAAGAAGCGGGTAAAGATAATAGATGGAAGGAAGACAAAGTGTCCTTTTGATCGCCCGCCGCCAAAAGGCAAGGGCAGTTATTGTTTGTACTTGTGTCTGTTAGCAAAATATCCCATGAACCACTTGCTGAATTTTACTGTAACTTGAAGTAATCATTAGATGCACATCTATAACTGATACGTTTAAGGGATAATCTGATTCAAGATGGCCACCACAGCGATGTACTCTTAGCAAACACAAATACGGTTTAACTCAGTTCATTTTACAGATACAGAGCTAGAGTTTGGTGTGGTAGTATCTGAGAGTCATCCACAGCACACGCTTGAAGTGATATCTCGCCATATGTCAGGAGATTGTACAATCTTTATGTTTAAGGATTGACCAAACTGGCAACAACGGTATAATTTCTTAACATTTGACAGGGTGACATGCAGTACGTTATGAAATAAGTTCTTTAATGTACAATAACAAAGTTTCTTAAAAAAAAATAAAAGCCTGTTTTCATAAAGAAAATACATACTTTTAGTAGCATATAAAACAAAAAGCCAAATTATTAAGGGACACGTTTTCTCCAGCTGTAGAAATTTAAATCTTATTATATTTTTTGTACACTTTATACATTTTGATAACATAAAAAAAATCATGATCAACTGTGAAAATGAGAATTTTAGATCTTAAAAATGAAAAAAAAAAAAACAACAACGATTTTCTTGTGACGATAATTTCAGTTCTCTTCTAAAGAAGAAAGACACTAATCAGCACCAGACGACGGAAGAATATCACACTCAACCCCAACACTTCACGTTCTTTCTTGAAGATACATTTCTTTTAAAGAATACAAAAAATATATATAAATACATGAGTTTAAAACAATATTAGAAAAACCCCCCACAAAAATAAATACAAAGAACAAAGACGGGAGGAAACAAAGCAAATCATTTGTCCACAGGCGCCTACACACACATCAAACAGGGACAAAGAAAAATCCCAGTCTGCTTCAAAGACCCAAACAAAAAAAGGTATTAGAACAGCTTGACTCAGAATGGAGAGGATAATAATGCTTTTGTGAAGTTCGGTTACTTAATAACTGTGTGAGCCCAGAGCCACAATCACTGTGCCACGGGCGTGCGAGAAGAACGTCAACTGTGCCCAAGTGCTGGTGCAAAGTTCACTCTTGGCAGGATAATGACCCTCCACCAGGTTTTTAACCAGCATGTGGTTGTCGAAGAGCCGTGAAAATAGTTGCGTGTGAGCAAACAGGTGCATTTTGCAGGTTTCTTTGGGGGGTCAGAAGTGAAATGTACAGCCCCTTCAAGCCATTTGTCTTCAGACCTCTGTCCATGAACATCAAGAGGCTTAAAAGAAAAATACGTGTTTCTCCCAAAAGTAGAACATCTGTTATTTTTATATATTTTAATCACCCGCTGCGAAGCAGAAATGCTTTTGCCTGTGTCTGTTTGTCTCAACAAACACACAATCACTGACAGTCTGTTAGCAAAATATCATTAATCACTGGATGGATTTTAATGAAACGTTCAGAAAGTAATTACCGTAGTTTCTGGTCTATAAGCCGCTACTTATTTTCCACATGCTTTGAACAACAATGCTGTGGCTAATTAATGGATTTTCTTTTTTGACAGGCTAACGAGCTTCCTGCCACCAAAACCTTAGCCTCGTCCCACCCGGGTGCTCACATAGCTGCCCAATACACGTCTCTCTTGGGGGGTGGGTCCTCGTGACTCAATGAGACTACCTGTATAAATAAAGGTAAAACAAAAAAGACTAATGGAATTACCAAACAGGTCACAGTTGAACCAAAGGTATGGGGAAGGGGGAATCCCCCCAACTTTTGCTCTGTGGAGCAGGACAGCTTGCACAAGCTGGAGGAACATGATGATAGTGATCAATGACTTCCTGGTAGGCTGATGTTTTTTTAACCAGCCATGTTAACGGCACGGTTCAGAAAAAAACAAAAAAAACATTTACTTTAAGTATTTGTGTATGTAACTGGTATGCATTATAACAATCTGCTGGTTGACTGTCGGTCACATGGCCTCAGGGAGGGATTATGGGTAAAATTTATGTTAATTGTTAATCATTTCGGTTAGCTGTTTAGCATTGTTCTTTTAGTGATTAGTCTGTTCTTGTTAGTCTAGTTTATGTGTTTGTTATGTGTTAGGCTGATCAGTAGAGTAACCATGAGTGAGGGAGGTAGTTGTCATAAAGACCTGTGGGGTTCACTCTGTGTGTGTTGAACCGGAAGATGAAGTCTATAAAGCGCCATCTGGTGGTTGATTCTTGATCTACAACAAGAGCTGCACATCTCTCAGTAGCTGTATGCTGCAAGACACTAGAGTTGCATTTGGGCCTAAAAAATCCGGCCCCAGCCTAAAAACACATTTCAAAGAAAGGAAGATAGAAGATTTCTTGTTTCACTAAATGGGTATTAACATACAAAACAAATAGCCTAAAAAAATCAACTGTAAAGATCGGCTATTATACAGATGAACAAAAATATTTTTAGAGTAAAATTATTTTGAAATATATAGCACAATTTTAATTGAATGCGCTGCTCGCTTCGGCTTTTGTAGATGCTGCTAATTCCTTCACCGCAGATGACAGCAGGTGTGGAGATGCACGCAGCCGGTGATCAGCTGATTGATCCATCCATTACCTTTACCCGCTTCTTCCTTTTCGGGTAGCGGGGGTCGCTGGTGCCCATGTCCAGCCATCACTGTGCGAAAGATGGGGTACACCCTGGACAGGTCGCTAGTCCACTTCAACCGGCGAGTCAGTGGACGCGCGCGGCCGGTGACAGGTTGTCCATCTGAGCTTAACGCAACTACTTTTACTTCTTTAAACCGGCCAGTCGGCCCTGCCTCCTCCTCTACAAGTGGATTAACACAATTTTATATTGTGTATTCTTATTTAGTTTTATTTGTGCTGTATGATTTGTAAAACTGCATCAAAGCCCGAGATCGGCCCGACCTGCACATTAATCTCATTATAATGGGTCGATCTGGATGAGGTTTCAGGTTCAGGTTAGAAATGACAGCTATACCAGACACCCGCGACTTACAGACAAGTGTGGCCTATGTGTGTACAATATATATATATATATATATATATATATATATATATAAAAAATTTACTGTGCGCGGCTTATATTCAGGTGCGCTCAATAGTCCAGAAATTACGGTACTGAATGCACATCTACAACTGATGGATGTTTGGAGTCAATACATTGAAGGTGACCACCACAACAATGTTGTCTTAGCAAACACAACAATGGCTGTAACTCAGTCAGTTTGACATATACTGAGTTAAAATTAGTTGTGGTAGACTAGTAGCTGAGACGGATCCTTACTTTATATGTTGAGTGCTAACCAATTACATGAAATTTAAGTTAGTCAATTCCCCATAACTATTGCAATCACCTCTCCTACTGAAAGGATTTTAATGAAACTTTCAGAAAATAATAATCAACTGATGTTCATCTACAACTGATTAACAGTTGGCGTTAACTCAGATCAAGATGGCCGCCACAGCTAATCGACCTCCACAGGAATGGTTATAACTCAGTGAAAGTTTCAAATACAGAGCTACAATTTGGTGTGGTAGTAGCCGAGAGTGTCTCACAACACACACTCCGAGCTAACAGATCACAAGTGAATATTGCATGGGAATGCATGTGAAATTATTTTCATGGTTTAACTGAAATGGTTATAACTTTCATTTACCAACAAAGGATGATTTTAGTTTAAAACCCTGGCATGAAAGGCTGAGGGTAATAATAAGCATTGTTTCAAGGAAAACTAGGTCTTTAATATAAATTAGTTCCTTTCTGCGAAGTAAAAGGCCCTATGTTGTCAAAGAGTAATCCTATGCCATGGGACAGTGAGCAGAAAGTCAACTCATCAAACTCGAGATGTTTCTTGGGGATAAATGCTGACGTCACGTGTAATAATCAGACCTACCACCAGGGGCAGCCAAGCTCAACTACAGGAGCCACTTTCAGCAGGATGGCAAATGTGATACCTGCATTTACTAACACACACAATCTGTCCACATCCATTTACCAATCTACACACGTGTGCGCGTGCTAACTTTACAGATCACAAAAGGCTTTCAGATAGCTTCATTAGTAATCCCCTCCTCAAAGCTGATAGCGATCAATAACGCCCCCCCCCCCCCATTCCAGAAGGGACTGCAAAGAACGTTGCACCCTCCAGTGATAACAAAGGAGATGTTTGCTGCCCCTAATTGCATTTCCAGCACCGCAGCCGAAAGGGCCCGTCAGCTGTAAGTAGCACCGTATTTACACAACAAATTACCCAGGAGAGAGAGGGGGGTGCCGAGGAGGGGAGAGATTTGCAGACACTCACGCTGCAGTGAGCAGGTAGAGAGAGGAATTATGGCTGGATGGTTGGGGCCATTTCTGAAAGATAGTGAGGACTGTTGCTGCTTTATTTTTGTCTGTAAAGAGGCTCTTGGAGGACAAGTTAAAGGCGCTGGCCAAAACATTTCGAGACACTTGAACGTCACAAACACGCTGTGGATACTATTCTATTATCAAGGCTACCATTTACGCAAACAAACAACATTAAGCAGACACAGTTTTGGATAATTATTTCACTGTGCACTGGTATGGAGCCCAGCAAGTGTCAAGAGTGAAGGTAGTAACTCTGTGCTGTGATTGTTGGGGTTGAATGGCATTTCCATGGGAGTCTCCAGAAAGTCCCTTGGCTCTCTGCATCCACTGAGCGCCAAAGTCACTATGAATAATGTAAGAACCAAACTTTTTCCGATCGAATCAAAACTTTCCCTCCAGCAGAAAACAACTTTGCTTAGGTAGTGCACTGTTGCCTTCTGGATAGTGTAGTCCTATAGACTGGCAATACAGTATAGGCTTTTTGAGAGAAAACTACAAAATGGTGGTGCTTTTTTGGGTCGTGCACAATCTTACAGTACAGTACTGTACAGTACAGTACAGTACTGTACTGTACTGTACTGTACTTTGAAACACCTCAAAAGAACGAGTCCGCAAAAACCAAACTGCGAAGTAGCAAGGGAATACTGTACATCATCATGTTTTGGTCAATATGTAATCTTTACGTAACAAAATACAACTAATTATTTAACTGAAATAAATGTATATTTAACAACTTTTAAAAGAACATCTGTTCTTAAAATAATTTAGAATAGAGCATTTTCAATTAAAAAAAAACAACAAAAAATGTAGCAGAGCTGCTGCATCCATATATTTTTACCTTGGTAGTTGATTATGTACAGGCATGGCTGATATCAGCCAATTATAAATGGTCAGCCGAATAAAACTGGTGGGCCGTTTAATTGGTCTATCTATAAATAAAATAATTTAAATGGCCTCGAATACAATTTTGCAAGTCATACAATAAGCCATGATTTTCTAAAACTGGGCAAGCAAAATTCCATAAACACCGTTGATTTGGTCTCAAATATTTTACAATTTGTTTGCTCGAAATTATAGCAAAGGTGAGTCTCAGTTGAACTTTTCCTTAATAAATGCACTTTAATGGTCAAATCAGCTGCATTTCTCCTGGGCGGTGCAGTGAAATGCAGCTGATTTAATGTTTGCTCCAGGAGTTCCGGAGCGAGTCAAAGGTGGCTCTATGGCAAGCCAAGTGTCTCACTAATAGCCACTTTTACCTATTAAAGAGACACTTGGCTTGCCATATTAGTCAAGGGCCCTCTAGCGGCTGAAAATGGTAGTGTTCAATATTTTCCATGTCAGAATTAATGAAATTGTCAGATCTGAGCCAAAAATTGGGTTATAAATATGGGAAAAAACAAACAAAACATTAATGCGTCGCTTCGCTGCTTAAGTCGCAGGAATGCTATGCAAAAAACTGTGACTTATACAGCAAAAAATACAGTAATTGTTTTTTTTAAACTGGCACTTGCTGGGTTCCAAACATTAATGTTATTACCTAATCACAAATATTCTAAAGCATAAAACTGGTTAAAAATAAATAAATACATAAAATAAAATTTGCTTATTTTAATTTGAAGAGTTGACAATCGTTGAAACCCGAGTTATATTTTGAACATGCTGTGAAAACTATGTTTGCTAGAGGAAAGCTACAAGCCAGAAAAAAGCATTACATTATTTTACTGATGGAAAAACAAGGCAGGAGGACCATGAGCCGAACTGGGAATTAATAAACAAAAAGGTTAAATTTGGGTCAGCGTTAGGTGGTGATGATGCAGTTTGTAGAGAAGGAGTAAACAGGAAGTGAAGCGTCCAACATGTTCACCTCTCAGCACTGAGTTCTGGTTCTTGGGACTTGTGATTTCAGATGAATGTGAGAAACAGAATAAAATAATCAGTCAATAAATGTGGGAAACTGAGCCTCACCATTGTCTGTGTCGAAAATAAAAAGATCTGGTCGATGCAAGCCAGTTGCATTGATTAAAATCAATTTAGCTTCTTTTTGTACTCTGCAGTGTATCAAATAAGGCGTCTTATCTGTTACTCTGATCTTCGAGTTCTTATTCCTCTCTTAAGAGTCAGCGTTATCTCATTTTGAGTCGGATAAAATTATTTTTTTAATCTTATGTGTTCTACTGTGCAACCGTAAATAAAGAAACCGAAGAGCCAAATATATAAAAACCGACGCTAACCAGAAACAGAAACAAACCATTTTCTCTCCCATTATGTCTGAACATGTTAACCACGACGTGCGTCTCCTCTTTTATAGGACTCGTCATGTCGAGACAAAACTCATTCTGTCTGGTGGCGGATCCCTGCTGTCCTTCTGAATGCTGCTATCAACATTCATTATGCTCCAAAATGGAAAGTAGAAAATCATTTCTATAAATTGTGTTTGTTCAATATGAAGCTGTCAAAAAAAACAAACCAAAAAAAAAAAACCCGAGGTGAATTTAATCCAAAGACAAAACGAACTCTACGAAGAGATTAAATCTGATTGAAAGAGAAGTTTAAAATATACAAGCAACATAAACAAAAACATAATCTAAAAATTATTTTAACAAATAAAAGTTTATCTCAGTCTATCAGTGTGATTTCAAAGCAGCCGTCTCATTCGCGCCATCCACCTGACATTCTCATATTTAAAGCGATTTTTTTTTTTTGGCCCAGACCTGAGCCGAGATGAGCAGCAGCGGAGTTAGCACCATCTGCTGTGCCATGATAGCCGCTTCCATTAAATGCCGTCGGGTTTTAAAAGGGAGAGGTGACAAACCTTGTTCTGGCTTAAGTCGACCTTTTGATAAGAAAAACTCATCTCGGCTGGGACGCCGCTGACGATCCTTTGAGAGACGAGCTTGCAAACACAGCACGGGAACTCTCTGAGTTGTCAATGTGATGAACAATTTTTGTGATGTGCTTTACTTTTGTTTTTATTGACATTTAAAAAAAAAATAGGGCTGTATGTGGGTGATAGTGTCCGTCTACATCCTTGCACTTGAGTATGTGGCTCATCTTCTTGCCAGTCTGCAGTTCTGCTGGGGGTACTAGCAGCAGCTCACATCAGGGTGCTCTTCATTTCCCCCTCGCAGCCCCTGCGTGTGATGTGCACAGTGTCAGAAATCTACAGATCCATAAATAAAACCATAAAGCAGCAGTTTTCCCTCCTGCTGCCACACTCCGCTGCTACAGAATACATACACTTTCCATTCCCCTCCTTTAGGACCTTGGTGAGCATGAAGGATGGAAAAAAGGGAGGAAATGAGAGGGAAGACAGAGAAGAAGAGGCGGGATGGGGGGGCTACAAGGGCAAAGAGATGGGGGCAATATTCTGGAGAAAATTGTACATGAGGAGGAGAGCAACGTGTCCAAGTGTGGAAAGAAAATGTACAGCAGATAGAGAAAGGGAGAATAGATGTACACCTTGAGACCGAGTCTCTGGAAAGAGACAAAACCACCGGGCGTGAGTACAAGTAGAAAAACATGAGCAGAAAGGAGGAGGTGTGAAAAGAAAAGCAGAAGGTCAGGGGGCATGTTTGCATCTTGGGAAACAAGGGAAATGAGAGATGCTGCAGTAGAGATGTCTGCCTCTGGCAGGGACGCTGGATAAGACCTCCATGACTGAACCAACTTCGTCCGACATTGTGTTCCAGGACAAGATAAAGTACACTGCGGTGCCCTGGTTTGAAAATGGTACTTTTCAGGATTTACAATGCTTTCTGAATACTGAAATATCAGGACGCACTCAGTCCTTTAAGCCCAATAAAGCGTAGCTGCAATCAGTCTCGACCACATTTAGATTCATGAATGCACATCAAAATGTGCAGTTTGCTATTTCAAATGTTTTCCTTGTCATTCAAATAGCTGCTCTATATGTTTTAATAAAGGCACTGAATGATTTTGAAGATTTTTTTTTACGAGAAATAGAGAAAATACAAAGGAAAAAAACTCATTCAACCAAAGTGCCTTGGAAAGGCAGAAGACATTATCAGTTCTAGTTATAGCAAACGTAACCTTATCCTTTCCACCGAGTATTAATTATACTAATTAGGCTTTACAGAACAGATTCCACGTCTAAATTGTCAAAAAAAAATGCATATCCGTGGGTTCAGTGATTCCTGCTGTTCAGAGCGCAACTAAAAATATGGAACATGTAATAAAGTCCCTATTAACACACCGTCTCATTAGCATTCTAATGTGTTTTTGAAGGCGAACATTTCACAAACAGCATGCTCTCATTAACAGCAAGGGCGAGTTTGCTAATCGTGCCCAAAGTTTACTTTTAATTTAGAATTTTCAATTGCTTTGGCTCTCTGAGAGACTTTGCTCGTAAAATCCATCTGTGCTCGTGTTTTATTTTCTATCAAACTCAACACCTGTCTGTGTTGGATTTGGGGCATCTTATGTGTCATTGAGCCCAAGTGTGTGTTTGCAGCAAATCTTGGTAGGGGGTCTATGGTTGTCTCTGTTAGCATTTAGATTAGTTGGATTCAGGGGGTGTAACGGTACATTCGGGGTTTGGGACATGCGTGTACCGAACAAATGAAGCATGGTTTTAAATCTGTACATGTGTAGAACATTTATGTGTGGAGCTAAAGAGCAGAACGCTACAGTTTGCCACGCAACTTTTAAAAATTCAACTCACAAATACTTTATTAATGCCAAAGGGAAATTAAATGTAACATTATCCTGGTTTCATTAAAGAGTTGTTATAGATGTTGATGGCTGTGGGCAGGAAGGATCTCTTTTAATGGTCCATCTTAGAGGATCTGAAGAAACTGGCTGCAGATGTTGATGGGTCTACCTGGACTTGGCAGGATTTTGGTCTTCTTGGGCAGCAGGACCACCTGAATTTTGGGCAGAACTCCTCCCTGAGCGATGATCACACCTCCCAGCAGCTTGTTGAGCTCCTTATCATTGTGGACAGCCAGCTGCTGGTGATCCTGGTCTTCTTGTCATGAGCAGTGTTTTCTGCCAGCTACAGGATGTCGGCGGTCAGGTACTCGAGCACTGTCGCCAGGTAGATGGGAATGACTCCATGACGCCTCCTTTTCCACTCATTTGGGATTTGGGGCTTTAGTTGAGGTATTATTTGGCAAGATGGAGTGGATAGAGAAAAGTTTCATGAGTGATTTGCGACAAAATAGTGTCAGCAAAGGTCACAGGAAACATTTACAAGACAGTGGTGAGATCAGCTTTGTTGTATGGTCTGGAGACAGAGACAGATACAAATAAACAGGAAAGAACTGGAAGTAGCAGAAATGAAGATGATGAGGTTCTCCTTAGGAGTGACATGGATGGATAAGATCAGGAATGAAACTATCAGATGTACAGCACAGGTTGAACAACTGGGAGAAAGAGTTAGAGAGGCCAGACTGAGATGGTTTGGACATGTCCAGAGGAGGGACAGTGGGTATATTGGTAGAAGGATGTTAGAAATTCAACTGCCAGCAAATGTCCAAAAGTAAAAAGTTTCAGTAAAAATACTTCCAGCTGCACAGCATCCAATACCAGAGGAAACAATCATTAAAAAAAAGTGATTTACATCCAGAAAAACGAGGAATTAAAGTTTTCAAAAGCAATATCCCAGAATGAATGTAACAGAGCTGCTCCAACAAAACCTTGAGCGGCGCCATTCTAGAACAACGAGTTCAAGTTGGCACATAAAGCGAGACAGCCACATACAAACCCTGTGAGCAAAGGCAGACCAGAGATCGAGGACCTCCCACTAATAAAACCAGCTGTTTAGAAACATTCTGGTCTCCTAGTCAACTACAGTGAAAGTGGATAAAAAAAAACAGGTGGTTCAAACTTTACATCGTATTGTTTAACAGCGACAGGTTATGTAGCTGACTACAAATCTAACTTAATTACTTGAAATGGAATGACACATATTTACAAGTAAACAGCAATCCAAGCTGCCCGTAGCATTCAAACAACACCTCGCTAACAATTCAGACTGAGCCAAAGCCATAACAAACACCGTGGGGAGTTTTTATAGCAGCAGGCATGCGGCCATACTTTGCTGTAAAAACAGACACTCTGAAAGTACCAGAAACATACACCGTACATAATAATATATGCATGGTCCATGGATCGAACAATGTGTCTTCATCAGAGTCCAGGACTTTGATGAAGACACCTGTTGTCCCACATGTTAGTTTGCACATAAAGTTAAGAAATGATCAGTGAGCTTCAGCTTCTTTTTGTGCCCCGTCTCAGAGTGAAGAGGGGGATTAAGAAATACTCTCCTTTCATCTGTCCATCCATGCATGCTGTGAGCATGATAATTTGAAAATTAGGTGAGGTACTGACTTCCATTTTGACGTGTGGCTGCATCTAGACGTAAGAAAGGTCACTATCAAAAACTGGGTTGACATGTCCAAATCCAAAATGGCCACAAAATGGAAACTATGCTTTTTAGTTTTTATTCTTCATAAAAGTATAATTTCCTCAAACGATTGGGGTGGCCAAAGATTTCTCGGGTGGCCTGGTGACCAATTCATACAACTCCTACCCACTTGAATATCTTGCGCCAACATTAAAGTTTACTTCCGTTCAATTCCAGTACAGAAAAACACTTTTCTTGAAAACTACAAACATGCAAACCCCTCAGCGACGAGGGACGTCGGCGTATCGCTTCGTTATTTTTGTTCCAACCATCAGTTTTGGCGTGTTGTTGACTAGACAAAATGAATAAGTTATCATATCATTGGTATTGTGAGATGACACTTTTTTCATCACGTAAAGTTACATCATTTCAGAATCAGAATAAGCTTTATCATTGCACCGAAGTACAGCGAGATCACGTCCGTACAGTTGTCCGAAAGATGGGCGGAGTGCACGTTGCTTCTCCTAAGAGCGTGGCCCCTTATTCTTTAGACAGAAAAGGGGAAATACCATGAGGAAAGGATAGTGGTATTACAAAAAATATCTCTTCACACCTTGTCCTTGTCAGGACACGATTTAAGACGTCAAAAAACTCTCCCGGCAGCACATTTATAGACACATTACGTATGCATTCAATGAGAAGACGGTGAGATTTATCAATGAAGCACTTCCAGATAGCACCGTAGTCCTGATAAGATGTTGGTGATAAGCATTCACAGAATGTTGGGGGTGGTTGCGCAGGGGATCGAGCAGAACCTTCTTAGTTTACACATATCCAAGGAGAAATTTGAAAAGTTGGCGCGCTTCAAGGCTGAACGTGGGAGTCAGATTCAGATTTGAATGGAAACATGTGACACACAACCCAATATTCCACAGAAAAACTTTCTATACAAAACGGTTGGGCCAAACGATCAATAATACATTTAAGTTTTATTTAAACAAATATAGATGAAGTCCAGGATTCTACTGACATTTAATTAATTTCAAATCATTTCATAGCCCGGATCTAGCAACCACGAGCCAAATGATACTGACGTTACAAGCCACCAGTGCTGTGGCGCTCCAGGATTTAATTTGCATTTCAAACTGAATGGAAACCTTAGCCTCCACAGATGTTCTGATATCAGCTGCCTGACTCGCATTGTGTGTGCATCCATAACAAATGAGCGCACGCACCCACAATAAACACATCCACAAACCCCTTATATAAAACACAACGAGGTGTGCGCATGCATGGCCACTAATATCCAACTCAAGTGTGCACGAGCCACATTCATAGCCACCCACATGCCATGCAGCCAAGAGGTCGTTTCTGGATGACAGCTATTCAGATTGTTCATTGTGATCCGCGCTAAGCCACAAACATCATGACGAAGCAGGTTTAAACACACAATTAAATCCTACCAGAAGCCATAACTCAGACCACGTTGCTGCAGGATGAATGCTTTTTAATATTAAGCTGTCGGATGGGGGCGAGCTGAGCCACATGAAATAAGATTTTACACACACAGCAAAGAGAAACACTGTCAATCACAGATGGAGACTCGTTGTCTCACTGACATTTGTAACTATAATAATCAGTAGAAGAGCTCTGCTTTTAACTCTAGTCAAGTTTGTGGTGATTTGAAAGTCCTTTAAATACCAGTGTGCAGGAATTTCTCCCACTGCGCACAGATCTTGACCTTGGTCTTCAAAGGGACATGAGAGGTGAATAATAGGTGTAATGATGATTTGAAGAAGATTGCACAAGTCCTCAGTCATGTTAACATCTGATGTATAATTCAATTTATACTGTATCACAAAACTGCCATGGTCAGTTTTTTGTTGCATCTTTAGTCAGGATTGTGAAACCGTTGCCATCTGAGCTGATTTATTGTGTGAATAGTTATGAAGCATTCACACTATCGTCATCCATTTTTCTTCCGTACATTTTTCAGTAGCGTTCTCGTTCCACAATTTTTGTGCCATTTATACAAATCATAAATCAAAATATTCAGCTCGTTCAGGAGAAGGGTGCCATGACTTTTGGTATTGGTTCGACTTTAGCTTTTTGAAATATTTAGCCTTTTCTGCCATTTTTTTTTCTCATAGAAACTGAACTGAGCTCATTTTACATCCTTTTAATCTTTAGATCTGTTTACAACCTTTTACTGCTCCTTTTACATTTTGCTCTGCTTCAGCTTCTTTCAGCTTCCCTCTGCAAATTAAAAAAAAAAAATCTTCAGCTACTTTCAGCTGTTTTGCCATACTTTTGATTCCTTCTGCTAACTACAACATTTTTGTGCTTCTAATTTATTTCTGCTAATTTCATCTTCTTATGCTCCTTTAAGCTTATTTCTACAAGTTTCAGCTACTTCTGCCATTTCAGCTACTATTTAGCTGGTTTAATGCAAATTTTTAGCTTTTTGGGGTAATTCCACATTTTTTGCACTCATTTCAATGTTTTTTTAGCCTAATTCAGCAGAAACGTGCTCTTTCTACTTCCTTCTGATAATTTAAGCTCGTTCTACATTTTCAGCTACTTTTTATATCATTTTAGTATTTTTCATCAATTTTTTTTTTTTATAATTCCACATTTTTTGCACTCATTTCAATGTTTTTTAGTCTAATTCAGCAAACATGTGCTCTCTACTTCCTTCTGGTAATTTAAGCTTCTTTCTGAAAATTTTAGCTACTTTTCAACAGTTTATTTGTGCTTATTTAAACTTTTTCAGATACCATCCACTTTAATGCTCATTTAGTCTAATTGGGCAAACGTTCTTTCGGCTTTCTTCTGATAATTTAAGCTCGTTCTATCTTTTCAGCTACTTTTTAAATCATTTTAGTATTTTTCATCTAATTTCAGCTCTTTTCAGATAAATTCATGTATTTTGTGGTAATTTCTGCTACTTTCAACCCAGTGACCTTCTTTAAGCTAATTTCAGCTCCTTTCAGCTTTTTTATGCCAGTTTCAGCTTTCTCTGTTATTTCAGCTACTTTTTAGCTGTTTTATGCTTTTTTTTTCAACTAATTCCACTTTTTTTTTTTTTTTTAGCTCATTTCAGCTCCTTCCACTTCCTTCTGGTAGTTTATGTTTGCCTTTTCAGCTACTTTTCTGGTAGTTTTTTGTTACTTTCAGTTTATTTTTTTATTTTTTTGTTACATTCTTAATTTTTGTGATCATTTCTGTTTATTTACCAGTAAATCTAATTTGGTAAATATGTGTTCTTTCTGCTTTCTTCTGCTAACTTAGGCTTGTTCTTCAATTTCAGCTACATGTTTTTAGCTAATTTAAGCGTTTTCCAGCAAGTTCTTCAGCAGCAAGCATCCACACTGCATTTTCACAGGAAATGCAATTTCTCTAGTTTTATTTGTAACTAAGACACTATTTACAATATATGATGCTATTATTAGACAGTCGTTCAACATGTGCAGTGTAACTGAGTGCACAACTTCAAAATACAACTTTTGCATTATACATATACTGCACACCCCATAAAAGCCACGAGGAAAAAAAAAAAGCTGTGCTAAAAGAAACGAGCTAAAACAAGAGCCAACTGATTTAATGTGTCCATTTTGTTCATACGAGATGGCTCTGTTTGGCTTAAGTGCATTCATAAATGAATGCATGAAGCTTTAATCATTTTAATGACTACCAAGAAAAGGTTTATCTCTCCAAACAGACTTCATGTCATTAATGGAAATACACCAAACAATTCAACAAAAGCAGTGTCCCAGAATGCAATGGTAATAGCAGGACATTAAAAATAAAGCCACATTTTAAGCTCTGAGAATATTTGATTTTAACTTCACGACAACCGCCACAGAACATTCTTGTGCAACATAACCCGATATTTAATAAGTAACTTTGTAGCTTATAAAGCTCGTTCAATCGTTCAGTAAAACACTCAGGCCTGCTCCTCTTTCACTGGAATCCAAACTGAGCATGGAGGCTTGATTTTTCTCCACATCAACAGGAAAACAGGCAATTTCACAAATATTTTCATCAGGTGACTGAATTTGTTAGAGAACCAGAAAAGGAAAAAAAATTAACATTGATTTTAATTGTTTGATTCTATTGATATACAACACAAAATGAACACAAATCTAAACCAAACCAATATATATATATTTTTTTTTCAAGGATCACAAATTATTTTAAGTAAACTTGATTGTAATTTTTGAAAGGACATTAATAGAAACAAACAACTTTTAAACATCCTGTAGAACTAACCATAGAGCTTCTGTTGATGTTGCGATCCAGGCTCTGTGGGACCACTGGTCTTTACACTAAAGACCATTTCCAATGACACGCCATGCTCTAGATTAAATTGTGGACCAATCAGAGCTCCTTGATGGTATTACAGGATGGAAACGTACCTGCTTGTATGTTTTTACAGATGTGGACCACATCAATCCTGATCAAATTCAAAACTCAGTTTGCAGATATGCAGTCCCAAACTTACAAGAACCCTACATCATGTTTTACTGCTGCTCGCAGACACTCATTGTACCATTCTCTGGCAGACAAGCTGCCTTCTGCTCCAGCCAAGTATTTGAATGTTTGAGTCATCAATCCAGAGCACCTGTTGCCATTTTTCTGCACCACAGTTTTTATGGTTTTGTGCAGAAGTGAGTCACTTGGTTTTATTTTCTGCGCTTAATATACACATTTAAATTATGATGTTTAGCCCACGTTTGTAGGGTTGCAACAATTCGTGAACGTAACGAACGTTGTCAACCGCAAAATAAATGTCTATGTGAACTTTTCTTGTCATACACAGATCAACTTAAAGATCAAGAACTTTTTTCTTCTTCTTGTAACTGCAATGCACCACCAGAACATCTGGGGGCAGTATTGTCTTCGGGCAAAGAATAATTCACACTTTTTCTTTTAAAATGACAAAAACGCCATACATTTTAGTTTGTATTGTTTAATGCAAACATTTTTTGTGTAATAAACCATCTATCATCTTTACCCGCTTCTTCCTTTACAGGTCACAGGGGTCACTGGTGCCCATGTCCAGCAGTCACTGTGCGAGAGGTGGGGGACACCCTGGACAGGTCTCCAGTCCATCACAGAGACACATGGAGACAAATGAGACAAACATTCACTCTCTCACTCACACCTAGGGACCATTTAGAGTTACCAATCAGCTCTGTGGGAGGAAACTGGAGTGTCTGGAGAAAACCCACTCATGCACGAAGAGAACATGCAAACTCCACCCAGAAAGATCCTCGGCCGGGATTCTATCCGGCAACCTTCTCATTGAGAGGCAACAGCTCTACTAACTGAGCCACCGTGCTGCCTTTTGTAATAGTCGCTTTAAGTAAAAATATTAAAATCATGTGATAAGTTTCAAATGAATCAGTTTCACAGGTCAGGATTTGAATTTAGCCGTGGGATATTATTTTGCTTTAACGCAAAAGATCAGGGTCACATTCACAGGTAGGCAGAGAAATGCAGGTGAACGTGATGGATCCCAGAACAGGAAGTGCACCCACAGGAAGCAGAGACAGATTTAAATATATGTTGACTCATAAACAAAGTCAAGTATTAATTGACTATCAAAAAAAAGTAACTGCAACTCTACCTACAGTATTTGGAAAAATCAGTAAGTCGTACATTTAATGATAATCTTACAAACTCTTGAATTGTTGTACATTTATCTAAGAATTTGTTTTTTCTTTTGTTGGACCACTTTCAAATTTGCACACTGATAAACATAAAAAACTAAAAGTCTCATAAGGGAAAACATTCTTATTCTACAGGATATTTATATGGCTGTCTAGAACATTTTCCCAGCAGTTTACAATGTTTACAGTCCATTTAAACACCGCTAAAATAATACACAGGTAAAAATGGAACAACAATACATTTCTCACAGAGGTTAAAGGTGTATACCTTCATCATATTGGTATGAATTGACTACTACATACTTGTATATATTATTTGCGTCTGCAAACGGTGTCATTAACTGTTTAATAAAGTATCATTATATTTCCAGCAAGTTAATTGCACTTGTAGGAGCTTGAGTTTGGTCTACAATATGACCAAGGTCAAAAGAGGAAAAAAATAGTGCTGCAATGTGAAGCTGTGGGTCACAGAAGATTAACAATTTGAGTTCAGTGGTTCACCAAGGCTGTTTCTCATGATAACTGCATGACAAAGCAGAAAATAAAACAGATTATTATTATCCTAACTATGGCGCTCAATGGCTTAAATTTGCAATGCAAGTACGTGTACGGCTTGTCAATCCGAAGAAGTGTCCAACTCTCAAACACGACTGAACATGATAATCACTATAAATAAATCCACAAAGCTAGAGAGTGTGCAAAGCGAGCCCTATTCTCCAAATAACTTTAGGAATTAATGTGTTTGAATGTGCACACACACAATGAAACAGTGTGATCTCAAGGTTGTTGTGCAAGAACTAAACATGTCAGTGGTTTCCGGTGGGTAACTCCGCTCCTACTATCGTGGTTATGGAGATTCAATGACATCCCGCCGTGTCAGATTAATGTTACAGTGCTTATTTGCAGTGCCAGTCATTTTCTGTGGGGGAAGGCAAGGTCAAAAGAATGTACTGTGGCAAAGAAACTAGGAAAGTGTAGATCAGGGCTACTTTATGGTAATAAATCGTGCAAATATTTAAGTATCACCTTGAGCGAAGCAATCAGAACTTGGTTCTAGTCCAACAAGTAGTAGCTCTATATTTCAGTGTGTAGATCTGACTGAAATATAAAACAATAAAAATGTGCAAAAAAATCCATATGTAAAGAACTCGGAACGGGGTAGAGGCAGGGCATCCAACTCGGGACCCGAAAGTTCCAGGTTCCATCCCCAGTCACATCTCGTGGTGTCTCTGAGCAGCACACCTTATCCCCAATTGCTCCCCAAGCGCTGCTCACTGCACCACCTGGGAGTGGATGGGTTAAATGCAGAGAGCCAATTTCGCCATTGTATGGGAACATACAATGATGGCAATACATAACACATTATGGTATCAGCACCCTATCTTGAGCTCAGAAAATGATAAGTTTGCTTTGGTCTCCATGAAACACTGAAGTTAGCAAAAGGTGCAAAATTATAGCAGAACTTGGTGTAATGAAATTTAATTCAACTCAAAGCTTTTTTTTTCTTCCTCATTTGAATTATTCTTCAAAGTCACCACTGGCAGCAAGTAACACATTAGTTGAACTGCTAGCATGTTTTCTGTTGGTCTGTGCCAAGATTCTAGTCCAGACTTATTTAAATCCCATCTATATTTATTTTATTTAACCTTTATTTAACCAGGCAAATCCCATTGAGGTCACAGAACTCTTTTTGATGTGGAAGTTCCAGTTTTTCCTGCTGCTCTGAAGACACTAGATGGCGACATTTCCACACCTGAAGATAATCTCCTTAACGAGACGTCAGGAGTATAAAAGACAGTAGATGACTTCTCCTTACCGCTGGAGCATGATCTGCCTCTAGTGTCGTGCTGTTGTATTCTATGATCCTTGAGAAAGACTTACCTGTGTTCCTTTTGCTATTTACAGTATCTATCCTTGTGAACTACCTGTGCCTGGACTTCTTTGAAGAACCCCTGGAAATCCCTGTGTCTCCTCAACTGCCTTCCAACCATGCGCCATACTACCCAACCTACAGTAAGATTTGAAATCTACCATCAATATCATATCCTCTTCTTGGAAAATATCATCTAACTCGTGTCCTTGCTCCTCAGGGTTCCTGATGGGCTTTATTACCCACTGTAAATAAAATCACTTTAAATTTATTCTCCGTTTTGAAGTTTGTTCACTCCTCAGTACTCGTCTCTGGGTATTCTGTTAACCATAACACTATAATCTTTTTAGAAAACTAAAAACCAGAGAAATGAGCATTACAACCTTTAGGACTGGGACACTGAAAGTGAAGTTGTTCAAAATTTCAGTGGAGCATTCAAAAAGCTTGTAAGCAATGAAGATGCTATGATTACAAATTATTTCTGATTACAGAAAATGTAAAGGTCTTTACCAATTATAGGGTGAATAAAAATCAAACTAAGGTGATTCCATAATTCTGTCGCTCACGTCATTTAATTTTTTTGTTCATCTGCTCCATCTCCCTGGGCTCCAGCAGTAATGGACTGCACTTACCTTTGCATACACAATTAAGTCTGCGATCGAAGCCTGTGGATAAATGCACAGGACTTGAAAAGTTGTACCTTTTAAATGTTTCACACTTTACACTTTTAACCTCTCCCGAGAGCCAAACACTTTCCGCAAATATCTTTCTGAAACCAGAAACGTCTTCAAGCTCGACCTGAATTGTGTTTGTACATCAAGAGTCCTGACACGCTTCGTGCCTCGCATCTACATTATAGATAGACGCAATACATCTTCAGACCTGGATTTTATTTGAGTAGAAAAATCACACAAAGCTAAATCAGCACACCTTTCACAGATGGTTGCCACATTTTCTCCAAGGAGGAAACAGATGCAGTGCTTGACATTTAGGATGACGACAGCATGAACAACAACAAAAAGAGAGACCTTTGGAGATGTGTACATGACTGCACTACAGTATGAAGCTAAAAGGGCTAAGGGGAAAATACCCTTTAAAAATGGTTTTGGCATCCAAAAATAATATTGTAAAATAATAAAATTAAAATACATAGATGGTTTAAGAAGTCATCAGAAGGGTGGTAACTGCCTTGCTTTCCTTCCTCAATGTTTACCTTATTAGATATGGCCGGAAGAGAGCTCCAAACTGTGGCAGATGGGGCAAAGCCAGAAACAGAATTCCCGAAGCGTGTCAAGGCAGATGTCACAGGCCACAAGAAAACTGCTGGCACAGTGAAACCAGGGCAGGGGGGAAGCATAGAAGAGAAACCATCCTTGACCACAAGTAATCGTCTCATTTGTCTCATTTGAAAGAGGATGGATCCATGGTCAGGGCAAGAGAGCCACTTTAAAAAAAAAGAGGAAAAAAACAAGTTTTTATGAGTTTTTGCCACTCTTTTAAAAGAAGAATATTCAGGGGCTTCTCATAATGATCTTTAAAGGTATGTGTTTACAGATTAAGACATTTAAATGCAATGCTGATGCAATTGAAGAAGCTATATTGGATACGTAGCAGATTATGGGCTGGGTTCTTCCAATTACGATTATGCTGTTTATGCAAATGAGAGAAAACCTTTAAAAATGTATCCTGGACATGCCCACAAAAATAGCAAAGGATACAGGAATTCTTATTGCATCTGTTAGTTTTGAATCTTGTCTAAAGACTTTGAATAACTTGTTAAATAACTATAAAATCCCAACATTCCTTGATGAAATTCAGACTGTAATTTTTGCAGTATAAGTCGCAGTTTTTTGTATAAATTAGCATGCCTGCATCTTATACAGTGAAGCGACGCATTTATGTTTTTTTATATTTATAACCCAATTTTTTGCAGAGATCCGACGATTTCATTCATTTTGACATGGAAATATTGAACACTACAATTTTCAGCCACTAGAGGGCCCTTGACTAGCCAAGTGTCTCATTAATAGTCAAAAGTGGCTATTAATGAGACACTTGGCTTGCCATACCAAGCCACCTTCGTCTCGCTCTGGAACTCCTGGAGCAAACGTCAAATCAGCTGCATTTCACCTGGGCGACGCGGCTGATTTTACCATTAAAGTGCATTTATTAAGGAAAAATTAAACTGAGACACACCTTTACTATAATGTCGAGCAAACAAATAATTGTTTTTAGGTGGTTATTTGGTTAAATTTTGAAGAAATGCACAGAGAGTCGTCCTTCTGCGCACTCCCGTTCCTGCGAATCGGCTTTGAAATGCAGCGGATCTGATCGTCAAAGTGCATTTATTAAGGAAAACTTCAGCTGAGACCCATCTTTGCTATAATTTCAAGGTAACAAATAATTGTTTTTAGGTGGCTATATTGTTAAATTCTTGTTAAAGTCCTCCTGTACACGCTCCCGTGGCCACATTTTGCAGCCAATCGATTTTTGGCACAACACCGGCCCACATTTCCAGGTTGTTAGCTGTGACACGTATCGAACACGACGCGCTAGCAGTGACGCATAATAGATGCGACTTATACGGTGAAGCAACAGATTTGTGTTTTTCCACTTTATTAGACATATTTGGACTGATGCGATTTATATGGCGGCGCGACGTGTACGGCAGCAAATACAGTACTTCAAAAATACCATTACGCACAATTTTATACAATATTGTGAGATGTAACACTCAGAGAATGTGGTCTGATTAACTCTCAGATATCCATCCATTCATCATCATCTTTACCTGCTTCTTCCTTTTTGGGTTGCAGGGGTCACTGGTGCCCATGTCCAGCTATCACTGTGTGAGAGGCAGGGTATACTTTGGACAGGTCTCCAGTCCATCACAGGGACACATAGAGACAAACGAGACAAACAACCATTCACTCTCTCACCCACACTTTACCACTCAGCCTATCATGCATGTTTGTAGTCTGTGGGAGGAAACCAGAATACCCAGAGGAAACCCACACAGGTATGAATAGAACATGCAAACTACCCAGAAAGGTCCTGGGCCAGGATTTCAACTGGCAACCTTCTCCCTGAGAGGCAACAGCTCTACCAACTGAGCCACCGTGCCGCCAACTCTCAGATATTACCACATATACATTTTAACTCAATGTTGGATAAACAGATTGTTATAACCATTTTTTGTCATCGGATGGTGGTCTTAGTGGATTTTTCATACATTTTGTATTAGACTGACAGTTTTCCAGTTGTCAATGTACGTGCACTGACTACTTTCTGAAAAGTTTAATAAAATATCTTGAGTGGTTCATTATACATTTTGGCATCAAACACACAGGGTTGACGCCAACAATTAATGGTGAAATTTCAAGCTAATATCTTGCACATCGAGAAGCACATGGAATATGTGTTGCAACTGACTGTCAGCTACAACCACACCACATTTAATACATTTGTCTGTAAAATTAACAGGATTTATATTTGTGTGTTTTTTTTTATGTCAGTTGGGTGTGATGGCTATATTGAATTGGATTGGCTTTAAATTTCAGTCAGCTGTAAAAATACACCCACTGAATGTTCCCTGAGCGTTTGATTAAAATCAGTCCAGTGGTTCATGAGATAGTTTGCTAACAGACGGATGCAAGGACACAAACAGACATGGGCAAAAACATTATCCACCACCGCTTTTGCCTTTTGACATAAAGCAACATTAAAGAAGTATCATAATAGAAACATAGTAAAAATGGATCGTTTCATAGCAAATAGACAAGCACTGGCCATAATAAAGCAGAGTGGAAAAAGAAAATGAGACAAGCTGAGCAAACCCATTCAAGCGCCAAAAAACAAATCGCCTGAGGTATTTTCAGTAATCTCATATCAGATATTTGGAACAATAAAAGAAGAGAAGCACAGAGGAAGGAGGGGGAATCAGGGAACTAGAACTTCCTGTACAAAAAGAAAAGGACACAATATCTTGGTTTAAATTGTCTACATTACAGCTGAAATTGAATGTGCCCATGTGTTGAGTGTGTGTCGGTGTGAATGGATGTAAGCTTCAGTTAAAAGCTCCCAACATGCTTCCCAGTAGTTTCCATAATCTGTCATTTCCTGCTGTGTTAGCATTCAGAAACATCAAATGAATGCGGCGGCTGACAGGTCTCATTCTCTCCATTTCACATGTCATCCCATCACAATCTTTTTTCTTCTCCTCACCCTGCTCTGAATACTTCGCCAAAGATCTTTTTTCTTCTACCTCCTCACATTTTCTCTGACTCAGCCGCTCCTACCCTGTCACCTCTCTGTTAGTCTCTCTTACCACCGCGTCCTTTTTACATTTCACCTGAGCCCACTTTGTTTTTCTGTATGTGAAAATGGGCCGAGCAGTTTCTGATGATGGGGCGATATTGAATTATCAGACCATTTAACTTTAAACAGGCCCAAGCAACTGTCATCATTAATTGCTTTAGCTACACAATGTGTGGAATTATTAGGCAATCTGCATTTAATCTGGCATACATTTATTATACAAACATAATATTTTAACACCTCAAATATAAATGTGTAACAACAGAGATTAATTACAAACCAAGTATATTACAAACACAATTTTGCAGTTCGTTTGCTTGTGAATGAATACACTTGTAAAAAATAACTACAAACCTAGCATTCCGTGATAAACAATAAATCAATTAATCGCATGACAAATGAAAATTATCGACATCATTTTCATTTATCGGCTTTATAGTTTCTTTGTGTCTCTATTGTAACCGTCAAAAATCGCGTTTTTGTGTCGTTAAAAGCAGCTAAGCTGAGAAGCTAAGCTACGAGCTAAGCTAACAGGCTGACCTCGGGAAAAAAAACCTCCATCTTGTAAATGCTCCAAGATTCACGGCTGAAACCCGTGCCTTCGTCTAAAAAGTTGTTTTTCTCTGCAAAAAGAAGCTGAGAACTTGTTTACTGTTTTTTTTATTAAAGGATTTGTGTGACAAATGCTAAGGAGCTCACACCACACCGAGCGTCCACCATTTTGAGAACAGAAAAACAGCAACAAGAGACAGCCCATGTCACGTCAAGGGGCCTCCCTCCCATTTTTCTTAAAGAGACACGTTGCTCGCTCCCTCACTATCCATCCTTCAGTTCAAACAGTCTTATACTGCCATCTAGTGGTCAAAAAAGGTACTACACACAAAAAATAACCAACATTTCTTCTTAAATTTGACAATAATGACCAATTATTGTCAAATTTCAAACAATATCATTTATCGCAATAATTTCCGAGACAATTAATCGCCCAGCAAAAATTGTTATCGTGACAGGCTTATCACCAACCATCTTACATGCCAGAGTTTTAAATCATAATGATCTTGTGCTAATGACAGAGTTATAGCCGTTTTGGTCAAACCTTGTAAATGCCATTATGTGTGATCTTGTGTCATACTGTGAGATGCCATGAAATGTTTAAATGCTCAGAGAGTGTCGAGGACAACTCGCATCTACTACCACAATAAATTTTAGCTTCACATATGTAAAATTGACTGAGTTCAAGGTTCAAGTCCTTTATTGTCATTCATAACACATATGGTACATGAGGCAGAACAAAATTGTGTACACAAAGTCCCAGTTACATCTAAAAATAGCAAAAATATAAAGTATAAAAATAAACAATATACAAGGATCTAAGATATACACTAAAATATTAATATAAATAAGGTGTATTATACAGCAACCTGAACATGAGGCTGTTGTGAGCATGAGGGTATGAATATGCAGCTCATGGGTAAGAAATCAGCAGCATGGATAATCATCAGCATAGAGTTATAGCCAATATTAACACTCCTGGTGCCCTTGGGTCAAAATGACCCATGAGGAATCAGTTTTAAACCTGAGGCCTCGTGGGTCATTGTGATCCAAGGGGAAGGGGGGGGGGGTTAAATACTACCAAAATACCTTGTAACTCACTACAAGGTATTTTGCTAACATACAAAATAATTGAATCCCAAAGTTAATGCCAAGGGCTTAAGCAAATATGCCATCCAATTGAAGTATGTGCTGGCAACAATGCTCATCTACTACAACACAGATTAGATTACAGTAGTCCCTCGCTACTTCGCAGTTCGACTTTCGCGGACTCGCTCTTTTGTGTGTTTTCAATGATTGTCAACTTTAATATTACTCATGTGATTGAGACGTAGTAGATAAAAACTTAACAAAAAGTATATACTTCGGACAGGCATCACCATTTTATAGTTTTCTTTCAGTAAGCCTATACTGTATTGCCAGTCAAAAAAACTACATTACCCAGAAGCCAACGGTGCTTCTGGTCGCTGCTTTCTGCCGAAATGGTGGGAAAGTTTTGATCTGATCCAAACTTGACTAAAAAGTTCGGTCTTTATTCATAGTGACTTTGCTGCTCAGTGGATGAAGAGAGACGATTAGAACCGGACTAGAACCGGACCAGAACTACGTCCAGCCTCATTGGTCAATCCGAGTGCTGCTTGCCAGCCCATGAAGCCTCTCGAGCGGGGAGGCGTTGCTTGGAGGTCCGGTGTCTTTTCTGGAGCTCACCCAGACTTCTTTCATCCAGATCCCTCTGGATTATTTGGACTCTATCTGGACCACTGTGTGGGTTTTGTGCTGGCTCTCCAAAGGTCCAGCTCTCTCTAAAAGCGTCTTGGTGCTCAATGGCTGCAGAGAGCCGATCAAAACCAGACCAGAACTGGATCCAGGCTGGCGAGTACCCATATAAACTTTGGCAGTAGCTACTGTACAATACATATATGTACAATGTTAAAATTATATAGGTTTAAGAGTTTAGACCATTGCAAGAGTGTTGGAAGGGTTTATAAAGCCTTAATATATATATATAATACCAAATTAAATGTAGCATTCCCACATCGTGGTTTTTTCACGTAACCCCCGCGATAATCGAGGGACTAATGTCTGTAAAACTGACTGAATTATGCCCTTTTTGGTGTTTTGTAAGGCCAGTTGGCTGTGGCAGCCATATTTGATTGTGTCGAGTCCAATCTGGATTAAGTTTATTTTGTTTCTTAACAAGATAAATATAACATTCTTGAAAAATATACAATTCACTCTTAACCAGATGAAAAGTAGCGACGCGTTGTTTATTCAACCCCTAACACTTATTTATTGTTGACTCAGAATAAAGTTACAGTATATCTTATCTTATCTTAGAACCGACAGCCGGGGAACTGTGCAGAGGCAAAAAAAAAAAAATGCAATGGACTAGAATGACTGGCTCAGACTCCAACTTTAAGTCCCATCGTTGTGAATTAAAGTAAAATAATTGAAACTTTTGGCACGAGAGGCTTCTCACTGTCATCGTCCTGCGTTGCTGTGAAGAAAGCTGGACGAAGGCACAGCGGCCATCTCTTACTACTGAGGCAGACAAGGAAGCCTCTGAATGGAAGTAGCTCAGGAGAATCTTTGTTGAGGCTGCGACGTAACGATACATCTGCATTGCAGTAATGACACTAAAGTTGGCTGAGTGCTACTAAATAATGATGTGCTGCTGCATAGTAAAAATAACTACTTTATGATACAGTAACTACAGTAATTATTGCATGTTGTGAGCAGTAGCTGCAAAAATGATGTGACTGAGTTGAATCTGGTATGTCTTACCAAGGCTATCACTCACATTCTGTAATAAATATTTTACACCATCGTTCCCCTTTTTTCACAACCAACCAGTTTATTATCATTCTGTTCTTTTCCTCCTCACACACTCCAACCATCTCGTCCCACTCATTAGAAGATACTGTGACAGCTGAGCTACTTATCACCTTTTGTCTGCTACAATATTTTTCCATCATCATTTCTTAACTCCCCTCAGGAAACTGTCAGGAGATGCTATCACTATGTGTGTCCATAAGTTGCCGTGCTGTAAGATGGGCCTAAATATCTTGCTTTCATGCATATATTAAGACAGGATGAGACATTTATTTGCTAGCTCTGGGCCACATTCCTTAATAATGTCATTTCTGGTGAACTATGTTTAAAATTCACGTGTATATGTCAAACATACACACAGACACAAGTTTATATAACTCAGCCTTACAGTTTTTTCCCCCCAAATGGGTAGACAAGAACATCTTTGCAATATCTCTAGCTTGGCAACGACAGCATTTTAAATAGGAAGGCAAAAGCAAGCCTAACGAAACATGCAGCTATTTATTTGTGCCATGTAATATTACAAATAAAACACTTTGAGTCGGATCACATTTGAAATGAGACCTGTTGTTAATGAATATGTTATGTGTATAATTTCAGTTATGGACATATTGAAATAGCTCAACTTTGGAAATGTAACCTCACTATTAATCAAACTTGTTGAGTTATCAAGTTTAAAAAGGGCACACAAAGAAAATTAATCTGAAACAGCAACTTCATTTATAGGCTTAAAATACAAAATAAACAAAACAAAAGTTTTTAAACTGATAAAATGGGGATTACTATTCTTGAATGGCTCTTTAGTAAAAAGTGATAAACACAAAGCATCACTTTGAATAGTTTGCAATGAAAATTAACTTATAGATTAAGAATAAACTTTTGGATGTTGTTTTCTTGAAGCATAAAAACATTACATCCTCTGCATCTGATAAAGCGATAAACAGTTTTCATATATGTGCTGGGATTATACACTTGCATGTTACTTGATGAACTGTATTAGGTAAAATAACAAGGGTGCAGCGATGAAGTGCACTCAACTTGTTAAATAAACATAAAAATGTAATACATATTAAATAATAAACATTTGACGATTTTCACTCAAGACTTATAAGATTTGTGGCAATTTTATATACTTGAAAATAATATTTTAGATTTTGTTCAAACTAGTAATGGACATTTAAGGAAAAAAAAAGCATTTATTCAAATTTTCTCAAAATTTCCTCTAAAAAATGATCATAGGTTTAGGTTTATGTATTCAATGAAATGTTGAGGACGAGAAGAACCGTCTCGACTCGCCAAAAACAACAACAACAACAAATATCAAAGAATGCAACAAAAATGCAAAAACAAGGCACCAAAAGTGAAAATGAAATACATCTAGAGCAGCATGGACCTATTAGCACAGTGGTTCTGTTGGCAGTGAGGTTCTCGTAGCAAAATGATACTGTTAGCACCATGGTTCTGTTAGCGCCATGGTTCTGTTAGCGCCATGGTTCTGTTAGCAGCATAGTCCTATTAGCACAGTGGTTCTGTTAGCACCATGGTTCTGTTAGCACCATGGTTCTATTAGCAGCATGATTCTATTAGCACCATGGTTCTGTTAGCACCATGGTATTGTTAGCACTATGGTTCTGTTAGCAGCATGGTTCGGTTAGCAGCATGGTTCTGTTAGCAGCATGGTTCTGTTAGCACCATGGTTCTGTTAGCGCCGTGGTTCTTTTAGCAGAAAGATTCTATTAGCAGCATGGTTCTGTTAGCAGCATGGTTCTGTTAGCACCATGGTTCTGTTAGCGCCATGGTACTGTTAGCACCATGGTTCTGTTAGCACCATGGTTCTGTTAGTGCCATGGTTCTGTTAGCACCATGTTTCTATTAGCGCCATGGTTCTGTTAGCAGCATGGTTCTGTTAGCAGCATGGTTCTGTTAGCACCATGGCTCTGTTAGCACCATGGCTCTGTTAGCACCATGGTTCTGTTAGGATCATGGTTCTGTTAGCGTCATGGTTCTGTTAGCGCCATGGTTCTATTAGCGCCATGGTTCTGTTAGCACCATGTTTCTATTAGCGCTATGGTTCTATTAGCGCCATGGTTCTGTTTGCACCATGTTTCTATTAGCGCTATGGTTCTATTAGCGCCATGGTTCTGTTTGCACCATGTTTTTATTAGTGCCATGGTTCTGTTAGCACCATGTTTCTATTAGCACCATGGTTCTGTTAGCACCATGGTTCTGTTAGCGCCATGGTTCTGTTAGCGCCATGGTTCTGTTAGCCCCATGGTTCTGTTAGACCCATGGTTCTGTTAGCAGCATGGTTCTGTTAGCGCCATGGTTCTGT
>NC_056517.1:37761781-37771536 GCF_014905685.2 Nematolebias whitei
TGGTTCTGTTAGCAGCATGGTTCTGTTAGCGCCATGGTTCTGTTAGCGCCATGTTTCTGTTAGCGCCATGGTTCTGTTAGCGCCATGGTTCTGTTAGCAGCATAGTCCTATTAGCAGCATGGTTCTGTTAGCAGCATGGTTCTGTTAGCAGCATAGTCCTATTAGCACGTCTATGCATGGAACTTGCGGTGCATTAATGTTTACCCAACTCAAGTCTTGCAGCTCTAAAAGCCCCTCGATTAAAACAGAAGCTTTGGGTACAGGGATGTGTGCTGCTAATTCTGCTAGCCAGGGATATACTCCTTCATTTTCACCAGTCCAACAGATTAATGTGTACAGGAATGCCGGAACTCTGTCATAATAGAGTCATAATTTAGCAAGACTTTAAATATACAAAAAAAAGTCAATTTCTACCATATATTTCTGTATATTTTATATTTATTCTTGAAAATTACTTGGTTATCGCAAAGCAGAGTCTTTAATAGTGGCAGCAAAGATCTGAAATAATACATAGCAGACATGCACTGTTGTGAGAACATAACTCCTTCATTCAACAAGCATGAAGTCATTATTTCTTCCTGATTCGCATGCCGCTTTATCAAAGAGATGTGGTGCATTACCATAATCAGGTGTGGCTCATGAACATAATTACACACTGACTTATATTAACGCTCATTTTAACAGATAAAGCAACGCTACATTACCACATTATTACTGTATTAACGTTGACAACCTCAACTATAATTCTTGATTTGCCTCAGTTTTCAAAAACCAATCAGCTTCAAAATTGTATATATTCCTACATGTCTAAAATACATTCTTATGTTGGTCTACTTGCATCAACATTCTGTTTAGGTTCTAAAAAAAAAAGCACAGACAGAAATAACGTGATAGCATAAATGTTGAACTCCCATATAAACGTGACTGTATTTCCCACAAGGCTACTGCACAAATCTAAATCATATGGTGGGTTAAAAACCCTTCTTCCTATGACAACCCATTAAGGTCCTGGCATGTTTTTTGGTAATTGCATTTCCACAAGAGGGGATAGAAAACGTCAGGTAAGAGTGGTCAGAGTGATGGAACTGTAATTAGGTATACTTTATTTATGTAGCGTATCAGGAGAAATCAACGCGAGCTAAATTAGTTTACTTAATTGCACTTGTGTTAGTTTTTCCTTTGCTGACACTCAGCTTGCTCTCTGGCTCACCAGCAACTACCCATTTCTCTTCTTATTTATTTATTATTTGACTATAAGAGAATTATGTTTACTGGAGCTGATTAATAAATATTTGCAAGTTTCCATAGAAACTTGACCTAACGGTGGGACCAGCAGTACCTCCGTCCTCCAGACCAAGTGAGGAATCCAGCGAAAACACTTTTGTTGTCTCCTGTCGGGGAGAGAAAAGGAGAAACTGGAAACACTGTCCGTTCGTCCGTGTATGATGCGAGTGCAATAACTTGAAAAACAATTGAGGTACCGACTTCCATTTTGGTGTGTGACTGCATCTCGATATAATATTTTTATTTATTTATCTATTTATTTAATGGCCACCCTTATCAATTCAGGAAAGTATGGTTTCTAGTTTTTATATTGCTTAAAAGTAGTTTCTTTAAATGATTGAGGTAGCCCTTGGGTGGCCAACTATTAACCTATGGTGGTCAAGGCCACCATTTGCCACCCCCCGGCTCAGCCATTGTACCTGTTGATGGATAAACTTTGCTCCATCCACTCTGCGCCACCATGGCCAATAAAAAAAAAAAAAAACTTTGTTCTTATTCACAGTGTAACTCTCACCCACGTACATATCTTGCACCAAAAGCAGAAAGGTTTAGTTGCAGTCACTGTTCAATTCCAGTCCAGAAAAACACTCGTAGAAAACTAAAACCATTCACTGTTCGAGTCTTTCAGCGATGGAGGACATCGGAGAACAGCTTGTTTAATAAAAAGCTGTCAGAATGACATCTTTACATCGTGCATGGTTCACTGAAAAAACAATCAACTAGTATTAGTTCTGCAGGATTGTACTTTTTGGGTTTTAAAACATGTATCCCCCTTGGCTGCCTGAGTAAACACATGTACTGCTTCAGATCTGGCGTCGCAACATAAATTATTGATAAAACCTAAAAACTGATAAAATTATTGAATTAACTTGAGCCAAGTCTATTTCAGCTCATTCTCCTGAAGCGAAACCAGAAAAAAAAAAAAAAAAGTTTGCTCCTCAACTAAGAACTCGTTTTAAATTTACAAAGTAGATCAAAAGAACACAAACCACTGTAGAATTTTATTCTTGCGAGCGAGAGTTAAAAACAACCTCTGGATGCACAAAAAAACAAAAAGTCTCCTTAAGGCGAGACGGGGTGTAGTGGCTGACAGCTCAAGACTCTTTCTTTATAGAAATATCATACATTTTTAATCATAGAAAAGCTTTGAACGTAAGTGTGGGGCATCATTTCAATGAACTTCTAAAGAGTCTTTATGTCACCCGAGAATGGCACTGCTCCGACTTGGGCTTCCCCAAGCAAGCAGGATTTAAATTTCTGCACAGACATAAATTTATACAGTCAAAACAAGCACACCAGCCAGAGGAAGCTGGAATTACAATATTTCCACCAGTACTGTACATGCTGCAGTCAAGCATGTTGAAAAAAAAAAATAAAAAAAAATCACATTTTTGTTTTATATTCCAGTTCCTTTCTCAAACCCCAAAGGGGAATCATTACTTCTAGCCTTCTAAATATGCATTTGGTTAATTATGCATCTTGTTATCACTGGCTAATCTGCATAAGACTCTGATGTATTAAGTCCCACTCATTACCATTCAGAAGACCATCTCGCAGGTGTGCCAAGCAAATACACTGTACAACACGTTGTATGTTAAATAAAACACACGCCCATAAACAAGACTGGAAGTGCATGTGCACATGCACGTTGAAACATGCACTAGGACATGTTCAAACAAGCAGACATGTGCTCGGTCGAGCGTATAGACTCCCAAAAATGTACACACAAGCTCTGACAGTGGACATCCATTAAGGAGGAGACGCATTATGCAACTCCACTGACAGAAGGTCCAGTCTCCTTCCACTGGGTGGCAGTTTGGTCGGTGCCAACTCATTAAAAGCACAGCTGGCCATACGGGTGGGAGCAGGGGTGACACCACAGGGGTCCTCAGATGGAACTCCAATAGATGTTCACTCATTAATCAAGACAAAGAAAGATCTTTGGAGCATCCAATAATGTTTAGTCAGGTCACCTGGATGGATTCTTTTGTTGCTGAGACGTTTCCTCCTTCATCCGAAGGACTTCTTCAGTCTGAGGAGCCACCAAACCAAACTGAATTCCACAAACGGCTCACTCCCATAGTGGAAAAAATCAGTTTACTGGTGATAAGATGGCCTCCGGACCAGCCCTCTCCCCCGTCAACTCCTCTGAGGCGGCCATGCCAACGTGGTTCAAAACACCAAAGAAGAAGTCCTTTGGATGAAGGACAAAACCTCTCAGCAACAAAATAAACCATCCAGATGACCTGATTGATTGATTGATTGATTTATACCTGGAGTAATGAGCATGAACTTTGGTGCTCTTTGGAGCATGTTCTTTTTTTAAATCTTCACAACAAATACACGTTATTCATTTTGAGCGTCTGTAAATCACTGTCTTTTATTTGCTAGATGAAATGATTAAACTGTAAATGAAAAAAAAAAGTACCGTATTTTTCGGACTATAAGGCGCAATATCAATGAACGAGTCTGTTTTCATACATAAAACGCACCGGATTATAAGGCGCATTAAGCAAAAACAAAACAGTCAGATGTCAAACTTTATTCAACTCATTCACAATAACCACATAAAAATCGTTTTGAGGTCAGTAAGCACAACCAGAATTAATGCATAAGGCGTGATGATTATAAGGCTCACTGTCGATTTTTAAAAAAAATAAAGGATTTTAAGTGCGCCTTATAGTCCGAAAATTACGGTACTTAGTCTTTGGTGACATAAGCATTGTGAACTTAAAACTTCAGCAAAGTATTGTTTTGTCGTGACAGATCTGTCTGTATCTCAGGCTCTCTGTGCAGTGAGCCAACAAGATGTGAAAGTAAAAGAAACTGGAGGCTAATCTGAACAAAAAATAACTCACTTAGGTTCCATTTGAGTCCCGTGGTCACTGTTAGGCAGGGTCCACCTACTGGAATGAGGCTGCACCAGTCCCCCTCCAGACCGGTGTTCACTCCCAGTCTGTGGTTGCCCTGTTGGCACACAACAAGAATTACATAAATTACTGTGTACACATTAAAGGAAAGTGAAGAATAAAAAGAGAATACAAAATACGGAGCGAGACTCCTTCAACCCAGATTGAAAAGTGCAGCTTTCCCACAAGGAGCTTACGGCTCATTAAAATATATTATCATTCTTGTCAAAACTTTAGCACGTTTTCAGGGCTTAAACAGCTTTTGTCAATTAGAATTTTAATTATTCTGCTGTCTGCCACAGAGTGTCAAACAAGTTGCAAGCAGCTTTGAGCTTGATAAACACTCATTATGAACAAAAGGTTCAGTATAGAATGAAGTATGATGACATATTACTGTTCCCCAGAAGAAGAACAAACTACTTGTATTGTTTAATGGTGTCTAAAAGACTGAAGATGTGTTTATGACGGATGGTGACAAATATGACCTTTTTTTCCAAACTACCTCTATGAGAAATAATGCCTTACACCACTTGCCCACTGATGTATGAAACCTCTCTGGGACTTCCTCGTTCATTGTTCCAGGAAGTATTGAGACCTTCAACACTATGATGACCTTGGCTTCCCACAGTAAGAGACAAACCATACAGTGAATCATCCCCAATGATCTAAACCTCCATATTAACTCCTGTCCTTGCTCTCCAGGGTTCCAGTCCCTCCCAGCTGAGTTGCAGCCTACTGTTGATGATCACGTCTGTAAATAAACACTGTTAATTAATCCTGATCTTGGAATTGCTATTTTTGGTTACTACTTATCGGAGTATTGAGTAAAACCTTACAAAAATAAGGAATACATTAGGTTTACTCTGAACCCAGTCTGCCTAGAAAGTCCAATTCAGCTTTAGATACTGGCATATTTTTAAGAGAAGGACCTCGTAGTTATCATTCTTGGGTAATTTGGGGACCATCATAAATTTAGGAACCTTCTGAACTCATTGTGTCAGAGCTTCACTCATCTAAATAGAACTTAACCAGGGGAATAAATTACAATAGCTATGGTAAGTTAGTACTTATGAAAAAAGGGGTCATCCTATTTCAGCTTCCAATACAACACAGACCTCCCCAGACATGAGCCCAATTATACACTAAAAACTGGTTATCAGTTGATCTCTCCCTTCTCAAGATACTGATACAGAGAATGCACTTACAACAAATAACAGATGAACAATTATCTGCCATACCAACATTTATATTTTTGTAAAACCATGAATACAAGATAAGGCCGACCTACATACTGTAAATCTCCATGCTGAAATGTGACTAATTCAATTATTTAAAATATAGTTATTAATTCAGTGTGGTAAAGTCTCTTGTTGAGGGAGTCAGTACAGTAGAAGCAGTACGGCATGATTCAGAAATGTGTTGTCTGAAGTCTTCACCTATAATTCATCAAAACACCTTTACGCTTGATTTTTAGAAATAAAATTAATAACTTGGGAGCTGCATAATGGAGCAGTTGGTTTGCTTCATTGCTTCACAACAAGAAGGCCGTAGGTTCAACTCCTGACTATCTGCATGTGATTTGCCTGCTCTCCCGTGGGGTTTCCACAAGTAATAATGATAATACTTTATTTATAAAGTCCTTTAAAACAACCACAGCTGCCACAAAGTGCTGTACACATAAAATCAAGAACATTTAAACACATAAAACAGTTGTTAAAACATTAAGATCAATAAAAACAATAAAAACAGTGCAGAGCAAAATTCAGTGTGTGCTAAAAGCCAGGGAGTAAAAATGTGTTTTTAAAGAGTTTTAAAACTGGACAGTGAAGGAGCTCGTCTGATGAGAAGAGGGAGATCATTCCACAGTCTTGGAGTGGCAACAGGAAAAAAAGCTCTGTCCCCTCTGAGCCTCCGCTTAGACCTCGGCACCTCCAGGAGCAGCTGATCAGCTGATCTGAGACACCGAGCAGGAGAATATGGGTGAAGCAGCTCAGAGAGGTAGGATGGAGCAAGACCATTTAAACTTTTAAAAACAAATGAAAGAATCTTAAACTGAACTCTAAAATGAACAGGCAGCCAGTGGAGTGAAGCCAGAGTGGGGGTGATGTGCTCCCTCTCATGAACTCCAGTTAGAAGCCGAGCAGCAGCGTTCTGGACCAACTGGAGGCGTCTGAGGGAGGACTGGCTGACTCCAAGGTAAAGAGTGTTACAGTAATCCAGCCGAGAGGTGACAGAGGCATGGATTACTGTTTCCAGCTGCTGTTTTGTGAGGATGGGCTTTACCTTAGCCAGCTGTCTGAGGTGATAAAAACTGGTCTTGACCACCGCTCCAATCTGGGAATCTAATTTAAAATCACTGTCCATTTTAAAACCCAAGTTAGAAACAGTTTTCTTTACATGTGGTGCCAGATGACCCAGATCTACAGGGCAAGGTTCACAAGAGCCACTAGGACCAAACACATCACTTCTGTTTTCTTTTCATTGAAATTTAAGAAGTTTAAATACATCCAGGCTTTGATGTCTTCAAAACACAACAGACGTGGCCTAGTTGAGGGGTCATCTTTCTTTTTTAGTGGCATATAGATCTGACTATCATCAGCATAACAGTGAAAAAAGATCCCATGCTTTCTAAGGATTGATCCTAATGGAAGCAGGTAAAGGGAGAAAAGTAGGGGACCTAAAATAGAGCCCTGTGGAACCCCAAAACACAGAGAAGCAGTGGAGGATTCAGACCCAGCTATGTTGAAAGACATGGTTCTATCTGCCAGATAGGACCTAAACCAGTTCAGTGCAGTACCACAGATACCCACTTGGTGCTGTAAGCATGATATTAAAATGCTATGGTCCACGGTATCAAAGGCAGCAGTTAGGTCGAGCAGGACAAGACCCACATGGTTCTCTGATTTTTTTCCCACTGTTCATTATCAGAACTGTCAAGTTAATTGGCAACTCAAAATTGGCCATTGACGTGATGCGTGTGAGTGTAGTTAGTTGTTTGTCCATCTGTGTTCCTGTAGACCTGTGCAGGGTGTACACCACATGCTGCCAAATGACTAGTGTGGCCCAATACCAATTTTTATCAAACTGAGTACAAGTATGAGTACTTCAGTTTGTGTACTCACCGATACAGAGTACTGATACAGAGTACTTACTGAGTTCATCCGTGTTTATCTTAAAATATCTCCAAACTACATACATTTTTTTTAACCTTCAGTCACTTGCGCAGCAGAAGCAGAAATGGCGCCACCCACCCAGTACATAAGTGGTATTGGTCCCAGGTATCGGGGCCTTTTTTACAAGTACAAGGACTTGTAAAAAATGTTTGTATCGGGTCCGATGCAGACACCAGTATCGGTATCAGGACACCACTACTAATGACCATTGGAAAAAGGTGCCAACTCTCTACAGTCCTGCAAAGTACCAAGCGGGTACAGCAAAGTAGTAGACAGAAGTTAATAACTTTAACATGAATTACTTATTTCTCTCCTAGTTCTTTACATTATATATTTATGTTTTAAGTTGAGTTGCTTCAGCTGTATTTCAGTTGTTTCAGCACAGAGGTTTTTATGACTTAACCTAACGCAGGTACCACATTTTATCATTTAAATCAGCAACTGCACCGACAACTTTGACTCCTGAAAAGGTCAGAAGCAAACAAGCTTGCATTTTAGAGTCTGTACGCTGCACTGATTCATAGCACGAATTGGGCTGAGGTAGCATTGCGCATCGAGTTTTCCCACAACACGGGGACACAGGTTCTCTCAAACGTCTTCTGAGACTGGGTTACCATTTTGCATAAATACTTGTCTGAGACTTAATAAAGCAGATCACAAGAGAAAAACAAACATAGCAGGTGAACTCTGTCTCCTCTTTCTTTGAGACTCAAATTAAGTAAATTTAGCACCACCTTGGGATGAAGGCTGATTAAAACATCTTCTTCTTGCACAGGGATCTCAAAACAAAAAAGCTTGCAGTCCCACAAGTGTTTCTACACATAATTTAATAGAATGATATGAGAATTATGTAAAGCTCCGAGCCAGCTATAGAAAAAACATGACTTTGTCATTTCCTAGAGATAGCATAATTATACTTTGATACTATTTTTAGAGAGAAAAAGTACAACTTGAGCCACTTCAAAGCTTATTTTCTAGGCAGATATGCAATTATTTACCCAACAAAGAAAAAAAGCACAAAAATGTATTCAAGAATTGTGAAGGTTTAATGAATATCATCATCATTTTGAAATGACTTCTATAGAGTAAGTTAAAATGTCAGGTAAAATAATGGCACGTCAATTACAAAATGTACAAATTAATTTAATTTAACTAGCTGTATTGTTCACCTCTGAATAGGATGCTGCAAATATATTCTTGCCCATTCGTGTGTGTATGTTTGTTTCTTTATAGTATTAGCAAATATCTGGACAAATTAAAATTTTAATGAATCTCTCAAAGCATAATCATAGGAAGGGCATCTAAAACTGGTCATTTTTTGGAGTTAACGCCATTCAAGATGGCCAACGCAGCTAATCATCATAACAGCCAATATGGCGAATGACTGAGCTAAATGTTGGTGTGATAGTAGGTGGAAGTAATCCTCAACACCTACTCTGAGCACTAACTGATAAGATCTGTTTAAAATGAGTCAGTTATCTGTTAACAGAATATCTCATAAAAAAATTTTGTTCAAACTCTCAGAGAGTACGATAATCTTTGAATGTACTGTATATCGACAACTGACTAGCTTTCAACCCAATTCAAGATGGCTGCCACAGTCCATTTTACAGACATTGCCCTAAACTTTGGTATTGACTGATCCCTAACATATACATGTACTTTGAGCACTAAATAACATGCAATATTTTTGCTTTAAATGTTGGAATCATCATGGTCTCAATTTTTTAAATGTCTTAAAAGTCTTTGTTTAGGTGATATAATCTCAGTCTCTTTATTTGTCATTTGCACCACATGTGGTACAAGTGGTGGAACGAAATTGTGTACACGAGGTCCCAGTTACATCCAACAAAAGTATAAAATGTAAAAGCAGTAATAAGATCTAAGATATGAACTAAGAAAAACATCAACTAAAAATACTCTAAGCACTAGTAGCACAAAAACAATTTGCCAAACAGCAGCATGAATGTGAAAAATCTGAAGTTATATTTTCAGGATGTAGAGAAAACTAATTTAACTCATGGTATTGTTTATTTTTATTTAATTTATTGTTTATATAGGGACACGTGTTAGGCATTAAATAACACTGTACACTATATCATTTATAGCTTATGCTCATTTGCAATGCACATCCCCAGATGGGCGTTTAGCAAAATGAATGAAATCAGTGTAACATACAGTAAAAAAAAAAAAAAAAACAGTAGTCCCTCGCTACTTTGCAGTTCGTTTTTCCCGGACTTGCTCTATCACTGTTTTTCAAAATAAGATTGGACATGATACACAATTGGCTGATGGATGGATGAGCTGCACGATTGACATGGAATTATATACACACACACACGCACATATATATATATATATATATATATATATATATATATATATATAT
>NC_056517.1:37771636-37811975 GCF_014905685.2 Nematolebias whitei
ATATATATATATATATATATATATATATATATATATATAAACTTGAACTACTACTTACTACTTGTACTACTATTCCTACATTGTGGGTTTTCATGTATAGTGGGGCTTCAGGTTACAGATCCCCCGCGATAAAAGAGGGACTACTGTACACCCATTAGGTCAATATATAAAACAAGACATGTTTTCACATAATCACATTTTGTTGAGTGCGTTTTTAGTATGTGCATAGAACATGAACTTTAAATGGAAAGAATACAAGCTGTGAGGCCAGAGGGCAAAAGCAGTAAACATCTCAGTTACAGATGTGGCTTGAAGAGATAAAACTGGGCTTTTCGAAGGTTGCGTTCACCTTCGTGTACAAACGTGTGCTCTTCAGTCGCTGGGTTGACAAACGAGCTTAATTCCTTGCTGAAGAAAGATTTATTGGAAGCGTTGAGGTATGAAACAGCGGATGACAACAGGTATTTGGAATAACGACAAGTATCCAGAGACTTTTTAAGAGAGAGAAGTTTGCTTATAGTGTTTCAAGGTATCAACAGAAGGTGTGGCTGTATTTTGTCTCAAAGACCTCTCCTGCAAGGAAAACAACCGAGTGAAAAGGTTGTGGGGTATGGAGGAGATGCTCAGTCTACTTGTAAACTCAATCAGAGGAAAAGCTTGAGAAAGAGGTCGGTACTGGGAGAAAAACAACAACTTGGGAGCATCAAGAGCGTCTCCTGCTCTCATATTCACAACATCAAATTGGGACAATATAAGAGCAGAGAAGTGTGTATGTGAGTGAGAGCGTGTTTGTGTTCTCTGCATGATTATTAAACGCAAAAAAAAAAAGAAGCATTCAACACTCCAATCAAGGTGGAAGCAAAGCAAGAAAAACCATTTGTGAACACGAACAGAAAATGAGAAGAATGACTGGAAGACAGATGATTAGGGAGTTGTTAAAGCACAATGTCGGCTCGGTGTGAACAAAATACATTCTGCCTACGTGTGTAGTGTTTATATGCAAGGAAGACAAACCCGCTGTAAGACCATGTTTATTTTTATGAAATGCGAATTTTTTGGAAACTAGCATTTTGATAAGTTTTGCTTTTTAATAAGTGTAAGTCCATATCTTATCCTGTTCCACAACTTTGAGTTTTTAGTTTGCATTTCACTATTTACGTGAAACATTGCATTTTTTTTTTTTTTGATCAATAAAGAAAAAAACAAGCAAACAAAAAAGGAGAAGAAGAATGAAGGCTAAATGGCTAGCCAGACGGGTAGGAGCATTTCCAGCACAAGTAGGTTGAAAGTTTGTTTAGTTCCAAAGAGAAACTTTGGGTTTAGTGTTTAAGAACAATTCACTCACGGGTCTCAGCAGATATGCAAAGCTTGTTCCCTGAATTATCACTACAGCCAGTTGTGTCATGGACGAAGCGTGGAAAAGGGTCTCAACAGAAGCCATGGTCTGGTCAAATCTGCCCGCCAGACCTCCAAGTGTCACAATAGTATCCACCTGTAGACACAAAACATAGAATACCATTCAGTGATCCGATTCTTCTGGCAGGATGTTGTTACCTGATGTGTGATTACCATTTAGCCAAGTGATAGTCGTATGCGTTTCCAAACAAAATAAAGTGATAGATTTATTCAAGGGATTGCTGATGGAAGTCCAATTGAGTATAGTATGCAAAGGCATTGTCAACTGATGAGCTAGAGTCAATCTGTGACTGCTACTTGCAGAATTAATGCATTTAATCAAAGGTAGAGTTAGTAATATTTGTTCTTTTAATATCACAGGTGAACACATTAAATATAAACTGTGGGAGTTCTGCCGTGCCAGCTCCCTGCAGCCACATCTGAGCACCGATCAGCAGCACCTGAGGATCACCGGCTTGATGAGCAAGAGGAGCATAAAAGGCTGCAGAGGACATTCAGCGTGTGCTGGAGCATTACCTGTCATTTATTTAAAAAAAATGCCTTTGTTTTACCAAGAAGAAAACCATTGAGATCATCAATCTCTTTTACAAAGTACAAGGATGTCCTGGTAGTTCTGTTCTAGCCTTTTCCTTGTGAGTTAAACTAAACAGTAACAAACTGTATATTTCTCCGTGCTTTCAGAGTATAATCCCAGATGTCCTCCTGCCCCATGGATTCTCTGTGGACCTCAAGCTCTCCTGTACCTCCTCAGCTGCCTCCACACCTTCCTACCACTTGCTTGCCTCCTGCCTAAAACCTTTGTTCTGACACGCACCTTCTTCACCCTGGGACCACTCGATCAGCTCTGTCCACAACTGACCTACCTCTATCGTAAGAAAGAGCAGCAACAACATTATCACCCCCTGCTGACAGACCAGAAACCATCTCCTTGCTCTTTAGGGTTCCAGCTTGCTCCCTGGCACAATCGATTTTTCCACCTTAGTAAATAAACACTAAACATATTTGAGTCTTGGTATCTGTTCTCTTCGGTCCTTGTATCTGGGTATAGCTGCAATTGTTACATAAGCAAGCTAAGAGGGGTGGAAATCTTCAAAATGATATTATTTTCTACAACTTCAAAGCTAAAATAGGGTTAATTTGAGCGTGGTTACAATATTTATACTTCTCAGCACTTCTATCCTTGGACTAAATCCCCAATCAGTCAGCACCAGTGCTGACAGCATTAAAACCTGACAAAGTCTACAGGGCAAGAGAGCTGTCACAGGCCGATGACTGCCACTCACACAAAAACAGAAACTGAACCAAGTTCCATCAATCACCCAAACTTCAGTGGTTTTTTATTCTTCCCTTTGTTACCTTTTTAAAATGTTCAGCAGTATTTCTTGAGCTACAGCCAAAAACAAGTTTGTATTTACAGTCAGTAAGAACAAACCAATCCAACGAATACTGCGTCTTTTTTTTCCAACGTATAGTCACAAACAACAGCATCATGATCAATAAACCTATTAATAGGTTATAATAGATAATAAGCAGCTGATTTGACATGTATCTAAAAACTTTTCAGGTTTGCATCGAACACATTCCCTCTTAAACAATTCCTTTTTTTCGATTCTTCTCCGACGCACACTATCCCAAACGACCAGGTCTTTCATTGGCTGCTGTTTTGTTTCAGTACTTTTGAAAAGTAGAAGCTTTTCACAAGCGTGTCTTTCATTCATAATAAATCTGAACTCTCCTCGTAGACGTATGCACTTTGACACCAAAAAAAAAAGTTACATCCAGACTGTGATGAAAAAGGTTCTTCGAAACATCTTCTTACTTCAGACAGTCAGCTCTTGATCTTTTTCTACTCTTTGCCAAACTTGTAGGCATCCACAACATTTAATTATTTTCTCTAAGCATTAGAGACCTTGTTAGATCTTGGCAAGATGACACAATGTTTTTAAACAGAAAATATGATTTGGTACTGATGTTGCCAGAGGGTTCAGTAAGACAGACTGTAATCAGTTGCAACTAAGAAGGAACTCATAGCAAGGGCTGCCATGAACTCATCATGATTCAAAAATTTGACTACAGTAATGTGTTGATGTTTATACCTTTAGTTGAGACCATTTTTCCCCCCATATCTACTTCTGATTAAATTTCTTTAACATCTCGACTGAAATAACTGGTGTCCTCCACACCACGTATACATTAGTATGTCCTGCTTACAGCAGTTAACTTGTGCAGAGCGTATACTTCAGTTAATTTGTTTGCTACTTTTAAAACTACCAAGGCATATATGAGAGTCTGTTTCAACGTCAAACAGGTTATAAAAGATTTTAGAGACTGACAGAGAGACTAGCGTATGAGAGAACTTCAAGCTAACTGAAGATTAAAGTGTTGCGCTGTGTTTTACGCTTTGGAAGGTTTAGGGCAGGCAGACAAAGTCATTAAATGTCCGTGTTTGGAACGTTTCTGTGGAGTGTTGCAATTTATTTAGTCTGTTCTTGATTCCATTTTTTCTGTTTATTTTCTCTTGCAAGTTTATAAAAATGGACTTACTTGCAGCGCTACTATTAGCTCCATTTTATTTTTTTCAACCTGAGGTAGTGTGTGCGTTATCATCCATCCATCATCTTTTACCCGCTTCTTCCTTTTTGAATCATGAGGTCACTGGTGCCCATGTCCACCTATCACTGTGTGAGAGGCAGGGGACTTTATGGACATGTCTCCAGTCCATCACAGGGACACATGGAGACAAAAGAAACAAACAACCATTCACTCACTCTCTCTCTCTCACCTAGGGACAATTTAGAGTTACCAATCAGTCTAACATGCATGTTTACCAACGGAGCCACCATGCTGCCAATTTGTGTTTTATTAAAAAAAAAAGTATTTGTGTGTTGTTTTTTTTAATTTACTTTTAAAGTGTTTAAAAAGCCACTTATTTGTGTGCATTACCTTTTATAAAGGGAAAATGGGATCATCTAATGAAAAGTCATCTGTTTCCCAAGGACATATTTACTCGTTTGTCACATAACTCCGCTTCTCTTCTCAGCAAAGGTATAATAATATGTTATAACATAGTTGTTTTTATGACTACACATACAGTACATCAACCCATTTCATATTACTACAACTTCTATGGTGTTTGTCACTTTGTCAGAAAAGAAATGCATTCTCATTTTCCACTCACTTGAGGACACAGAGTTAATATCTCAGTGCAACATCATTCGTCACTTTAAAGAGTTCAGATCAAACCTGTGCTGAAAGTCATACAGGGAAGCAAAAAAAGAAAAACGCCAACTAAATGTGCCACAACTAACTTTCTGCCTCTGGAGATGGGGTTAAAACAAAACCAAGTGCTGGGACTGAGGTTATTTCAACATCTGGCTGACACCCCCGCACGATGAAACATCGCTTAAACTGTAAACAACTCTTGGTAAACAAACTCCCCTCTGTGAGGGAGACAAAGTGACAGAGATGGAGAGGTTGTGATGTAGTGGAAATGCTAATCTTGCTGTCAAATGCTTCTCTGTGATTTGATAGACTGCAAAATATTGTAAAACTCACTGGATTAACCTAATCAGAGAGCAAGCATTTCTGTAAACACGTCGTATTTCCTTTTTGAACTTCACATAAAATAGGGCTATGATTTTAGTTTACTCAAGGCTATCAAACCCAAGAAACAGAATTAACTCTGTTAACCTCAGAATCTAAAACAAAAAGGTATAGCGGCTTTCTGCTAAACAATATTCAAATGGGTTAAATAGTGCAAGGTTAAAGCGTTGAACGAGGCAAGAAAGAAAGAGAACGCGTTTCAAATAAAGAACAAAAATCATAAAAGCAGGAACAGTGATGGCGGTTATCAATAAAACACAGTCATATTCCACTTTACTTCAAATCAACACAGTTGTTAGGCAAAAAAATACATATAAAACACTATACTTTTTATATTTTCTTCTTATTTCATGTTTGTTTACTCAAAAACTAAAATCAAGAAGAAGAGGAATTTCATGGCTAAGAGGGTAAACCCCGCCCACCCCTCTCGATTAGCTAGAGCAACCGGAGACAAAAACACAAAAACTCACATTTGCTATTTAAACATTAGGAACGGATCATTAAACAGCAAAAAAAGAAACAGTGGAGCTTTCTTTGATTTCTGCAACACTGACACAACCTGAACTGAACTGTAAGACAAACAGAGAACAACCAGTGTAGGTGCACACACTTCAGCATATAAACACACGATACGCAAACACCAGCACAATTTTCAGGAAAGGAGAGTATATCAGAGTCAGAATAAGCTTTATTATCATTGCACCGAAGTACAGTGAGATTATGTTCATACAGTCGTCCGAAAGATGGGCGGAGTGCACATTGCTGCTGCTCCTAAGAGCATGGCCCCTTATCCTTTAGATGAAAAAGGGGAAAGACCATGATAGTGGTATTACAAAACATAACTCTTCACACCATGTCCCTGTCAGGACATGATTTAAGACATCAAAAAACTCTACCAGCAAGCACATTTAAAGACATATTACATATGAATTTGACGACAAGACTGTGAAACTTGTCCATGAAGCACTTCCAGATAGCACCATAGTCCTAATAGGATGTTGGTGTCAGCTAGTGCAGCTCTAATAAGTGTTCACAGAAGTTCTCGGGGGGGGAGAGGGGTTGTGCGGGGGATAGAGCAGATTTTTCTTAGTGTACACATATCCCAGGAGAAATGTGATAAGTTGGCCTGGTTCAAGGCCGAACTGGGGGAGTCAGATTCAGATAAGCAACAGTTATTAATTTTGTCAGACGGACTGTTGTTTCTCGTCAGCCTTGAGTTCTACTGGTTCTCTCAATGATCCAAAATGGCCAGATTTGTGGGCATTCTACTGGTCCGTGCTTATTAGCTCTCTCCAAGGCCGTCCCCAACAAACTGGCGAGTCCCAGAAATCACAAGTGTCCTACGATTGTCATAAACTGCTTCCATCTTACAGTTGAGCTCGTAATCAGCTGCGTCTGCTTTAAGCAGGAACTGAACCTTCAGATAAGGTCAGCAGCTTTGCTATGGCCAGAACTGCTGCCGCCATCTTTAATATTTGATAACATAGGTGTCCAATGGTGCCAAAAAGCAGAAACCCTGCTATCATAAATCCAATGATATAAATCTTCAGCATCTTTCTGAGACAACACAGAAAGGCACATCGACTAATCCATGACATAACCTGCCGCATGCGTCTCAGCGGGGCATGAGGGTTCTCCAGGACACTGTCGCTTGGTTGAAATTTTGTTTTTATCAATTGCGCTGAAAGTCCAGCTGACCAGATCCATGCCAGTAATTTTCAATTCAAAATATGTGTAAATAGAAGCTCCGATACACTGGACAGAGAGCAAAAAAAATCAAAAGACAGACAGGATAGAGAAGAAAATGCATCCATCTTGCTCTAGAGCGAGTGAGAAAAGATACATTCATTGTAATCCTGTGACACAATTCTTGGGGATTTTACATTATTTTAAGCAGGAAACATGAATGGAAACTTGTGGTGAGCTGAGAGAGAATAATAAAATGAATGAAAGCATTCAAAATCAGAAATGTTCAGCTTTTATTTGATCTAGTTCTATTTTAGAGCTAATGGGAGCCAACGTTCTGGCACAAGTATGAGTCACTTGTAAAGCAGAAAGGAGGAGAACTCTGCCAACAACTAAAGAGTCTTTATCCACTTTATCCAAAACCCTTAAACATAAGAAATGCATTAGTAAGCTATTTTTAAGAGAAGGGAAGGGAGGTGGTGATGCAGAGGTTAGAGAGCCTGTGACGGTAAGGTTGCAGGTTAAATTCCCAAACTGACAACATGAAAATGGGGGTGGGAAAGGTAAAGAACAAACACCTGCCTCCACCCTCATTTGCTCCACTCTGGGTCCTTGAGCAATGCCCTTAACCCCCACCATCTGCTCCCCCAGGCACCCTAGATGGCAGCTCTCTGCTCCACACAGAGAGCTGTGGTAGCTTGGTGGTCTGTGGTTGTGTCAAAAAGGACATCTGATGTAAAACACTTTTGTCAAAACTAATATGCAAGATCATCTAAGCAAAACCATACCAAATCATTTGAGGCACAGGTTAACAATTACTGCTACTGGTATTGTTGACAAATAGGGTGCTGGCGAAAATTATGCAACTGTTAGTCCAAGACCACGAGAAAATGGGGACTGTTGTAATGAGGTGAAAAAGAGAGTCCAGACAGGATGGAGTGGATGAAGAAAAGTTTCAGAGGTGATTTGCCACAAAAGGGTGTCAGCAAAGATCAAAGGAAAAGTTTATAGGACAGTGGTGAGACCAGCTATGTTGTATGGTCTGGAGACAGAGACATGGAAAAAAGACAGAAGACAGAACTGGAAGTGGCAGAAGTGAAGATGTTGAGGTTCTCCTTAGGAGTGACAAGGATGGATAAAATTAGGAATGAGCTCATCAGAGGTACAGCACAGGTTGAACAACTGGGAGATAAAGTTAGAGAGGCCAGACTGAGATGGTTTGGACATGTCCAGAGGAGGGACAGTGGGTATATTGGTAGAAGGATGTTAGAAATGCAGCTACCAGGAAAAAGACAAAGAGGAGCTATATGGATGCAGTTAGAGAGGACATGGAGGTAGTTGGAGTGAGGACAGAGGATGCAGAGGACAGAGTGAGATGGAAGAGCATGACTCACGGTGGAGACCTCAAAAAAGAAAAAGCCAAAAGAAGAAGAAGCCAAAGTTTCGTAATCCTGGAAGTGGTAAACCAAATTCTTAATCTAAATGCAGTTTCTGTGCATTATCATTATTCTTCCCCTCCACAGTTATTGTTGTTTAGGCTTATAAACCCAAATCCTGTGACCAGCTGGTCACATAGACCATATGTCATAATTGCATCACACAGTGAGCTGCAAGGTGCAACAGCAACAAATTGACCTTAACCTCCCCCGACGTCTTGGTCCAGAAATCTCACTAAGACAGCCCCAAGGTGTCTATTCCCCAACTTGAAGTGCTTTCTTAAGGTGCTTAAAGACTCATGGTAAAGGGGAAAAAATCCTGTAATAAACAGTGAAAACACAAAGTGGCAACATGTGTACACGGAAGAAGAAGCGCATGTTTGCATGTTCCTAAGTGTCTTCTTCATCATCTTTCATTAGCTTAGAATAGTGGAGTGATTGGGACACTTGGCAGTGATTGGAGCAACACTTGGGTTATTCTAATACGAAATATAAATGCATCAAACCAAAGAGAGGAAAAAGCAAAAGAAGGAAGGTCAAAAACACATCACATAAAACATGAACTAAACTCACAATAAAAAAGTAAGTCCGGTAATTGTGCATGTATATCTAGGTTTTAAACACTCGGCTTTACTTGAGGCTCCAATCTGCCTGAAAATAAAAGCTAGAAAAAGTTAAATATTTAATTCTAAAAGAGAAATGTTCTGTTGGCATTTTATATGTAGGTGTAAATGTAGCTAATTTTATTCTAATGATATTTATTCAGGAAACATTGAGTAAACACAAGGATGAATTATTATTATTTTTTTCCAGCAGAGACAGTGTTCCATGCGCCCACATATCACATCGGGGATTTGCAATCAGTAAAACATCATCAGACATTGCTGACCTCTGAGCACCATACTTCTTTAGCACCTGAGGACTGAATGTCTTACTAAAGGGCACCAAACATTCAGAGGCTGCAGAGGAGGAGAGCTCAATTCATTAGATTTCCCTAAAGCTACATCAACTGCTAGTTATTTTATTAAAACCAACAACAGTGAAAAACACAATTCATATTTAATTTACATGCTGAAAAAGCCACCGCAATAATGGAATAGATCAATGTCTTAAGAAATATATGTATATATACATATATACATATTTAAATCAGGATATTGCTGACCAGTACCTCATACATCTGTTGTAAATAAATAGTGCTAAAAAGAAGTCTGAACTCTCTTAATCCATCCATCCATCCATCCATCTATAGTTCCAAAGTCAGGTCGCGGGGGCAGCAGCTTGAGCAGGGAGGTCCAGACATCTCTTTCCACAGCCACCTCTTCCAGCTCTTCTGGGAGGACCCCAAGGTGTTCCTAGGCCAACCAAAAGACGTAGTCTCTCCAGCGTGTCCTGGGTCTTCCCCTGGGTCTCCTTCCAGTTGGACTTGCCTGAAGCATCTCCCTAGGGAGGTACCCAGGAAGAGTCCTTACCAGATGCCCAAACCACCTCAACTGCCTCCTCTGGATGTGGAGGAGTAGCAATTCTATTCTGAGGCTCTCCCGTATGACTGAACTTCTCATCCTATCTGTAAGGGAGAGTCCAGCTACCCTGCAGAGGAAACTCATTTCAATCGCTTGTATCCACAATCTCATTTTTTCCATCACTTTCCAGAGTTCATGACTATAGGTGAGGGTAGGAACGTAGACTGACCGGTAAACAGAGAGCTTTGCCTTACAGCTCAGCTCCCTCTTCACCACAACAGACTAGTACATAGTCCACAACACTGCAGATGCTGCACCAATCCGTCTGTGAATCTCTCACTCCATTCTTCCTTCACTTGTGAAGAAAAAAACCCCGAGATACTTGAACTCCTCCACTTGATGCAGAACCTCACCCTCAACTCGAAGAGAACAATCTTCCATTTTCTAACTGAGGACCATGGCCTCAGATCTAGAGGTGCTGATTCTCATCCCAACCGCTTCACACTCGGCTGCGAACTGCTCCAGTGAGAGCTGAAGATCACAACATGATGATGCCAACAGGACCACTTCATCTGCAAAGAGCAGTTTTTGAATCCTGAGGCCACTGAACTAGACTCCCTCTGCCCTCTGGCTGCATCGAGAACTTCTGTCTACAAAAATTATGAACAGAATCGGTAACGATGGGCAGTCCTGGTGGAGTCCAACTCCCACCCTGAAGAGATTCGACTTAAAACTGGCAATGTGAACCAAACTCTTGCACTGCTTGTATAGGGGCAAAACAGTCCGTAACAACGAGCCCCCAATCCCACACTCACCGAGCACCCCCCACAGTTACCTCGAGGAACATGGTCGAAAGCCTTCTCCAAGTCCACAAAACACATAGACTGGATAGGCAAACTCCCCTTGACAACCCTAGTGAGGGTAAAGAGCTGGTCCAGTGTTCCACGGCCAGGAAGGAACCAACATAGTCTCTCTTAATTCTCAACTAAAATGTTTTCAGACATTTATCCCTTTTATTAACAGCCATTTGGCAGTCTGAACACAATCCATCCAGAACCAAGCTGTAGGACTTTTTTTATTTGCTACAGTTTATTTTTTTCTGCTAAGAATTTTAAACTGTTAATTAATATCCTTCACAACAGCAATGTGCATTTTGTTGGAAATTAAGTAATCAAAGTGGATTACAGGATGTTGTTTGGGTGAGTTTCTCTTTGGTTCATTGTTTTTCTCTCATTGTTTCTGGACCCACTGTAGTCACTACATACAGTATATTGTGCTGTGTCAATCGGAGGACAACCGTCTGAGCTGCAAATGTTGCATTTTATGTCTGATGAAACACAGCATTGATCGTATGTTGACGGTGGAGTTACTGTTTGTAGCTCTAATTTTAGATCTGACCACTCAGGCCACATTCAGAAATGGTCCAGAACGCATTCATTCACATTTGTTTAGCAATCTGAACATAAATCTGTCCTGAGCCACACTGAAGGACCACATGCTGATCCGATGTGACCACATTTTTGGGAGGTGGATATCTAAAAGTTTTAATCAACTGATTGAAGAAATGCCAATGAAAAAAGAGATTATATTGATTAGTAGATTAGCCGGTCACTTCATATGTGAGTATTCACTACAACCCTCAGTCCCTTTAAATGAGTCATACAGGCCATACTGTATTTAAAGACTGGCCTTGACTGGAAATGCAGCTACATATGAGACTGCAAGATCCTGAAAATAAATTTTCAAAAGCCAATGACTCATAACCCAAAGCCTATTTAACCCAAAGTAATTCATTGCAGTGGGTGGAAATGGTGAAAAAAAAAAATATATATATAAAACGTACAAGCTGTTTAATTTAAATTTTGGCTTCTGGCATTGTCGAGTCTAGCTGGTCAATGCCGCTTTCATTCCAGTGACATTATGCAGGTTATAAAGGCTGGCTGACTCGGCTGAGTCACAGCGAGAATTTATGACTTTATAATCACCTAATCTGCAGCAGTGGCCATCTAACTCACCCCTGTCATTACACCAATGCTACCAGCATCCATTAGAAAAACAGAATATATATTCTGGAATTAGTGCCATACACACCTGCACAATAGCAAACTCACAGTAAACAAATCAAATGTTTAAAATATGGAATTAAACTAATCTTAAAAACGGAATTTTGAATTTGATGGCAACAACAAACCTCACTCGTCTTGACATTGAGTAATATGCTAAAAGTAAGTGGTACAAATAACTGAAGGAGTATTTTTTTCTATGAACTGGGTTAATTGGTAACAGGTCCGAAAGTACTGGGTATAAAAATAGCAATTTAGGGATGCTGAATCTCTCAGAGGTAAAGACGGGCAGAGGTTTACCAGTCTGCAAAACACTGCAACTAAAAAAAAATAAAATGAAGAGTAAAATTTATTTAACAAAAGATCAGGAAGACTGAATAGCTTATCATCTACTGTTCATAACATATTTTAACTTGTTAGAAAATTTTTTCCCCCATAAATTTTGATCATATCTCACCAGTTTTGTCCTCCCTTCACTGGATCCCTGTACGTAACAGAATTGATTTTAAAATTCTCCTGTTGACCTTTAAATGCCTAAATGACCTTCATACCTCTCTGACCTATTTCAACCATATGTTCCTTCTTGGGCGCTGAGATCATCTGACCAGCTGATTTTGGTTGAAGCTCAGAGGAGATGGGGCTTTTTCAGTCGTAGGCCATAAACTTTGGAACAATCTGCCCCCCCCCGACATTAGACAGACCACTTCACTCCCTGATCTCTTTTAAACACACACCTGTATTCACTGACGTTTAACACCGTGTGATTTCATTTACTATTTTATTCTTCTGTGTTTTTATGTTTTTCTTTTGACGCTTTTAATTAATTTTTGTTTTTTTTCTTCTTTCAATTACTGCCATTGTTTTTTTTTTTAATTATTAAGCACTTTGGTAAAATCTGCTGATTTTAAATGAACTTTATACATAAAGTTGACTTGACCAAGTTGTACAATTTCTTAGTTTAAATGTGTTTACTGTTTAAAAATGTGAATATAATATGGGTTTTAGAGATTTGCAAATCCTTGAATTCAATTTGTATTTACATTTTTACACAATGTACCAACAGTTTGTGAACTGAGGTTGTATTGTCAAAACATTAATTTGCATCTTACCAATATATTGTTTTAGTTCAGTTTCTAAGTTACATACAAATACATAGTATATTCACTTGTAAGAGTACTAGGGATGCACAATATTATCGCATTGTATCGTTATCGACCGATATTAGCGTTAAAAGTTAAATATCGAACATCGGCCATTCCATCAAAATAACTCACCGATATAAAAGACGCTATTTTTGTATGACAAGGATGTCTGCAGCGCCAGCACAACGTGATGACGTCACGTGCACCCACCTGATCTGATCACGGCAGAGAGGAAGAAGTCAAAATGTCGGTGGTGTGGAAGGTTTTTTTCTCATTGAGGATGTCGGATTCCAAAGATTTTTGGACGACGTTGAGCCTCGCTACATCGTCCCCAGTCAGAGATATTTTTTCCCATGTAGCCTTAAACAAGTTACAATCGTCATTTCTGACTTCATTGGGAAGCTAGTAGCTGATAGCACTTGGGTGAGTGTTACCACAGACATTTGGACGTCGTGTTAGCCCCGTTAGCATGATTAGTCTAACGGCACAATGGATAGACTAAAACTTTGAAGTTAAAAAGTCTGTCCTTCATGCACAGGAGTGCAGAGGATCCCACACTGCAGCTATAGGAACCTGGAACAAACCTCAAGTGAAACAGCATCGCAGGCGACTAATGATAATAAATAACACTTAACACTTTTCATTTAATATAAGTTAAAGTACTATGCATATCATATGGCTGTTACTGAATATATGTCACCAGTTCTTACACAATGTTTGTAAATAAGCCTAAATAAGATGCTATGTTCTGACAAAGGAAAGTAAATAAAAAGCATCGGTATCGGTTATCGGCCAAATAAGTTTTAACATATCGGCATATCGGATAAAAATCCAATATTTTGCATCCCTAAAAAATACTATTTTCAGACCTTATAGTTATACCTTTTAAAATATGTAATGTAAACCAAATGTCAACTATAAAAAATTACATCCGAGGACGAGTGTCGGGCTGTTTACCTGTAACTTTTTCTTTTGTATCTCGTCCAGCATGACTGCCAGACACTTGGTGTAGTCTGTCAGATCCTGGTCAGCTGTTTCAATCAGCTTGCAGCCCTACAAACAAATGCAAGTGTACGCAAGAGAAACAAAACAATTCAATATTTATACAAATACACAGATAGCAAACCAAACCCTGGGAAAGATAAGGAATAGCAGAAAAAAAGAAAGAAAAAAGGAATGGAGACATGGAGAGAGGTATAAATCAGTGTTTTAGTGCTGTCTGGCTTCATGTGGGTTGTGTTGTTGAATAATGTAGAGGTTCCAGTCAGTGGCCTTAAACTACAACATCTAGGTAAACAACCGTGCTCTGGCTTTTTCCCTCTCCATCTCTTTCTCTCTCCAGAGTTTCGCTTTGCTCCCGAGTCGCGCTGACTTCCCCGTATCACTGACACGCACATACGGCGCAGAGAGTTCGCCCAAACGTGTTCGCTGTGCTCGGTTTGATCCCATCCATCCACCCTCTGCTTCCATCATGTTTCCATCCCTGCCTCTCTCTGTCTCCCTCCCTCGTGAACGCTTTTCTGTTTCTCTCTTTTCCATTTATACAGAATTATTCACCGTTTGTGGCAAATCTCGAAGGAACGCCTCAAACTTTCCAATTGTTCTGCTTCAAAAGCATTACCATAACAGGCTGTTCCCTCTCAAGGAAAAAGGATTTCTCTCTCTTTTTTCAGACAACCTGTGTGATATTTGTGAAAAGGGTCGAGTATTAGAGATAGCTACAGGGAGAGGGGGATTGGGTGAAAGGGAAAAACAGTGACACAGCTGACTGCATCCCAGAGTCTGTCGTGTGTATGTGAACATGTGTGCATGCATATTAAAGTTGCAATAAACAAAATGACACTGCATAAAGATCACACGCGCTGTGCATTTCTTTTGCTCCGAGGTGTGTGAATATACGTGGGCTTTAATCACAGATTTCCACAGCATTAAATATTTATTAAATCAAGCTTAAAGTGGAAACAATGGAGTAATAAACTTTTAGTTTTTTTATGCCCTTGGACTAAAAAGCTCGACTGTGCCGACCTGAACACATTTAAAAAGTAGCACGACCAGCCTTTGAGGATTTTCAAACCTTGAAATAAATGTTTGTGTCTGGAGATTCAAACGCAAGTGGCCGTCTCTGACTGAGAGTGGCTAAAAAAGTGGACCCCAAAAGGTGTTTTGTTTTGTTTATTGTATCAATTACTAGGCCCGTCACGATAACAAATGTTGCTGGGTTTTTAATTGTCTCTGAAATTATTGCGATAAATGATAATATTGTTTGAAATTTGGCAATAATTAGTAATTATTGTCAAATTTAAGAAGAAACGTTGGTTAATTTGTTTTGGATGTAGTACATTTTGACCAGCAGATGGCAGTATAAGACTGTTTGAACTGAAGGATGGATAGTGAGGGAGGGAGCGAGCGTGTCTCTTTAAGAAAAATGGGAGGGAGGCCCCTTGACGTGACATGGGCTGTCTCTCCTTCCTTTCTTTGGTTCTCAAAATGGTGGATGCTCGGTGTGGTTTGAGCTCTTTAGCAATTTTCACACAAAGCTTTTAATACAAAAATCAGTAAACAAGTTCTCAGCTTGGTTTTGCAGAGAAAAACAACTTTTTAAACAAAGGCACGGGTTTCAACCGTGAACTTTGGAGCTTCGACAAGACGGAGGTTTTTTCACGAGGTCGGCCTGTTAGCTCGTAGCTTAGCTTCTCAGCTTAGCTGCTTTTAACGATCCAAAACCGCAATTTTGGACGAATAAAAATAATTTTAAAGAGAAAAGAGAAAGGGAGGGGTCAGTGAAGAACCGGAGTTGAGCCTTTTGTCGTCCAGTGTCTTCAACAGAAAGAGACGAAGAAACGATGAAGCAGATAAATGAAAATGAGGTTGATAATTTTCATTTATCATGCGATTAATTGATTTATTGTTTATCACGACAGGCCTATCAATTACTCATTATTTGTATAATTGTGTAAAAGTGGGCTGTCAAATCAATGTGACTGCATGTCTGCTGAGGCTTCTGTAAAAAATACAGTACATTCGATCATCTGAACTATGCTATTAATTTAACATTGACACGGTTCAGAACCATTCGAGCTGTTTTACCTAATTACCTTAGTCTGTGTCATGGTCAAAATGGAAGGTTTTAACCCAAAAACCTCCTTGGTACTTTATTTATTTATTTAAACAGCTCCACTCTGATTGTATCATTTGTGTTGCATTTGATTAGGTGATTGTAATGTGAACTAACACTGCTCTAAATGTTATTTTGTGATAGACACAGCACATTTTACTGCACAGCGGCCACAATGGGCACAATTAGCTCTACAAACAATCAGAGCAAGCATTAAACTGAAGAGAATTTCACTCAGGCAATAGTATCAGCTGCTTATTTGGGGTCCTGATTGTTCAGTAAGTTTCAACACTGTGGATGAGAAAGATCTGCTCAAACACACCTCATTTCAAAGGAGGATTAACAGATTTCAACAGAGCACAAAGAGATAATTTAGCCATTGAAGCATGTGTGTTGGAGCATGGAAACAAGTAAAACCTGCAGGATAGTGGCCCTCAAGGACCAGGACTGTTCCAGTCCTGCTCCAGGCTGGCCCACAGAGGTGATCGGACCTTTCCAGCTGTAGCTACAGCACGAGAGTCGACTTTTTATTAATATACTTATTTTTCACTGCCTCTTTTTGTTGATTTTTATTGGTATTTTTTTATTTCTTGAGTGTTTTTATGGTCTCCTGCTTTAGTATCGTCCTCATTATTTGTATTATGTGCAACACTTTGGTCAACGACACTTGCTTTTAAACGAGCTTCATTAAAAAGTTTGATTTGATCCCTGAATCACTGCTTTCTGTACACAATCTGGTAACTGCACACGCAATATGGAGTCCCGTCTAAACAGGGCCTGCGATGCAGAAGGCAACTTTAAAACAAGGGCGTGCAGTTCTGGTCCTCCGGGCCCTGTCCTGCATGTTTTACTCACTTCCCCAATTCAACACACCTGATTCAATGTCTGAGTTACCTCTTCATGTTTTACAAAAGACTGTTAATCATCCATTGATTCAAACCAGGTGTGTTGGAGACAACAAGGACCAGGATTGGACAGCTCTGCTTTAAAAGCGTAGGAGAAACTCATTCTTGTCATATTTACACGTCTTTGCGTCATTCACAAAAATGTATATTTCTTCCAGCTGCACAATCTTTAAACCTTTATTTATTTTGGAATGCTTTATTAACACAAGTATTGTTTCTGTTACATTTTTAGGATTTTTACCATCCCAAGAGGGCGTTCACTTTTTTCTAACTAAATTTTATCACCTGCCTTGTTTAACATTGAGCTTTAAGGCAACGGTAAAACAAATTACTGCATTAAACAATTGACAAATTGCAACAAAACAATTAAGTGGCACCAAGTGACAGTTAGGAATATTGGCATTGCTAAGTAAGTTTAAAAAAATAAAGCTTTTTATATGCATTTCCTGACACGCTACCTCAAAGAAGATTCAGTTACTTATACTAAGGTTGCCTGTCTGCCAAGATCAAGAATCGGAACAGCTCAACGAAGTGTTCTTAGATTGAAACAGGCAGAAAATTCAGAAATCTTTTGTTCAGAGTTGTAAATTTATGCCTGACAAAAGTCATGTTGCTACAGAGTGTACAGCTGTGTGTGTGTGTGTGTGTGGAGGTCTCTTTTCCCACTCACCTTGTCTACATAGAATGCTTTGACCTCAGCAGTAATGGAATCAAAATCCCCACTGATATAGTCAGGAAGAAAGCTGGATGTAGAGACAGAGAGAGACGGTGAGTGGCAGAGGGTTAAGATTCAAAGATGGAGTAAGGTAGCGACGGAGGAAAGAAGGGGAGAGACGACATCGGGGCATGTGTCAGCGCTTTGATCTGTGCAGCGAGGGAGAGGAGTGACGCCGCCGGGGAAGACGCAGAGACACAGAATCTGACAGGGTGATTCTCTGTGGCGCTGAGCCCGGCCCCGTCACGCTCGCAGGGCTGACAGCAGATATACACAGATTGATGGGAACGCATAGCAAAGCAAACGTGTCGGCACACAGAAGCAAAAGTTTGTATATGTGCTCTTATAATTAGGTACATTCTGCCTGATAAGCTCAAACTCATCAACGCTGAGTAATTACAGGCTCCGGGGCAAATTCGCTCATTAGCCACAAACATTTTAATAACGACTTCTCAGTCTTATGGCTTCTCTCACACACATGCAAACAAAAACGGCGTGACTTACCTGGAATTGATTGGATTTCAACCTCAAATATAGCTTTTCTACCTGAGTAAAGTATCCATCTGATTACTAAAGCTGTGTGTATTTTAACATTCTCATAAATGTGCTCAAGAGAGAAAGGAGGTTAAACAAACTAGTGATTATTGATGAAAACTGTATGCATAAAACCAACAAGAGTACCACATACAACGCATTATACACCTGTCAACAAAGTATTACATTGCTACAGATGGCAGCAATGATACATTTGACCTTGATTTGTGACCTTGACCTTAATGCTTGGGTGATGAAACATGTATGTGAAACTCCATATGGTGGTGATGCTATGTGAATTTGTTTTAAGTGAATCAGAAGTTACAGCACGAACAAGCAAAGACCTTGTTTTAACGTTGACCTTTAATTTGTGACCTTGACCTTGAAGCTGGGGTGTACATGACACTTTGTTTAGTGATGATGCAAATCAAGTTTCATGAAATTATCTTGAGCAGATCAGAAGTTATGGGCGGGACAAGAGAGAGTTTACGGACACACTATACCATAATACATCCTATCTTCAATAAACTTATGAAAATAAAGATCTGATTAAATTAAAACAATCGATATAACATAAAAAAATAAATCATTCACAGGAAATCAACTTGGTCTTTTGCAAAATAACATATTTTCTTATTAGCCTTATCTATGAAACGTCAAATAGTGTGTTCTTACCAGACAATGACAATTATTTTGACAATTTAAATTTAAATTATTTGGTATTCACAGCCTTTTTTGAGTATGAGTGCACAAAATTAATGTATGTTAAGTACTGTGGTTGCAGATGAAAGAAACCTTGAATTGCTGGTTATAATTTTTAGGTTTACAAAAATATAGCAAATTTCAAATGTGATTCATTAAAAATAAACTTCTACAGTGTTTCAACACGCTCTTATTCTTTGTTCTTTTGTATTTTTGAAATGTATAAAAAAACACTGATAGGGATAAATATAGTTGCAAATGGATTCATATTGAACAAACAAATCAAAAACCAAGGCACCAGCAAAACATTTACAATGTAATATAAATGTGTACAACAACGTGAAAGCGCTTGTACAGTATTTGGAACTGACAGAATGTTTTACACAAATTCAAGAAGAAATAGGGCGCAACGTTTTCCCTAAAGAATGTGAATAAATTGTGTAAAAACAAAAATGTACAAAGAGATAAGCGTTATTTCACTAAGTCCTACTTTCTACTAGTTTATGACACAAAAAGAACTTTCTCACAGAAAACAGGCATGCAGATAAAAAATAAATTAAAAAAATAAAAAAGCAGCCTGAAAACTAAATCCCCACATCCCAATCTAGATCTGAACACAAGTAATGGGGATGTCTGGGATAAAAACGATTCAAGTGGGATATTAGGAAAGAGTTCCCTCTTTAATTTATTATAGTTAGGTCACTGAGGTTTTTCTGCTGAATTAAGGACTTTAAATATTTAGTCTTCTTTTCACAAGAAGTCAGTGAAAAGAAGCAAACACTGGACAAGAGTGGCCTCTTGGTGGTACTAGAGAGCGCATGGGTGACATCATTTAGGATCAACTAAAATACATCCAAGGACATATAAGAAGAAGAGTACTGAAAATGTGTACTCAAGTACAAGTACTGTTACACTGCTTAAATTGTACTCGGTTACAAGTAAACATACTGGTGTTTTAAAAATACATAAGTAAAAGCACAAAGTACTCTTTTCAAAAACTACTCTGAGTATTACTGGTAATTACTTTTTAACCAATTGATGTTTTATTGTGTTAATAGAAGGCATTCAGTTTGATTTACTTTATATAACGGCTACAGTCAAAGCTCATTCCTCAGACGCTCAGAAGCTCCGTCTTATTTTAGTACCAGACAAACCGATGGCAGTGACAAGAACTAAGATGTTTGCATACTTAGCCAAACTAATAACTCACACATACAAACAATAAAAAGCAATATCATGCAGGTAATTGTACAACCTCGTATTCCGCAATATGTTTTTTGAGGTTAGATATCACCGTAGAGATCAAACAAAGTTCACATCTGGATGCTGTCTCCTTTTCGCCCTCTGTACATGAAACATTCCTCCAGGTACGGCCACGGGCACTCATCGTCAGCCTTTACATCATCGTTTTCTCTGTTGACAGTGTTGTCCTCTGTCTACATTTTGGCTTTTTCTCCAAATTTTCAGTCCATAAAAGACTCTCTGCTCTACGGGGTTGTCCTTCGCTTACGTCATAGGTAAATGGTTCGATCACGATCTGAGAGTCTTATTGATACAAAGATGCAGACGAACGGTTTGAATATCAATTCAAGATGTGGCCGTACTCGGCAGCGACTTCTGATTTTAAAAGTGGCGAAGTACATTACGTGGTCTAAATTGTACTTAAGTATGAGTAAATGTATACAATTGATAGAAATACTCATAAAAGTACAAGTACCCAAAAAGTCACTTAATTACAGTAATGTGAATATTTGTAATTTGTTATATCCACCCCTGCGTATAAGAGCATCCATTTAAAAAAGTCACTACAACGTGCAGGTTTAGAGGCATGAAGCTGGTTTTATTAAATATTTAGACAAGATGATCCTTGTTTAGAGGTTAGTGCACAAGTAACATAAGGTCACTCCTAATGACTGTTTATTATCCATCCATACATCTATTATCTTTACCCACTCCTTCCTTTTCGAGTCACGGGGGTCACGGGGGTCACTGGTACCCATATCCAGCAGACACTGTGCGAGAGGCGGGGACACCCTGAACAGGTCTTCAGTCCATCACAGGGACACATGGAGACAAACAACCATTCACTCTCTCTCTCTCACCTAGGCACAATTTAGAGTTACCAATCAGCCTAACATGCATGCTTTTGGTCTGTGGGAGGAAACTGGAGTACCTGGAGAAAACCCACACAGCACGGAGAGAACCAACTCTGCCCAGAAAGGTGCAGGGATCTGAAATTTGAGCTGGTATCCTTATGGCTGAAAGGTGAAGGCTCTACCAACTGTGCCATCTGGGAACCAGGAAAATGCCATCCAAAATACCTGGTTAGAAGTTTATTTAAAGATTTTTTTGCCAAAAAAGCAACTGGTTTTAGTTTTTACTTTAATTCAAACCGAATTATCCCAGTCTTTGTGTCCTCAAAACAAGCATTCTAGTATATGTACTAGAATGGTCATTTCTAACCCGGCCCTGCCGGCCCTAGATTCGGACCGGGCTGGGCCATAATAATGTGCTTAATGTGTGGGCTGGGTCGGTGTTGGACTTTTTATTGCGACAGGGACATGCACGGCTGACTATCCAAACAGGGGAGATCACAAAATATCTGACGTGAGAGCAGGGTCCAATGCAGGAAGAAGCAGGGGAAGCATTTAATGCGCTTTGATGGCTCCTCAGCTCTGATCTTCTACCCCTTTACTCAGCTGTGCGTGTCCACCAACCATTAATAATAGTCTGTGGTATAAGAAGTCAAAGCTTAATTAATAATGTCGGGGTTTTTTCAGGTTCGGACCTGTAATTACTGTTAATTCAACGGATTGGGTGGGGTTCGGAGATGATGGCTGTGGGCTGGGTCGGATTTTTTGGACCCGAGTGCGCCTCTTATTTGTACTGGTACATGTATGTTTTTTGATTGATTCACCTAATCATGCATAAAAAGTAAAAAAAAAAAAGTCCAAGTTCAGAACACTGTTGAATCATTTTTACCTTATATACAATAAATTGTAAACTGTGAAGAAAGTTTAGAAATCTAATTGCTTTGAATGAATGAATAAATGTTTTGAGCATGAACTTTGATGTTTTGAACCACTTTGGCCAGACTGAAAAGTCTTTCGGATGAAAGACAAAACTTTTTTCCTACATTTTTTTTTGTTTGTTTGTTTTTTGAACCCCCTTCCAGAGGACCTGACAACTTTTTCAGATGTTTCTACCTGGATTATTGAGCATGCATCAGGACACTTTGGCCATGGCTGCCTCAAACAAGTCAACGGAGGAGAAGGCGGAATCCAGAAACCATCTTATCACCATCAAACTGGTTGACCCACTATGTGAGTGTGCTGCTTATGGGACTGTGTTTGTTGTGGCTCCTCAGACTGATGAAGTCCTTTGGATGAAAGACGAAATGATTCAACACAAAGAAACCATCCAGAGGACCTGACTTAAATTTGCTGAATTCTTTACCCGGATTATTGAGCATGAACTTTGATCTAATTGCTTTCGGTTTTCGCATTTTTAAAATTCTCTTTCCAGTATGTTTTGTAGCAACCTGAATTCCCAGAGTGAGGGCTTTTATTGTTGTTCTTGTTTCTATTTGTATTACGGTACTCTCACATTCAAACACAAATAAAAAGAGCCAAAAATTTTCCATCTACTACTGAATAAGCTTTTTGTCATAGGAGGTAGATAAACATGTTGTTTTCAGTTTTATGTGTTCGTGTAGATTCTTAGGGAAGAGTAGGACCATGCAGGGATGCAGTTGCTGCTATCTAGAGGCATTAATAGGTCTGACATTAGGATTTTATGGTTGGATGGATATTGTGTTTGTGTGTGCGCTCCCTAGCAAGCTGCAAAAGCTATGTTCCGGTCGGTTGAAGAAAGAGATACATAAGGATTATTCTCTTCTTTCCTACTCTGCGTTCCCATTTGCAACAACAAGATACACCAAGATAAACACAACAGGAATTGTATCTAATCTGCAGGTACACACACATGCACACTACAATTTTCATTAAAAAAATAAAACGACTCCACCTGAGCTGGGCAAAGAAAACGTGATGAAGCTGCATTTTTTTTTTTTTTCCTTGTACACGCAAAGTTAAATTAAATCACAAACACAAGACACAAGTATGCAGGTACACACCCACAGATACACAGGGAGCATTTTACTCTCTTTTTATACAACAGGACACCACAATTGCATCTTCATTCAGAAATAACCTTCATGTGACAGATGGGGGGCGATGTGCCACTGGGCTTGATGGGAGCTAAGCACACACACGCAAACACACACACAGACCTCGCTGCGACCTGCACACACGCCACCGTTGCCTGCTAGTAATTGACCAGGCGAGAGTCTAAATTTTGCATTTGTGTCTGTGTGTTTGGGCGTAAACGCTGTTTGCGCATGTGTTTGTGTGTCTGCATGTTGCGGGTCTGACAGTCCTCACTTTCACATTAATATTAACTGACACTTTAATTTGGATGGGAAATAGAGCATTTTACTACCAGTTTGTCTGAGCACCGGTGGCGGGGATGGCTGTGTGACCTTTGTCTGTGTTCGGGCGTGTATGAATATAAATGTGCGTGCATGTGTCTTTATCTCTGCATCCTATCTGTCTATTTCCTTCTACCTAAACTCATATTTTGTTCCTCGGATGATTAAAAAAAAAGGTTATTTCACTAAATGCGCTTGAATCTTTCAAATACTTTTTCTAGCCAGGTATCCGTTTGAATGTGCACGATTCCATCCTTCACATTGTCCACTTAATTTTAATCAAATACTAAATATGTTCAGTTACTCTGCTTTTTTATTTCCTCCATCACATGAAAAACTCTTAGTTTTTAAAGTGTTTTCAGAAGCTGATGAGACGCATCTTTGATTGTTCCTCTCATCCGTTTCCTCTTCAAATCAAAGAAGAGACGATGAGGAGGTGGAGGAAGTTTTGGTTTTTGCTTTTTAAATTATCTATTTTGTTGCGCAGTGTTTTAGGATTGCACTGCTGAAACTGTGGGTCACTGCAAACGAGGAGAAAAATAGTGTAAAGCACTTTTATTATAGCGTAACGTACGATCAAACCAACAAAGAAAATCTCAGGCTTGAGTTGCTTTTAGTAGAAAACATTAATTCTTGTTCTGAGTTCTTTTTAGTTCACCTACAAAAAACATCCTTATAATTTATATTACGCATGTTCTCATTGCTGTTGTATAAACGCTTATTGAGACATACCTAAGTCTAATATTTGTGATCTTACTGGCATTCAGATATTTATATTTTGAGTTGTGTGCTGTGTCTCATCTAACTGATGAACTTTTCACTCGCTGTATGTTTGTTCAGGATCTCTTCGTACGGCTCTTCATCTAACAGCGCACAATCCCCAATTAATCAGCTAGGTCCTTGTAGGCATCTCATTAACACACTGCCAATATGCCTCCCACAGTCCAACTACAAACAACAGGTTTGTGAAGTCTTGGAATGACTTTTAGGGCTACTGCACAAGATACAAACAACAAGAGGGGAAAAGTGTTTTTTTATTGTCCGTAACTGCAACACTTTTATTGCAAATAAACTAAGAAAGAACTAAAGCAACAAGGTGTTGTATATCTGAAAAGTAAAACCCTCATTATAAATACCAAATTTAGTCTCCGATGTTTATTAACTCAACTCAGAATGTCAGCTTCAAGGATAGTGGGTGTTTATGGGCACAAATTCCAGTCATATTTATTTTGCACCTTGTAAACCAAAAGGTGTAAAACCAAAAGTTTTAGATATTTTGGTTTACAAGGTGCAAAATGTATTCACAAAATATTTATTGTGCCCATATGTGTTTTCCATCAATCTGTTACGAACAACCTCCATGTTGAATGTAAAATAAAGGCACGTTAACAAAGACTAAAAGCTACTTTTAATTGCATAGTATGGTATAAGTAGTAGTGGCAGGTAGGCTGAAACTTGTTTGGTTTTCCATTTTACAAAGTTAAAGGTACAGTATATTTGGTAAGACTTAAGCGTCAAATCAGTGCACAAAACAAGACATTTACAAATGTTATGAAGTCATTTGATTTGTACGGTTATATCAATTGTATCCTGGATTCCAAATCTTGAGCATGTCAAAAGTAATGTTAAATATGAGAACAAACATATTTAGAAATATCTAGGGATGCGCGATATTATCGGCACGTATTTGTATTGGCCGATATTAGCGTTAAAAGTTAAATATCAGACATTCCATCAAATTAACTCACCGATATAAAAGATGCTGTTTTTGAATGACGACCCAGTGACAAGGATGTCTGCAGCGCCAGCACAACGTGATGACGTCATGCGCGCCCACCTGATCTGGTCACGGTGGAGAGGAAGAAGTCAAAATGTCGGCGTGTGGAAGTTTTTTCGTTGAGGATGTCGGATACCGAAGATTTTTGGACTACGTTGAGCCTCGCTACATCGTCCCCAGTCAGATATTTTTCCGATGTAGCCTTACCCGAGTTACAAGCCGTCATTTCCAACATCATCGAGAAGCTAATAACCGATAACACGACTTGTTGGGTGAGTTTTACCACAGACATTTGGACGTCAAGTGTTAGCCCCGTTAGCATGATTAGTCTTACGGCACAATGGATAGACAAAAACTTTAAAATTAAAAAGGCTTCATGCACAAGAGTGCAGAGGATCCCACAATTCAGCTAAGAGCCTGGAACAAGCCTCAACAAGTGAGACAGCATCGTAGGTGACTAATGATAATAAATAACATTTAACAGTTTTCATTTTATATAAGTTTAAGTGCTATGCATATCATTTAGCTGTTACTGAACATATGTCACCAGCTCTTTCAGCTGTTGCACATTTTTTCTAGCAAATAAGCCAAAATAAGAGGCTATGTTCTGACAAAGCAAAAAAATATTTAAAAAAGTATCGGTCATCGGCCAAATAAGTTTTAACATATTGGCATATCAGATATTGGCCAAAAATCCAATATCGTCCTTAGAAATTTCTTGTTTTTCTTCCTCTGTAGCTCTCTCAGTCACTATAATTATTCCAAATGCCTTTCTGTAATAAAACCCTTTCATAAACTCAGAATCATAACCTCTCTATGCTTCTCACTTGTGAATTACTTTGGACAAAATATTGCTATATCCATCCATCCATCCATCCATCCATTTTCTTCTGCTTATCTGGGGTCGGGTCGCGGGGGTAGCAGCCTAAGTAGGGAGGCCCAGACTTCCCTCTCCCCAGCCACTTGGACCAGCTCTTCCGGGGGAATCCCGAGGCGTTCCCAGACCAGCCGAGAAATATAGTCCCTACAGCGTGTCCTGGGTCTTCCTCTGGGCCTCCTTCCGGTGGGATGTGTCCGGAACACCTCGTCCAGGAGGCATCCTAACCAGATGCCCGAGCCACCTCAACTGGCTCCTCTCGACGTGGAGGAGCAGCGTGATTGCTAAATCAATGTAATGTAATAAAAAAAAAAAACATAATCTGTATGTCTTGCATAATTTCAATTTCAAACACGGTACAATGACAAAAAGATGAGTCTGTATTGGTCTACAGCAAAGCTGGGACGAGTCACGTTGAGTAGAACGTTCCTGCACCATATCGTGTAAAAAAAAAAAAGTTTTAGATGAAGGTTCTCAACTGAATTTGCAAATGCTCAAATGTGCAAAGAACAATCTGTAAGAAATTTACCTGAATCACATTCTATACATCTTCATTAAACAAGTCTGAATTACATTTTAAATAGCATGCTGCTTGAACTGCAACAAACACCTTTAATACTAAATACTAGATAAAGACGAACATGTATTGTATTAGTAAAATGGCAAGTACAGAATAAATGCCAAACAGAAAGACTGCCTGAGCTATTTCTTTATTTGTAAAGCTTAAAAAATAAGAAAGCCTTGCTCTTGACAAGTGAACTTGCTGTGGTTGACAGCGTTATCTTCTTTGAACTACAATGCATGCATAAAAATATACTGACACAACTGTGATCAGAAAGTCTCCTCCACAAGCCCTCGCGCTTAGTCAAACACTGACACAGTCACATTCACTTATGTTTGCATTTGCCTCAAAGTGAACCCATAAACAGGTGGAAAATATTCTAAACTCGGCTCGTACAAAAAACAAAAAAAAGCTGCTCTTAGGTTTAGCAACATCCTCTTTCCTGCTCATCCATTTTTTCACTTATCTTCTCAGATGATTTGGTCAAATGTGCAATTCATTCCAAACAAAGGAGATTTTGGTTCACAATTATAAAAATGGGTAAAGGGCGTCGGCTCTAATAAAATAAGATATGAAGTTCTATGAGAGTAACTTTAGTTCACGTTTGGTAAATAGCAGTAATAGCAATGCCTCTTTGAGCTGACAGGCTTTATGTTAGAACTTGGTGCTTCTGTTAAAATAAGTCACAATTATTAAAATGATTCTCTTAAAAATGCATAAAACAGGCAACAGTTATTACTGTCACATTAAGTCAGTGGTATTTTTTGAAATTTCCACAGCCTTGTTGACGGTAACTGCTATCACCATTAAAGTATTTATATTTGTGTGGAACAGTACTCGTGTATTTGTACTGCTTACTGGAACTCAACACTCCAAAGAGTATGATGGTTGAGACATACTTTTATTGAAACAAAGTGACTCGGAAGACTAATAAGTCAAAGGACAGAATACTCTAAATAAAATATCATTTTAAAAAGAAAAACTAAAGAAGAATTAGGAAATTAAAGATGTAGCATTCCTTGAAGGAAAGCATGCCGCCTGCCGCCTTTCATGCCAGAGAGCCTAAGATGGGTTTTAGTCAAAGCTTGAACATTAAATTATGCACAGTCCAATGCAATACTGTGAGATGTCACTCAGATTGTGTGCTCTGAATGACTCTCAGCTACCACCACATGGAATGTTAGTTTAATGTCTGTTAAAGTGACTCGGCTATACCTATTTTTGTGTTGGCTAATAATCGTTACTTTTGGGAGCTATCTTGCACTGACTCCAAAAGTCAGTCATTTGTAAATCTACATCCACTGATTACTATATGAAAGTTTCAGTAAAATCCATCCAGTGATTCATGAAATATTTTGCTAACATAATAAGTGATGATGCTAACAGCTACGATCTCACATGTAGCACTTAGACTATGCGTTGTGTACCACTCTACTACAAGCACACCACATTTTAGCATAGAATTGTAAAACTGTTTGAAATAGGTTGCCTATTTTTGTGTTTGCTAAATTCAATGGGCTGTGGTGACTCTTAAATTAGGTTGGCTTCAAAACTCAAGTACTTGTAAAGGTACGTTCAATAACCTGCCTAAACATTTGTTGGACTGTATACCTGGATTATTGAGCATGAACTTTGGTGCATGTTCAATACGTTTCTCCTAAAGGTTTATTCAGCATCTGTTGAGTGGTTTTAAAACTATTTTAACTCCGAAATACACAGTTATTGGCATAATTCTAAATAAAGAACTTGCGAAATCTGTTAGAACTCAAAATATATGGTGAGGAGGAGTCTTGGCTACTACCAGCCCTAACTTTAGTTCAGTATCTGTGCAACTGACCAAGATGTTGTCATTGTTGTGTTTTTAACGGTAAGTCTGTCCAGTGGTTAATGAGATACAGTGATAACAGACACATGCACATGTCTGAAGTTGGTTGAAACATCATCAACTATTGTCCGCCTTCATATTTTGGTGGTTGGCGACAATCAAAGAATGTATACAGATCAATGGGACAGCACCTGTGCGTTGGTGTTTGTCTTCCTTGTGTTTCTACAGCTCCTACACACGTCCCCTACCCTAATCCCCCCAGGTGTTCTTCATTGTCAATCACTGGTGTTCCTATTTATTTTGAGTCTTGGCGTCTTCTCATTTGTCCATGGATTGTCCTGTTCAGGCGTCATGTTCTGTCTCCCTCCGTTCATGTGTTTGCTGCCATGTCAGCCTTTTGTTTAGCTGTAAATAAACATATTTCTCATTTAGCTTCGAGTTCCCCGTGTGTCTGTCTGCACTTGGGTTCAACTTAACACCAGATCATGACCGCACCAAATCTATACTCACTAACATACATGTCTTTTAATTTATAAGTGAGAGTAAAACTGCTTAAATAAAATAGGGGGATGCAGCCTTCATCTGAATCAAAAAACATGCACCGTTTCTTCTAGCACGCTATTCACTGAAGTAACATCACTGTCACTTGACTCATGGTGAAAGCAGAAAGCCTTAGCCCGAAGCAGCGCCTCCACTCTACATCCCTAATGTCTACCATTAAGGCTGTTTTGACAGAAAATTACGTGGCACCTTTCTTTTAACAGTGGGATGCCGTCCACCCACTCTATTCTTGTGACAGCACCAGAGATTGTGGAGGTAGAGCAGAAATTTTTATTATCCTCATTATTTTTTGATGGGACTACACACTAACAGGCAAAGATGTGAGAATTTAGACACTTTCACGAACTTCACTTGTTAAAACCGTGGGGGTTTTTTTTCACCGCTAAAATGCTTTGAAATAATTTACTTTTTTTTTTTTCTCAAGATGGCTTAAGAAAATTGTGAAGCAGTAAATTTTATTGCTCATTTGGATGTAAAAATGCCACCTCTAACATGGTGCAGCTGCAGGCACGTTAAAAGACTGGATATATTTCTAAGAAATGTGACATAACTTAAATGTTCATCGTACAGACGCTGAAAATTCAGTTGAAGTGTTGACAGCTGCGGCTTGTTTAGAAGGTTTGGCTGCTACCCTCTTCTACAAACCAGTAAAAGATGTGTAGGATATACCGTAGTAACATCTTAAGGCACAAATAACAAAATACAACCAATTATATACTGCCCACAAATTACAGTGGTAGTTAAAAACACAAAGTGCTGACACTATCAAGCAATGTGTTGTCCTTAATGGGCTCCTGTACTTACATGGTGGTCCTAAATGACAAGAGAGGCGAGATGGGAAACCAATGGTGTGTGGAAATGCACGGCTCTTTTTAATTTTACATAATTTAAACAAGTGAAAATGTTGCTAACACAACAGAAACAGCAAGGAAGATGAAGAATAGCAACACGCTTTGATGTCCAGAGTGTTTTTATCAAAGTGCAGACTGTAAATTTTAAGTTAACTTTAGAATAAACTTCATATATATGTTAGCTAAAAGAGCTTAGTCTTGGTGGTAATGTTTTAGGAAATTGTTTTAATCGTTCACTTTCGATATGCTGATGCAAGTGTAACAATCCAGGTAGATAAATCTAACTATGTTGAGTCAGGTCCTCTGGATGGATTCTTCTTTGTTGAAACGTTTCATCTTTTATCCAAAGGACTTCTTCAGTCTGAGCTGCAACAAACTCAGTCTCATAAACAGCACCTTCTGGTTCATAGTGGCTCAACAAGATTTCTGGTGACAGACCGAACTACGTGTAGTTGTTGCAGCTCCTGAGACTGAAGGTATTTTGGATAAAAGACGAAACGTTTCTTCAAAGAAGAATCTGTCCTGAGGACCTGATTCAACCTTGTTAGACGTTCACTTTAGAGGTCAACAACCATTTGCAAAGCAGGTCATTAGGTCCTTTTGACGCACTTGCGACCGTTCAGGGTGTATCCCGCCTCTCGCACAGTGAAAGCTGTACATGGGCATTAGTGACCCTGCAACCCGGAAACGAAGAAGTGCGTGAGGTAATGAATGGGTGCGAATGGATGGATGCCATTAGGCAGTCAAATGTTTGGAATGATATCCAATAACAAACACATTTTCTTCTTCTTTCGGCTGCGACCTTGCTCAAGGGTCCAGATTGGGGCAAAAGAGGGTGGAAGCAGGTGTGGGTGCTTCACCCTTCCCACCCACATTTTGATGTTGTCGATATGGGGAGTTGAACCGGCGACCTTCCGATCACATGTGCACCTTCTCTAACCTCTGTGCCACCACTCCCCATCCAATTACAAACACTAATATTTTGAAAAAAAAAATCAAACATTGCATTTTGTACCACATAAACAATGAATGTATTAATGTCTATACGGCTGTAAATTGATCATTGGATTTGAGCAGATAGACTAACGTGGTTCAACCTTAGCAAAGATTATTAAACAATAATGGATCAAAAACACAAATAAATAAGTCTGTTACATTTTGGACATAATTCATTTTTTTCTATGCATCTTCACTACACATATAAGATTTAAATCCTACCAATTATGTTTAGATATTTCTTAGAGAAGTAACCAGAAAGGTACAATTGTCTTTCATTTAAATCATTACTGTGGACATGTGTTAAATTTTAAAGGCGCAAAGTCCCTTGTGACTATCAAGGGCAGTTAAAAGTGAATAGGCTAAACCAGACAGAGCTGCAGACTGGTTGAAGGTCGATCATCCCACAGAAAGATTCTGATTTAAATTTTGACTACAGCCTGAATGGGTGGAGTGTGCAAGTTCACCCTGTGTGTGTAACCCCTTTTGCAAAACATATCAAGCCAGTTCCATCTTCCTCTCATCTGTGAGCTCTAAAATAACCGAGGAGACATGGCGTTGAAGTCAACCTACCTCTGTTACACCTCTGAGCTGCCAGTTGAGCTTGTAACAGAGACCAGGTAGACTGGGGATTTAGGAACAGCCAGGAAGTTTTAAGAGGGCATGTCTTTGTGGTGATATCCCAGAACAGGGCTTGTGAAGGATTTCTTTGGGTAATCAACTTCCTCCCACAATATAGGAGATCTAGTCAGTCTAGTCAGAGGTATTGCTGAATTAGACATGCTTTAGATGCAAGTATGAATAAGGGTACCAAATATATATATATATATATATATATATTACAAATGTGCAGGCAAAATGTACTTCTTAATTTCTACCAAGGTACAGCTGAACTGGCAAACCATATGCATGTTTTCCCTTGATATCTTATTGGTGTGAAGTTTACTCATTTGTTATACATGTTATGTAAAAGTTGGTTTTGTTGTCTGGGTTTTGGTGCTTTTGAGAGTTTATTAAACTGGGCTTTGATAACTGGTATTCCACTTACCCCTGCTCTTCTTCTTCCCTCCTCTGTAGTCTATTAGTATGATAATGTTGGGTTAATCAGGTCTTAAGTTTATTTACACATCTCCACCATTTAACAAGACCTCCCTGTTCTCCTTTGTGTTTTCTCTCCTCACCATCAGTGTATAATGAACAACTTTTCAGGAGAGGTGCTATTAGAATTGGATAGTCAGTCTAAAAGGAAAACCTGGCTGTCAGCTTGAGTGCACAGGCTGCTGACGGAGCTTGAACTCGAGGGTCGGAGGATGAATTTGCTGTGTCACACAAACGCATGAAACTGTGAGCAACGTCTGCACAGTCTGGGCCACAACTCGTACCTGCATTGCATATTTGACAAGCAGGTTCCAAGATTAATTGATGAATAAATTGAAGATGGTTAATTAAAAACACAAGTTCAATGTTAATGTAAAAAACTGTAAAAGCAATCTTAATATCTGTTCTGTCCGTGGAGGGTTTCTGCTTTTTGGAATCGGCAAATACTTAGGATATCGACAAATTAGGAAGACATTGGCAGCAGTTTCGGCCACGGTAAAGCCGCCAGCCTTATGTGAAGGACTAATCCGTGCCTCGGGCGCTCAAGACTCGTATGCTTAACAAGCTCAACCGCAAGCTGGACGCGATTTCTGAGAATCGTAGACCACGTGCGGCTCCTGGAACTCGCCGGCATGAAGGATTCAGTCTTGGAGAAAACTAATTGAGCATGGACCGGGCGGAATGTCCACTAATCTGGCTGTTTGGATTCTCCATTGAGTGCACCAGCAGAACTCAAGGCAGACAGAAAACGGAGTCTGGTGGCCCAAACAATTGTTGTTTATCTCAAATATACTTATCTCAAATTGCTCCTGGAGGATACGTAAACTAGAAATTTCTGCCACCCCTCTTCTCCCGAGGACATCTGTGGCCTTATCAGAATTGTGACGCTGATAGACACTGTACCAACTTATCAGAACTTTGGAACTTTCTGGAGTGTACATGGACTACTCACCACCTTTGTTGTCCCCTATGAATAAATTTATACGTCTGTCTATTTATGTTGCTTTTTGTTATTAGGTCATTTCTGATCTCTGATTTCTGATCCTTATCTAAAACTGTGGCACCGCTCAAGTGGCTGCAGCTTATAGTCTCCCCATGTTTGTCTGTCTTTGGTTAATGCACTTTGGTAACAGTTCCTGTTTTACATGTGCTATACAAATAAATTTGACTTGACTTGACTTGCTGTAAAAACTTTGACCACTTGGTTAACTTGTTGCACCAACGTACAGTTTCCAAAATATTCCCAGTCGAACTGAATTACATAAAAATGTCTAGAATTAAAACGGCAAAGGATAAAAATAAAAAAAATGCCGGTTACAACATTAAAATTATTGTTTTAGTGATTTCCAATATATACATTTTTTTGTATTTTTACCATAGATGCAAAAACAAAACCTATAGCTTTAAACCTACACAACAATGCTCTGGACATAAACCTTTTCAGTGGCAAATGTAATGGGTCTGAATGATGTCAGTTTGTTCAAAATGTCCTCACCTCCAGCGTCTACGACTTAAAATGGTTGCTACACCAATAAAGTTGCAAGGACATGCACACAGAGAGACAAACATGAAAAAACACACAACATCCCATTCACACCCTGGTGAAAGGCACACTCATGCTCACGCTCTGAGCGTTAATGTGAAAGTCTTGACACTTCAGGGACCCAGCGATCCCCAGATCCATCTCCGTCCTTACGGCAGCCCTCCATTAGCCACAAAAAAAGGTTATTGCAGATTGCAAACCAGCATTACCTTATCAGAAACACATACAGCTTCAAACATGAGCAGAGAGCTTTTTTTAATTTTGCTTGGAGAGCACGTACACTTAAACATAACCACAGTTCTAACCATAAGAACTATATAAGTCAGTTAGATTGTGGCTGCACAGAATGCTTCAGTCTCCTGTGTTATCAAGCTTATTATACATATTTAATGTATAGCTTCTCTGTTTAATCATTGTCCACTGAAACACACATCAAGTGCATAAACAAAGTCAAAGCACAAATGACCTAATTCAAATGTGAACCCAAGCCCAACTTACTTGTCACGATCTCCAGCAGTGATGTTGTAAAGATGATTGGCAGCTCCATCAGCGCATGCCCTCAAGAGAGCTAAAGACAGAAAGGCACACAGTAATTGAGTTGGTGTGAATTCACACTACACCCTACTTTTTAATTAGTTTTTATGCAAAATGCTGTTAAATTTGTTGGCGTTTGAACTCATCCGACTACTTTTGGTGTCCCAAGTTTCAATTTATTCCAGCGCAACTTTAGAGTGGTCTTACATTTAAGGTAGTCTCTCACTGAACCACAACTACTAATATCCTGATGCATGCTCAACTACTAATGCCTAATGGCAACTACATGCTCAAATACTAATAACCACAACTACTAATGACCAAAGTACTCACTGGGATTCTCATCTTCCTCATGTATGTCTCAGAGGTGTGTAATATTGAGTTATTTTAAAAGTGAAGGGTTACACCCCACTTCCTCCAGTCCTACCACTCCTAGAGGAGTCCAGGGGCCAGTGACCCCCACCTACCCTGAAAAATACTTTAAAAAAATCTACTCAAAACTATGCATTTTCCAGCAACTTGAACATTTTACTAAATACTTTGGATTAATAAAACAGCATGAAATATGTATATTATGAAGGTAGACCAATGACACCAGGCATTTAAGCTGAATTTTATCGGAGGTCATATTTGAAAAATGTATTACCCTTTTTTTGTTTACACACGGAGATAAGTTCTTTACTGCATATTATTGAACTTTTGTCACAAAATATCCTCTGTACCATTTAACTTTATGTAGTAACTCCAAACACGATTAAAAGCTAAAACAAATGGACTTTATCCGAGGAGCTTTCTCAATTCAGTGAAGATTCATATGAAATGTTGTTCCGCAACACATTAATCATTACTTTACTTTTCTTTTCTTTTTTACTGGACCTGTCTCATTCTCCCGCTACAAAATTGATTGACAGCTGCTGATGATTATGACTTCATAACTCTTTTCATGTCTGTAATGTTAGTAAGATAAATGTTCAGTGTTAAACGTTCTGTATTCACCAACATCTGTGCCACACAGAACATGTGTGTAATGTCAATGTAAGAACATTACTCCAGCCTCCTACTCTGAGCCATTAGCCTCCGACTCAAAAAGTTATTGAGAAGGCCTGAGTTGTAAATGAAAATGTTTTAAAGTTAAATATTTGCAATGGCCAAATGCAGATAATGTGAAAATTTGTCAGATTGTGACAAGTTGCAATATTTTTGTTAAAGGAAGATCATTAACAGTTCTTACATTCGATAAGGTCATACAAAGGCAGTTCCTTTGGTGTGTTCATGCTGAACGTGCTTCTGTCAAACTAAGAGTAATATAAATGCTTATATCCTGATGCATGCTCAATAATCCAGGTAGAAAAATCTAAAAACAAATTAAATCTGGTCCTCTGGACATTCAAAAAAACAAAACAAAGCAAAACAACAACAAAAAAATGTAGAAACGTTTCGTGTTTCATCCGAAAGACTTCCTCAGTCTGAGGTGCTGTATTCAGCTCAGTCTTATAAATAGCACCTCCTCATGGTGGATCAACCAGTTTGCTGCTGACAACCAGAACCAGCTGCTCACATGGTCAAGAAGGACCATCAGCCTAACGATGGATCATTAGCACACTGATGGCTGTTTACTATTCACAGGGGGCTGAGTGATACTAGCAATCACAGCATTGTAAGAGGGGGACAGTTGAACATGGAGGCTCCGCCCCTGTTTAATGATGGACGGTTTCTTTTCACAAAGATGGCCTCCTTTACTCCTCTCTCAAACCACCGTTCCTCTCTGTCCAGGATGTGAACATCTTCATCCCTGAACGAGTGACCTCTGACCTGGAGATGAGTGTAGACCTCAGAGGTGCAGGTACTATTTATAAGACTGAGCTGAACACAGCACCTCGAACTGAAGAAGTCTTTCAGATGAAAGATGAAACGTTTCTACTTTTTTTTGTTTTGTTTTGTGTTGTTTTGGTTTTTTGAATGTCCAGAGGACCAGTTTTAACTTTTTTAGATAAATGCTTATACACTTTTACAGTTCTGGCTTAGTTTCCAACAAATAAGTAATGACACTTTGTTTATTGCTGTGATTTGTTCCATTTTGTTTTTTTTTACAATAAGACTGGTTCTTCAATTCTCTACATTAATTGTCTTTATTAGGTCCTGATAAGAATGAATAAGTGAATGAATGAATACATGAATGAATGAATGAGATATGTTTAAATACTTCTATGACAAGTATAAGAAGAGGGTTTGCTTTGTTTTTACAAAAGTTATTTTTCTGTTACAAACAGGGCATGTCAATGTACAAATTTAAACACTCCCTTAAAGCCATCAACAGCAATCACCTTGTTTTTGTTGAATAAAAACAAGTGGTAAAAGTTTGAATAAGGTTCAAATTAGTTAAAGTGCAAACATAGCAAAGTCATTAAAAACAGTCCAAGGAGGTTGTTATTTAGGATTCATGAAACAATATTCATGAGGCACTAAATTAGATGCAAAATATTTGCAAATGCATGCTCTTTCATGGCGTCTGTCTTTTTGAATTAAATAGAAAGCCTTTTCTTTTAAATTACCTTTTTGTTTGGGGCTGTTGTGCACGCTGGGGAAGACTTCAACCAGCTAAAGTTTCCCACGTGCACCTTGTTCAAAACTGTTCAGCCTTCACCAAAGAGACGGCAACACTTGTTCCTTTTTTCCAGCTGGGCCCATTCATCGAACCAAAGTCTGTGCTGCACATGAGAAACTCCAGCGTTTGAACATACATGTCCACATATTCAGATATGCTTGTTATGAACGTGTGAATGTTTCATTGTGTGAATGTTTATGAAGCATTCACTCTATTCTGATTCATTTTTCTTCCGGACATTTTTTGGCACATGTCTCGTCCCGCAGTTTTCAGCTATTTCAACAAATCAACTCTTTCAGGCCAAACCTGTTATAATTTTTGGTATTGGTGCAACTTTAGCTTTTTGAAACATTTAGCCTTTTCTGACATTTTTTTTTTCCTCATAAAAAATGAATTGAGCTCATTTTCCATCCTTCAGATCTTTAGATCTGCTTTCAACCTTTTTACTGCTCCTTTCACATTTTGTTCTGCTTCAGCTTCTTTCAGCTTCCTTCCACAAATTGTAAATTTTCTTCAGCTACTTTCAGCTAATTGCAGCTGTTTTGTGCTCCTTTCAGCTTCTTTCTGCTAACTACAAAGTACAACATGTTTGTGCCTCTTCTAACTTATTTCTGCTAATTTCAGCTTGTTGTGCTCCATTCAACTTTTTTTCTGCAAGTTTAAGCTTTTTATGCTATTTCAGCTAATATTTAGCTGTTTTATGCAAATTTTAACTTTTTCAGCTAATTACACATTTTTTGCACTCATTTCAACATTGCTCCGCCTAATTCAGCAAAAATGTGCTCTCTCCTCTTCCTTCTGGTTATTTAAGCTTCTTTCTGTTTTTTTTTTTAGCTACATTTCAGCTGTTTTTCTTCTAATTTCATCTTTTTTCAAACAATTTCCACTTTTTTTTTGCTCATTTCTGCTTTTTTCAGCAAACTTGTTCTTTCTGCTTTCTTCTGTTAATTTAAGCTTGTTCTATCTTTTTCAACTACATTTTAAACATTTTTAGCTAATTTCAGCTAAATTAAACTTTTTGGGTGGTAATTTTAGCTGCTTTCAACCTATTTAGCTGCTTTATGTAATTTCAGCTTGGTATGCTCCTTTCAGTTTAAATATGCTATTTTCAGCATATTCTGCTATTTTAGCTACTATTCAGCTGTTTTGTTCTAATTTTAGCTTTTTCAGCTAACTCCACAGTTTTGTTTTGCTAATTTCAGCTCCTTGCACTTCCTTCTAGTAGTTTAAGCTTCTTCCTGCCTTTTCAGCTACTTTCAGCTGCTGTTTGCTAATTTCAGCTTTTTTAAGCTAATTTCCTAAATTGTGTGCTCATCTCTGCTTATTTTAACATAATTCAGCAAATATGTGTTTTCTTCTGCTTCCTTATGCTAGTTTAGGCCTGTTCTTCTATTTCAGCTAACTTCAGCTGTTTTTTCAGCAAGTTCTTCAGCAATAAGTATTCACACTGCATTTTTACAGGAAATGCAATTTCTTTATTTTCATTTATACTCTATTAGGACGAAGCTGTTAAAAATGAAATGCACAGAGTTAATCTTACTATCTTAAATGATATTTAAAGTTAAATCAAGTCAGAGTGTTTATTAACAGAAAAATAACAAGATATAGCTTGGTGACACCAAACTTCACACTTCACTAGAAAAAAAAATGTTTCTTTTAATTGCACAAATCATAGATGTGAATTAAATCCGTTTATTACTGACAGCACTCGAGATAACAAATACGAAGACCACTTGAAATTGCTGCTGAGCTGCGGCGCTACGATTCATCACATTTCACACTACTCACATTAGATGAACAGCCTAACGACCTTGAACTATTTTTGAAAGTGTAACAATGCAGTCAATGTCACACCTGCATTAATTAACATTCACCAACATATTTATTTTGACTCATTTGGTGGGTTTAATGAACAGAAACTATTATTCCAACAGAACGTGACTTTTCTTTTCCTCGAGCTACCAAGAATTGTCTTGTGTTGTTAAAAGCTGCGTGAATCAAGATGCGTTTGCACCGATGCAAATAAAACACTTATACTCAAGGTAGTGCTTTTATTCATAACCTCCACCACCTGCTGTCTGTGTTTTGCATGAAGGGATGATGAGAACGTATGTAAATGACTCATTATCTCTGTCAGAGAGCAAAGGCTGAGAAACTTTTCAAACAACATCTTCGTGCAAAAGAGAAAACTTCTCCCTTTCAACATGGCAACAGACTGTAACAGTATCACTCGTTGTCTCTGTATATGTTGTTGCACACACGTGCACACACACAAAACGCCTTGAACACCGTTCATGCTGAGGATTAGCTTTGTGTGTATAAAGTGGCATTTAAAGGGATAATCAAAATCTTGGCATATTTCTCAAGTTGAAATTTGTCTCTAAAAATAGTTACAGTAATAAATAACACAGTCAGTATAGATGCATATAAACAAGCAAAAATTGATATTTGGGTTTTTAATGGTTAAAAAAAAAAAAAAGTTCAGCGCGTTCACACCTCCCCAAACAAACCGGACTTGCATCCTTACGGTGCATTCACACCAGCCCTGTTTAGTCCGCTTTAATTGAACTCTAGCTCGTTTTCCTAGAAAGTCCGGTTCGTTTGGGGAGGTGTGAATGCGACATCGAACTCTGTCACGGAACAAAAAGGCGAACTCTGGCCCGGGCTAAAACCTAGGTCTCGGTCCGGTAGAAGAGAACTCCAGCGCGGTTTGAGTACAGTGTGAATGTAAACAGACCAGGCCCCGCTCCACAAGCAAGAAGTGGAGTACAGCGCAGGGCAAACAAACACGCATTTCTCTTATATGGAGCCGTCAGCTGCCTTGTGTGAAAAACAACATTCTCCATGGTCTTCTGCCTCATCTTCTGCTCATGCTGAGTCCATTTTTGAAAAATGACAAAATATAACTCCTAAAACTGCTACAACTTGATGCCACTCTGTTTTTGTTTTTATTTCCAGAAGCAGAAGAAGCGTCTTCAGAGGTTTTTGTGTCGTTTCTTTCAGTAGTTCTTGGTGCAGCGCCCCTACAGGCGAGTGGGGGAACAGGTTGGTTCAACAGGTTGGCTCGACTGCACAGTGCAGTGTGAATGCAAACGCACCAGCTCAAATGTAACAAAAGGTCATGAATATTGGTCCCCAACTGAACCGAGTCTACTGGACTATCAGGTGTGAAAACAACCTAAGTGGATATCTTGGCATATATCTTAGTGGATATCTTGGTGGATATCTTAGTGGATATCTTAGTGGATATCTTAGCGTATATCTTGGTGGATATCTTAGCGTATATCTTAGTGGATATCTTGGTGGATATCTTAGTGGATATCTTAGTGGATATCTTAGTGGATATCTTAGTGTATATCTTGGTGGATATCTTAGTGGATATCTTGGTGGATATCTTAGCGTATATCTTAGTGGATATCTTAGTGTATATCTTGGTGGATATCTTGGTGGATATCTTAGTGGATATCTTAGTGGATATCTTAGTGGATATCTTAGTGTATATCTTGGTGGATATCTTAGTGTATATCTTGGTGGATATCTTAGCGTATATCTTAGTGGATATCTTAGTGTATATCTTGGTGGATATCTTAGCGTATATCTTAGTGGATATCTTAGTGTATATCTTGGTGGATATCTTAGTGGATATCTTAGTGGATATCTTAGTGGATATCTTAGTGGATATCTTAGTGTATATCTTAGTGGATATCTTGGTGGATATCTTAGTGGATATCTTAGTGGATATCTTAGTGGATATCTTAGTGGATATCTTAGTGTATATCTTAGTGGATATCTTGGTGGATATCTTAGTGGATATCTTAGTGGATATCTTAGTGGATATCTT
>NC_056517.1:37812075-37856054 GCF_014905685.2 Nematolebias whitei
ATATCTTGGTGGATATCTTAGTGGATATCTTAGTGGATATCTTAGTGTATATCTTGGTGGATATCTTAGCGTATATCTTAGTGGATATCTTGGTGGATATCTTGGTGGATATCTTGGCATATATCTTAGCATATATATTAGCATATATCTTAGTGGATATCTTGGCATATATCTTAGCATATATATTAGCATATATCTTAGTGGATATCTTGGTGGATATCTTAGCGTATATCTTGGTGAATAATTGGGATTAGCTTTCAGATTTATCCAAACAAAGTGAAATACCTGAGGAAAAAAAACTTTATTCAAAGTGGACCAAACTGCTCTGGTTTTATAGTGCCCTTAGTTTGTGACTTGCATTATTATCTTTAATCTTATACATGCAGACCTCCCACTATATCTTGGTAGCAAAGAAGAATCATCTCATTGACTCCAAAACATAAACCAATGGATTTATGTGAATATTTCTTTTAAAAACAACATTTTCCACCATTAAAGTCTCAAATTAACAATAATAAAGAATGAGTTTGCATTTCCCTTTAAAACATACAAACCCAAACATTGTCAATCTGAGACAACACTTATTTAAAAAAAGAATTGGCATCATAAGGATTTTTTTTTAAATGTACTTGCATACTGTATGTACAAAGGATTTATATGGACTTCTATGTATACATTGTGTTTTTTTTACTTTATTGATGCCTTTCATCTTTCTGTAAGTCAGTGAATTATCATATCTTAAGTAAACCGTAAACCATCATATTTTGTAGTATAAAACCTCTTATTGATAACTTGATTTATTAAAGGTTTTAATGGAAAGCAGCAGAAAAAAAAAACTATTTTGCATTATTAGTCACTGTCACTAATTTGTGTGTTTGTCCTCCAGCAGTATTACACTGGGTAAATGTCTGGCTTACAAAAGTAAAAACAAAAATTAATCATTGTTTAATTGTATATTTTACAACATTAGGATTCAGGGTGAATCAGCAGGGATGTGAAAGAAGACAGAAAGGCAGTAACTGTTTGAGTTTTGGTCTGTTGTAATAATGACTCAGTCTTGGTGTGTGGAGTGCACAAGAAAATAAAAGAAGTACCCTTATATCAGCACTTTGGTTGACCTTGTTGCTGTTTTAAGTGCTTTATAAATAAAATAGTATGGTATATTATGGTACATGTACATTTTAAACCATGCATTGTTTGCATATATGGTAATCACAAGTACTCTTGCTCTTAGCGTTGTTGTTTTATATATTGTAAGGATTTCATTACATGATGGTGATTTTACCATTTTCATGTGGTACTAACTAAAACAAATTCTACACGGTGGTTGAAAAACCAAACAGCAGAGAAAATAAAAACTAAAACACCATAACTCTGAATTGGTCTATATTTGGACAAATCAAGTTCCCTACACTGGTCAGTCTACACCGCCTTTATGATGACATGGTTAACAGTAAGTAGGTAGCCACGCAAATGCTTGGCTCAGTCAAGGTATGGGAAGAAAACATCTGCAGATGTCCTGATGTGTCAGGCACCACGGTGTCAGCAATAGGCCCCTTGGACTCTGGTTTGCTTCACACACAGCACAATCAAACTGGTATGGTAGGGAATTTGGAGGCCAGGTGAACTGGAGTACTTTTTGTTGTGCTTGTTGAGACATTTTGGAGTATTTTTTGAAGAGCCCCTGTCAACTTATTTAGAGGGGAGTTCAGCTGTTGGGGCAGGCTGTTGTGGTGTTGGGGGTGTGATTGTTCCGCAAAAAGGCAAGTGTCAAAGTAACTTTTCTGTGGAAGCCAGAATACAAAAGAACATCGTTTTTGTACCAAGATGAGCGGCTATTCACTTTACCGCCTATTAGAAAAAAATAATAATCAGGCTGGCCAGAGAATATCTGAAACTCAGTAGGACATATAGTATACCTTAGGCGGTATGGAGATATTACTTTAACAAGCTTGCTCTGACCAGTTAAACACAATTACTTTAAAGTAACCCTTTTGGTTGGATTACCATTTTTCTGCAGCACAAATGAAGTAGGATGTGATGCAAAAGTTTTTGTTTTCCGATTTTGATGTTGCTGTTATGAACGCAGATTGTTTAGACTCGGTACAACATCTGCTCAACTGTTTTCCTTAAAGTTTCCAAAAAATGTTTGTGGCAGCATCTGTCTGTCTATGTTTCTTAATGTCCCATTTGTCTTCATTGCACTAAATGGCTAAAGTGGGTAATCTGAACTTGAGAAATACTTTCTCTCCATCTGCACTCCATCCACAGGCAGTAAGAAAACAGTTACTGTCATTTTCCCAGTGGAAACAATACATTCTTTGCTGTTCAAAATAGGTCAAAAACACAATCGTCTAACCAATTTGCTCATCTTCTTTTTACGTTCGGAACATCAAAATTTATCTTGCTCAACAGAAAATCACATATACAGACATACAGCAGTCAGCCAGGGGATTAAAACTGCTGACAAGTGAAGTGAATAACATTGATGGCCTTGTTAGAACGCAATATTTACTTAAGAAACCTTAAGTCCTGGTGTCTCTGTGGATTTCTTGTTGACACATACCACCCACCTAAATGCTTGCAGTCTCAGTGACACATTCACAAGTGTGATGTTCTTGAATCGTGCACCAAGATTGATGCTGCAACCTAAAGGTTTTAAACATCTAATGGCAGGTGCCAACATATAGCTGCATGGTCAAATTGTTTAGCAACATAAGTTCTTAACCAATAGTTCAAATGTTTTAATGTTATGACTTTTGTGGATAACTTGTAAGTCATGATGGGAATAAGACATGAACTGAGAGGGGACAGCAGAAAGAGTCAAAAACGATGACCTTGTAAAGAAACTACCTTCTATAATCCCTCCCCGCAGGCCTAGGAACCAACAACTCCTGTCAATCACTGCTGCTTGATAGATGATGCACTTCTTACACAGCTGAACTCTTTAAAAGCTTTCATTTATGCTACCGTTTGAGTCACCGAAAAGGTGCGTGCACACACTGATGTGGAAACACGTGAGGGCTGCTGAGCAGGCCAGTATTGATGAGGTTTAGGTGAAGATTAAAACCTGTCAAGTGTGGGCTTTAGTGCCGAACTGGAGAGGGCAAACGGTCACTAAAAGTAGTGAAAAGATTACAATCCCTATTATGATGCCTTGATGTCCTCTTCATTTGTCAGCACACCTTCCTGGCCCTCCATCTGTCACCTTGTCGCAGATTCGCCACGATCTCCACACCTTTCCTCAGACTTGATTGATCTCCCCCACAAACATCTCATTTTCTTTCCCTGAAGCTCCACTCCACTCTTGCTCTGAAAAGAAGCTATCCTTCTCTCTTTTTCTAGGTGGCCTAATTTCACACACTCGTTCTCTTTTCCTCTTTGATGGTCTTGTTGTGCCTTTTGGCTGTGGCTTGTTGTCAGTCCTTCCTAAAGTTTTATTTTTTTTCTTTCCAAACTCCCAACACACCTACTAACTCGACGTGGCATGTGTTCTCGCGTGTAGTGCAGAACGAACATCTGTTCTCACCAACGTATCACTCCAGCTGACTGGCAGGGCTGTTATTTGAGTTGCAGGTGGGTGATGTTCTCAGATTTCAACAAACCTCTTAGTATCAATAAATGATGAACCGAGGCACTTGTAATCAACGCAGGAACACTTTTTTTTTTAGTTTGTTTTGCAGCAAGAATCACTTTCACTGATTGCTATAATGCATTTTTTGCATTGATGCACAATGAGCAGGTGAAGCATCCTAAGGTAAATAAACGAGTGACTGGTTGGGTGAAAGAGTGCGGGAATGACAGGGTGACTGATGAACAGAGAAAGTCAGGGTGTGTGTGATGGAGATAAGCAACTCGATCCAACATAACAACTTCACAGTCTGCGTTTCCCTTTGATCAGGGTTGTGCTCCAGCAGCCTCAATCACTCCTGTGCTCCCTGCTGCTTTACCTCTCCCACAGGTGAAGGAGTGGGAGCCTAGGGGCAGCACATCAGACGACCTGAGAGTCGGGAACGTTTGTTTGTGCACGACTGTGGACGCTTGTATCCAAGAAGGAGGCTACGATGCCTCCAGGTGAACAACCCATCTGAAATGTAACACAAACTAAGATGCAATCATGTGCTTATCGCATCATCATCATCATTCATATAAATATATAAATATATATATATATATATATATATATATATATATATATATATCTATACATGCATACATTTCAGGCGAGGAATGATAAGATCTCTGCAAGCCTGCAAGCAGGTTTACTGTCAATCTGTGAGAGATCTGACATCTTTCTATCATGCACAATCATCAGCACGTCAAAAACATCTTCAGTCCTCTGTGCATTGCTTCCAAGAGCAAATTTAATTAAGAAAGCTTTCAGTGCTCTGAGATCCAAAATACAGAATTGCTTGTGACTTCAGACACCACCCGACATCACTGGCTTTTTTTTTTTTTTTGCTAGTATCAATATACGTGAGGGAGTAAATGCTGAAATTCAATAAGACACCATCAAGCTGTGTCATAGTGACATCTATCACACAGCAGCTGGCTCACTCGGCTGGTTTAATAATGGCAAAAATTGTAATCAGCATAATTACAACATAGGTTCATTTTTGTCTTCTCTATGATTTGAGTTTTTTCGGCTACTCCCTTCTGCAGGTGACAGCATAGTGAGCGTAACCAAATAATATATTTGGCAACAGTTTTAATGTCGGATGCCCCTACAGACTCAACATGGACTCAAACCCACAGCTTCAGAATTATGAGCATGTGGCATGGACCAGTGAAATACTGCGGTCCTTTATGGTGTACCACAATGGTGCACCACAAGGCTCAGTTTTAGGACACACTCTCTTTACAATCTACATAAGTAATGCAGGTCAGAACATTCCTGATGCATCCTTGAATTTCTATGCCAACGATACAGTTGCTTATCGTGGAGCTAAATCAGTTGCTAAGGTTTATTAGCTTTTACAGTTTTTTTTATTCAGCATCATTCAGTTAGACTTGTTCCATCTCAAACTGGTGCTAAATGCTGATAAAACCAAAGGGATGTCGTTTTAAACAGGCAGTCAGTACCAGCAGTCCTTTCTTCTATCTTATGTACAAACGATGTTCCTATTGAGTTTGTCGATTCTTACAAATACTTGGGAATCTTGGTCGATGCACATCTCTCTTTTAAGCTGCATGTCGAAAACTTGATAACGAAACTGAAATTATTTTTTTTTTTTGTTTGTTTGTTTGTTTTCAGAATATATCTTGCTTAACTCTGAATGCTAGGAAACACCTTGCAGCTGCAACTTTCCTTCCAGCCATTGACTATGGTGACATTTATATGAATGCTCCTGCAAACACCTTGCAGATGCTGTCTACCACGGTGTGCTAAGATTCATAAAATCTTAAAATCATAAAAGTTCATTAAGTCACTCCTTGGTCTGCTGCCTTCATATATCTCCTCCTACAAGTTATGTTGTCAGTTCAGCTACAGCGTGCACTCTCAAGACATCATTACCAGCAGTGTCCCCTCAGTGCAGACTGAATTTGGCAAAAAGGCCTTCTCTTAGTCCGCTCCTGTGACCTGGAACACCTTACAAAAAGAGCTGAAGCTGTCGACGTTAGACAGCCTTCTTTAGACACGTCACTACTAAAATAACTCATGCAACAATGCAGAGAAATGTTGTAAGAATATAGTAAACCACTGCAGCTTTCCTAATTTGCTGAGTACAGTAACTAAAACACTGGCAGTTAAGAAAAACCCTAAAATTGCTGGCAGCATTGCTATAAAAGTAAATCAAATCCCTGTTCCAACTATAAAAAATATTGTAAACTCTGAACTAATCATGTTTTTGGTTTATGTTGATGCCAGTGGCAAAAGGAATATTTTATGAGTAGAAGGAAAAAACAAGTTTTTGATTAAAAACCAACAAAAACATGTGACAAAATGCTTGAAAATCCATAAATCTGAACTTCAAAAAGTGCAAGTCCAATTTCCTAATGAATCTTTACCGAAGTAACGTCAGAAGTCTGTGAGGGTTTCTAGTGTTCATTTCAGAAGAATATTTATTTACAGTATAATGTGTAAATATAGTAAATAAAAATAACAATCACTAAACACTGTTTTAAAAATCATCTGAGCCTAAATTCTAAATTGGTAGCCCAACATATCACAATTTTAGTTAAAAGTCAATACAACGTTTAGTTCAAACTTTAGTATAAACTATTTTGTTTTTAGGTTACATTATATTTATCAAAAATATAGATACAAATAGCAGTGGATAATAACTAAGTGGCCAACAATGTAGACTATAGACAGGATCAAAACAAATCACACCGTGTCAAAGGCAAGGAAATAAAAGTGGGTTTTCAGGTGAGACTTAAAGACTGTGTGTGTGGGAGCCTGCCTGACACGCAGTGGCAACTCATTCCACCGTCTTGGACCTGCAACAGGGAAAGCCCTGTCACATCTGAGTTTGCGACGGGTTTTTGGAACTGAAAGGAGCCTCTCGTCTGTTAACCTTGGATACACCCAGGTGGAGCAGTGGGCAGCTATTGAGTGCCTGGGGAGCAATTAGGAATTAGGTGTCTTGCTCAAGGACACGACGATATGTGGGAATGGCCGGGAGTCGAACTGCAACTTTCTGGTCCCTGGTCAGCTGCCCTACCTCTAACACATCTTGGTCTTCAGTATGAATGAGTATGAATGAAATGCACCATTATGTGGATTCACAGCTTTAAACTTTGATGAGATCCATCCTTGTTTGATCCACTTATATATATATATTTTTTTTTTTCTGATATAAATTTATAGTTGTCTTCCTCACAGATGCACAAAAATCTTTATCTCAGAGAGCAGAAACCATGTGGTGTAAAACAAAAAGAAAGTATTTTCTTTATTGCAAGTAACCAATTTGTAGAAGTCTTCTTGTTTTAAGCAAAAATAAAGATTGTGATGTTGAAATGCATGGCAGAGAAATCAAAGAACTCAGGTGCCTCTTGGGTTCATGCTAAGCTGATAAGAATATCAAAGACTTGTTCATTAAAATTCAATCTGTAGCTGTTTTAATTGGTTTTAATAAAAGTTTGCCTTTAAAGTTATTTTGTTTACAGACCTTCTCGCCAGATTATGTTGATTACATTTTCCATAAAAAAAGTATTTATATCATTTAATTTTCGTTCCATGGCCTTGGCTTTAGATTAGTTAAAAACCTGTGATCTAAGTCACTTTTTGTGCTTTGTTCTTGATTAAACAAAAGAATAAGTAATCCCCATTTCATTGAAGTTATGCATGTTCTCTCCTGTTTACCAGATTTCAAAGAACAGCTCATTTGTGGGATACAATCTGATATGGCTTCGTAAGGTTTGCAAACGTATTGCACTGCAGTCAAGTAACTATACATTAATCCACCTCATAATTAAAGTTTCAGGAAGGGAGATCTGTACTTAATAAAATCCATTTTAACCTTTTCATTTATGCTTCTTTTTCATTTTCAAAAGAAATATAGTTTATTCCCAGCATATACGTATGATTGCTTTTCTATCCGTCTTGGTAACCATCTACAAACCATCGTCCCTACAGATGGCTGTCCGCAGCGACGAGGAGCTCAGCGGACTGCTGGGAGGAGTGGCCATCGCTCTGGGAGGAGTTCCGCCCGACATTTGGGCGGTCCTACAGCCCGGGGGAACTGACCAAATAACCCCTTCTCGAACCGAGAGGCCAGCCGAGTCTGGGTGGACGGATCGGACGGCATCTGCAGCCAGTTTCTTAGGATCCACTGTGGGATGGACCTTTACAAGAGATCCTTCCTGTCTACAGCATCAGCATCTAAAACATCTCTTAATGAAATGAGGATAACGAGTTACAACAACAAAATAATTTCCCTTTGGGATTAATAAAGTATTTTTGAATTGAATTGAAAACACACACACTGCCACTAAATGTGGGGCCAGGAATGTTCAGATGTGGATGTGACTGATCACATTTTGTCATATTTTATTTGCCTACTTTTATTACTTTATTTTATGCAAACGTTTATTAAATGTTTAATGGTTATTGTTGCACCATGGGTCCGAGAGTACTGACATTTCAATCCTGTGTATATGTCCTGTACATACTGCAGTTTTGACAATAAAGTTGACTTTGACTTGACTTTGATTTTCAACAATTACAAAATGTCCTTGAGTTTTAAAACTATTCTGTGATTGCAAAAGTAGAGCCATTCAATCGTAATCTGCCGACTATTGTATGGATGTGATTGTGAAGTCCCTGTCCTGCAAGGATTTTATTTCTGACCTTTTATATTGAGCTGTGTGTTCTAGCTGCCATTTCTGGGTTGTGCAACAGCAGAAAAAGTCAAGTGCCTTAGAGAAAGTAAAGGGAAGACACAAAGGAATCAGGACCATCTTATCTGCTTTAACAATTGTTTTTCAAAGTTTAAGTCTAAAAAAATTCAAGTGCAACAACTCTACTGGATGCCTCTACTAAACAATACACATACAACGGTGCTGGAAAGTTTAGAATTTTCTATATTTCTGCATAAATATGACCTAAAACATCAGATTTTCACACAAGTCCTGAAAGTCGATAAAGAGAACCCAGTAAAACAAATGAGACAAAAAATATTATACTTGGTCATTTACTTATTTAGGAAAATGATCCAATATTACATATGTTTTTAGAATTGTTTTACTTGAACTAGTGTAATTTTATTTTTTTTAAATGGTTGACTCATATATTTATTGTTTTTTGTCATTGGACCTGTTTTGAGATCATTTGGAGCAAATGATAAAGTGATAAAATAATAGTCATTAAATAAACCTTAATGTTTCTGGTGTGAGATATTCAAGTGGGTAGAAGTTACACTGTATAATAATAGATGTTTATTTTTTGTTTTGCTTTGTTGTGTTTGTTTGTTTGTCCGAGGAAGCGCAGAGAGACAAATCCTGTCAACTGGAAGGAGAGGTTTTATCTACCACCAGGCGCAATGGTGGCATCAGGGGGTGGCCAATGGTGGCCTTGAACAATGTGGATTAGTCTTCGGCCACCCCAAGGGCCACCTCCATCATTTGAGGAAACTACTTTAAAGCAATATAAAAACTAGCAACCATGGTATTGGCCACTTGGATTTTGACTTGGCGACCCAATATTTACAGTGACATTTTTTACGCCTAGATGTAGCCAGTACCAAAACGAAAGTCGGTACCGCACTTACTTTTCAAGGTACGCATCTCGTAACACTCGCAGATGGGGCATACAGATAGAGGATATTTCAAATCCCCCCTCTTTGCTCCACGAAGGGGACAAAAAAAGGCGTACACGTTTTTAGGATAATACTCCATAGCCTACTTTTGACTTCTCTCTCTAAATATGGATGTATATGAGGGGAAAAGAAATATTAGAATAACCTTGTAGTGTCTAAACTGGCATCGTTCATCTTTTTCGCTCAGCTCAGTCATTATATTCTGTGTAATTAGTGTTCATCTGAAGCATGTTCACAGCAATTTGCCAATATAACGAGCACCATATGGCTGATTGGGTTGTCTTCAGACGGAGCATTCAGACATTTCACGTCTGCAATTTTATATCCGGCTTGTTCAACAGGTGCCTGAGAAAATGGAGGATTTAAAGTAGTTAGGGATGATGAGTATTTATGTTTTCAGCTTAAGTTTCACGTAGACTCAAAGTCTGTTTTTGTTCCCCAGCTTTCAGACTGCAAAAACCCACAAAAAGGCACTTTTTACACTTTCCAAAGTGCTGGCTATATAGCCTAGAAATAGCAGTTTCACTAAAACCTCTGGGAAATAAATGCTCGGCGCAAACCAAAAGGATCTAAGTAATACATCTTGGTAAAAAGCTCTCGTCTGATCTATCTTTATGATGTGTGAGTTGCATACCTTTACTCCAGAGGGTGTGTAGGTGGTCCTTATCAAGGGGTTGGTTCAGAATGATCAGACAAATCTTCTGTGTGCCTGATGTAGGAAAAAGAAAAGGAAATATTCACAGACATGAGATGGAGCTTAATGCTAGCAAAACAGAACATATTTCACACACACACTTCCTAAGAGCAGTTTGTGGCACTGCATGTGCCTAATAAAGGGGACAAAAGAAAGGTGCAATAATGAGGTTATTATTCTCCACATAAACACATAAAAGAGGGTTTAAAAAATAAAGAACTCTAAGCCACTCTCAATTTAATCCAAATTCCAAATACTTTAAATTCAGTCCAATTAGGATGCAAGTGGTTTGTTTGGAACGCCTCGGGCGATTTATAACAAGCTCAAACAATCATTTCACTCAACTACCTCCACTCTCCTTCACCAGGCTCACAATCAGAACTCTAGTTTTTCTAATTTGTCAAAAGTAAGAGAAACTTGTGCACAAGTTTAACCCTTGAAGCACCTTTAAAATAATTATACACAACATCTTTGGGCTAAAAATGGGCCTGCTTATAAAAGTCCAATAAAAATGTAATGCGTTAAAAAAAAATCACTTCGTCTGCATCAAATTGTTTCAATAACTTCAGACCTTACTATAAAGTAGATATGATGTTGTTTTATTTAATTAATTTTATTATTATACCATTTGTGTCATAGAAACCCTTGATTTTCATCTATCAAAAAAACAAAATGTACAATATTTTCAAAAATGAGATGCAAAGTGGAATATTTGGCATGAGGTTGTTACTGCCTTAATCAATAACTGATGACAACGTTGATTTCGATGCATTATTATTTTTGGAGCTATGATAATTTATATAAAAATAAGTACACATTTTAACATAAGCTGGTGAAGATGTTCAGTCATCCTGGTCATGATCAATTAAAAAAAAAAAGTTTAAAAAAACTAAAACAAGCAAACTTCAATTAGAATAACTGAATAGAAAAAAGTCCAGTTTTTTTTTTTTTATATATTTTGGGGGGTTTTACCCTAAGACTCAAAACAATCCTTCTCAAAAAAGTTTAATAAAAATGCCATGTATAAATATTATTATTATTATTAATCTTTATTTAAACCAGGCACATCCCGTTGAGATCACAGATCTCTTTTGCAAGGGAGGCCTGGCTCTGAATCAGCCTAACATGCATGTTTTTGGTCTGTGGGAGGAAACCGGAGTACGCAGAGAAAACCCACGCATGCACGGAGAGAACATGCAAACTCCACCCAGAAAGACCCCCGGTCCAACAGGGGATTGAACCCAGGACCTTCTTGATGTGAGGCAACAGTGCTACCCACTGAGCTGCCGTGCTGTCTTTTTTATTTATTTATTTATTCATTCATTTAAAAGAAACAAAATAAAACAAATTGATCAAAAAGAAAATAAACTACCATATTATACCCATATTTATTCTGTTTTTCAAGGAGAATGGTGTGGTCAGTGGTGTCGAAGGCCTTTGTTAAATCAACAAAAACACAATACTGTTTTTGATCAACAGCAGTTATTAGTTCCATGAGAGCCATTGATGATGAATTATTTGCTCTAAACCCATACTGACTATTACTTAAAATATTCTGTTGATCTATAAATCGATCTAATCCGGTTACAAATAATTTCTCTAATATTTTTGAAAACTGTGGCAACATGGATATTGGTCTGTAAATAGTGAACACACATTTCTCATCATTCTTACAAAGAGCAAATTTCATATTTTCCTGTTGACAATGATAAATTACATATCTATGTAAATGGTTTAATAACATAACTCATTATATCCTTTACAAACTTCATGTCCATCCAGTCTTTTGATCTTTTATCAGCAAGATTTTTCACAATACTCAGAGTTTCTTCTTCATCGGTGTCACTGAGGAAAAATACTGTTGGTACGACCCACGACTGTATGACTCACATCATTATTTACATTTGGTATTTTAGCTGCAAGACTTGCGCCAACATTCACATAATACTCATCGAATTAATTTACCATTTCATTTTGCTCATATATTTTTTGTCACTTTCAAGAAATACTGTGAAATACCTGATTGTACTTTACTCATTACTCCCCACTCTTACTTTTATTAAGTACTATAATATTCCTTATGTTGTCTTATAATCCATACCAGCTTGTTTTTTATACTTCTTGTATCTCTCTTCTGCTTCTTTAGTTCTTAATTTTAAGAAACACGAGTACAAGTAATTATTGTTTTAACAAGCATTTTGTAACCCTTTCGTCATCCGTGGTTTGTCAACAGGATTTTTCTTAACATTTTTTTATGCATACAATTCTTTTCATACAGAGTTTCCAAGATATTCATAAACACATCATAGGCTCTGTTTACATCATCAACATGCACATCCTTTCAATTTAGTTTTTCAAATCATCTTTCAATTTAACCAAAGCTTTTTTGATGTATTTATCATTTTCCTCTTCACTATAGCTACTTTTTTTTCCTGCATTGGTAATTTTTACAAATTGCAAAAACTGGTAGATGATCACTTATATCAGTCATCAAAATCCAACTCATCACCTCAACATCTCTTGCATTAGTAAAAATATTAACTATCACTGTAGCAGTATTTGTTGTAATTCTTGTTGGTTTAAGTATTAATGGATAAAGACTCAAACTATGCATTGAATTAATAAATGTACAAATATTATTTGAGTCAATTTGATTTCCCAAATCAATATTAAAGTCCCCACGCACACACACAAACACATACACACACAAAAGTTTTATTTCAACTCCTTTTAAAGAGCTCCATGATTTTATCAGTAAATCGCTCCATATTTGAACCTGGTGATCTATAGACACCACCAATTATTATATTTTTTACTTCCACTGCATCAAACACACACTCACCATTCTCAACATCATTCACACCACACACACCACCATATTAATCCAACACACCATTTGAATGATTCAGCTTTTTATTTTTATTTTTTTTGTACCTCCATGTGTTTTCCAAAAGACAACCAGGCCTCCAGTGAAACCATATGTAATGAAGGTCTAGGAGTTAGGAGGGGTCATCCCACCAAAAAGCTGTTTTCTGTATATGTTGAAAGTACAGGCTTAGATTAATAAAAGTATTTGTGAAAAAAGCATTTTATTAAGTCAGGATTACAGTACATTAAAAATATGTGGTTATAATGGGTCGCTGGGACCAAATTGGACCTTAGGGCAGAGCGTATGATTTGATTCTATTCACCTTGCAACAGAGGGGGTCATGACATTTAAAAAGTAATATTAAGAAACAAATAATGGCCACGTTTCATGAAATTCGTCTTTAAACTGACTGATTTACTGAGAATCAAAAAAAAAGCAAACGAGTACAATGTACACGTTCGGTTCCCTAAAGGTGCTTTGAGGGTTAATCTATTCTCATTTGAATATCTTGACCTTGTTATGCACCAGCTGTAACTGCACGGCTAAGACAAACGCTTTCAAATGTGAAATACGTATATCCAGGAGTTGTCATTCTCATCCCTCTTTCCCATAAGTGTTCATCCTTGTTCCTTTGTCAAAGTCTCTATCTCACAGCTCAGCATTTTATAAACCTATTTATTCCTTCATCCCCCCCATCAATCTGCTTTTAGCTTTCCTTTTGCTGGGCTGCTAATGTGAATCCTCCGGCTAATACTTTCAGAATCGTAATTTATCAATCTGCAGGGAATCGAAATAACAGGGAAAGTCTGCGTTTATTGACAATGTAAAAGCAGAGCTGCTAGAAAAACCTTAATGGACCAAGTATAAAAGTGCAACCTCTTCTCCCTTTGCCTTTAAACTTTTCATTGCTTATTCATTTAGCTTTTCCTCTCATGTCTGCACTTATGATAGATTTTTCATCTATTTTTTTGGTTCAATACATGGACTCTGTCCAAGTGTAAGCAACCCACTACAATTACTCTCCCCAAAATTGTAAATTTTTACACAATATGGAATATCCTAAAAATGTTTTCCAAGCACTGTTAATGGTATAAAAGGAGGGGGGCAAAGAGACAGAAAAATACATACTGTATGAACACATTTCAGCTTTCCTGGACTTCTTACAACAAAAGCGGTCAGGGGAAAATATCCCTTTTTGGATTTATACCCTCAGGTGTAAAGAGGGCATCTTGGCCTGGCTGAAAAACAGGGAGTTAAAAAAAATACATCCTTTGGGTTTGTGACTTTGTTGCAGAGGTAGGCTTCATATGGTTATAAAGTTCACATCACTGGAAGGTCACTTCAAATATAAAAGTCAACCCCACTTGAGAATGGTGAAAGAAAGAGAATAAGAAAAAAGGGCATAAAGGCAAAGAGAAAGAAAGGAGGACACCGGGAGGGGTGGGTAAGGAGAAAGAGGAAGAGACAATTTGTCAATCTTCTCTCTTAATTGGCTCAAGTGTTCAGAGTACAAAAGACAAACTCAACCAACCATGACTTTTTGGATAACCCCTTTGTCACGCAAACACTCATTTGCCGAACACATACACAAACGCACACACAAGGAGATGTGTGGCCTTTCTTGCACTCCTTGCAAAGAAATGTCACCTTGGGATTCTTTTAAAAGTACCAAACAGCATAAATACCACAAGCCGGAGCATGCACAGACTCACTAAACACAAGCGCATAAGCCAACATATAGATGTCTTAGTACAGCTCCCAATACTTCAACTATACTGAGAATTAAAGCCACATATATTTTGACTCAAAACAGGACTAATTATGCATCTTTGTCCCACTGTTCCCAGTCATAATATCTGTCCTGCAATAAGTCAATACCACTGACATGTATTAAAATACTACAGTAAATGTCTCCACCTTCTCTCACTGTTAGGGATTGATGCCTGTGTGACCTTGTTTATTGCTGCCTCGTTGTAAATTTGGACCAGGGTCAGCTCTCTAAGGATGTGGGGCTTTCAGTCATGCCAAGGCAAGCCAAGTTCATTTGTATAGCACATTTCAACAACAAGAAAATCCGAAGTCATTTGCCTGATCATCTTTCTTACCTGAAAAGTTGCAGTGGCATAAAAAAGGAAATTAAAGAAAAGTTGGAGTACCGACTGAAGTTAATGATGCTTAAGTTAATATTTTGACTAGTCGAACAGTCGAAGGCATCTCTAAACAAACTGGATTCTTGCGGTTTTCTGGGAGTTTGTTCCAGATTAGTGGAGAATAAAAACTGAATGCTGCCTCTCAATGTTTGGTTTGGATTCGGGAGATGCAGAGTAGATTTTAACCAGAAGATCTGAGTGGTCTAGAAGGTTGATGCAACGACAACAAATCTTTAATGTATTTTGGTTCTAAGCCATTCAGTGATTTTTAAACTAACAGAAATATTTTAAAGTCTATTCTCTACGATAGATGGAAATACGTTTGCATATCACATTGAACACCTTGACGAAGGCGGTTTCAGTGCTGTGGACCACGGAAACCAGAGCAGTCAAAGTGGTTGGTTATTGTTAAGAAGGTATTTAACAGTTGAAACAGCACTTTCAATAACTAAAGCATGGAAGGTTTGAGATTAAGGTTAGGAAAACACCTTTCAAGAGGGATGAGTTTATTATTTGAATCAAATCAGAAACTATGATAGGCAAAAGTTTCTGAAAGAAAGTGGTAGGTAAAATATCAAGACAGCAAGAGGAGGAGCTTAATTGATGTATAATTTCATCTAAGCTTTTGTAGTTGATTTGGTAGGATTGTGTCATGTCCTCCAAATTTATTTTGAACGAACACAACATTGGCACCGACATTAATAATGATTACAGACTACTCTTCTAATATTCTGAATTCTGAAGAAAAGAGGGATTCCTTTGCATTCTTCAGTTGTAAGTTATATCTGTGAAGTCTCTCTTTATAGATGCCGCGGTGAACCTGGAGTCCAGTCTTTCACCATCTCCATTCGGCTTTTCAACACTCTTTTCTCCACTCCTTATCAGTGGAACATTTCTCCACAAAGATTTCTTTTTACCGTTTTACCTTCACCTTAATGGGGGCAATGGAATCAATGATGTCTGATATTTTAGAATGGAAGGTATCTACTAGTACTAGTTTGTTTATTGAGTTACAGGATAAGATGGAGGTGACAGAACAAATGTAATTAAAACTTTCAACAGAAAAAAAGCGTTTTCTTATATGACTAGTTGAGTAAAGGGAAATCGTGCTTTCAAAGATAACAGAAAAGTGGTCAGATAGGGAGACAACAGTTACAGAGACCTTGGAAATGTTTAGACCCTTACTGATGATCAAGTCACAAGTATGCCCACATTTGTGTATTGGCTGTCTAACATTGATTCAAACTATTTTAAGTGTATCACATGGTTGTTTTTCCTCTCTGTCTTGAGGGTTGTCAACATGGATATTGAAATCTTGCACAAATTAAACAATTGCAATCAACAGATCACAGAGAGAAGGTCAACAAAATAGCATTGGGTTTTCAGAGGCCTGTAAACATTCACAAACATGGCTTGAGCAGGGCTCTTTACCTGGACAGCCAGATATTTAAAGGAGTCAAAATTGCCCGAGAACACCCTTTTACACTTTATTGAATCATGAAACAAAGTGTCCACCCCTTTCTCTTTCTAACACACCCCGCTCTCACTTGGAAAATTATAAATGGGAGGTGTTGGTTCAATCAGTGAAGGTGTCTCACTATTTTCATCTAACCAAGTCTCTGTTAAAAACATAACATTAAGATTTTGCTCGATAATGAAGTCATTGATTAAAAATAATTGTCCTGACAAAGATCTAACGTTTAATAAAGCCAGTTTAAGTGACTTGGTGTTGGATATTATTTCTCTAGAAAGTTGCACTTGACAAGGAATAGATTTTAAATTTAATTGTTTTCTACTGTTCCTTTCCTAGTTAGCTTTGACTTTTCTGTTAACTATTGACACAGAGCTTTTTCAGCGTTTTCCCATAGAGGGCCCAATCTTTTCCTGGAAAGAAACACTGCTGGTAATCTCACCCCCTGGACCCTATGCATATCACAGGAACGGTTCTGGAATGTCCTGAACATGAACAGGCTCATGTTTCTTGATATGTGGAGGAGACAGAAGGGGTGGGGGACTTGGCCACTTTTGGTAGACACTGGTTTGGTGCCAGGGCGGCATGGTGGCGCAGTTGATAGAGCTGCCGCCTCTCAGCGAGAAGGTAGCCGGTTCAAATCCTGGCCAGGGACCTTTCTGGGTGGAGTTTGCACGTTCTCTCCGTGCATGCGTAGGTTTTCTCCTGGTACTCTGGTTTCCTTCCACAGACCAAAAACATGCATGTTAGGCTGATTGGTAACTCTAAATTGTCCCTAGGTGTGAGTGAGAGTGTGAATGGTTGTTTGTCTCGTTTGTCTCTATGTGTCCCTGTGATGGACTGGACATGGGCACCAGCAACCCCCGTGACCCGAAAAGGAAGAAGCGGGTAAAAGATAATGGATGGATGAGGGTTTAGTGCCAGGGGCTTGACGATGATGGGGGTTATGTGGAGAAAATGTGGGATTTGGACGTGGTGCGAGGTGGATTCTGATCTTGACAAGTTTTTTCATGATGTTGGTGAAATCCAGGAGGGGAGAGTCTGCGCTGAGTGGAGAGAGTTGAGAGGTGGGGTCTGGGTGGAAGAAGGTTTGGGATCCTCTGTTAGCACTAAGGAGTCCACTTGTCCTGTGGGAGCCTTAAGAGAATCCTCTTGTTGTGATGTAGAAGTCTCTTTCTATCTGTCCTCTATATTCCATTCTTATGGGAGACTGCGACGAAGTGAAGAGTCAATGCAATCTACTGGCTTCTTTAATGAGAGAACTTTTACTAATTGGCTTTTATAATGTATATGCATGTTTTTGTACAGTGTCTTGAAACAACTTCTGTGTGTGGTATATAAATAAACTGAATTGAATTAAACTGGATTGAATTATCTCAGCAGGTTGCAGTTGTCCTTCGCAACGCCGTCTTATCAGTTGTGTACCTTCTTATCTTCTGTACATAGCAGCGGTGGTGTCTGATTCACATAATAAAAAATGTTGCAAATGAAAAGCTGTACTTATTAAGACAAAATCCATCTGTCTTGAAAAGATGCCTGTGTTCCCAGAAAATGTTGAAATTGTCAATTAATGTCACTGATTTTGCAGCACGTGCATCTTTAAGTCATTTGTTAAGCATCAGCAGTTTGCTAAATCTCTCATCTCCACACCAAACTGTCAGCAGGGGTCCACTGAAAAACACCTCCATTTGGAGACTTTGAACTTTGTTCAGCAAATGAATAAAACCCTCTTTCAAGATTTCCTATGGATGCTTCACAACATCAAGGGCTCCTGTGTGCATGATGGGTGTTTTCACTGTTGGTTGTTCATGTCATTGTCAATATTTTCTGTGCTATCAGACACCATATTATTAATAAAACTAAGTACTTTCATGTTTTTCTTTCTGTAAAAGTGTTTAAGCTCATTCTCCATCATCCACTATTAGAGTTTGTGGTTTGGTGGATGGCTCTTTCTGAAACAGGTCAGGAGGAAACCATTTAAAGCTCAAACTCTTGCTTGCTGGTGTTGGAAGATGGGCTTTTCTTCATGGAATCAGAGACTTGTAGGTAGTGCAGCAAACCTGTTTTCTAGTGGAATTCCAGTGTTTTAAGTTGGTTTGCTCCAATGATTTTGTTTTGACAGCAATTCGCTGCCGTTTCTCTTTGGTCCTGGGGTTGAAGTTAGGGTTTTTTGCTGATTCGTCTAAGTGCAGGGTACTTCCTGTTAGTCATCTTGCCAGATCTGATGGAAGGGATCTATCCTTTGGTTTTGTGCCGACAGAGTTCCGGAAAGGACTGCTAGTCGGTTTACTCTCATTTACATCAGCAGTCAGTTTCTTGGTGGTGCTAGTTAGCTATCTGTCTTTTCACTGTTATGAAACATGGGTAGAGTGGTCTCATTTGCATATACAGCATTCACCTCCACATTCACTTCAAGTTGATGCATTTTCATTAACATCACTGCTATTTTCTGGAGAAGTTTTTTTTTTGTAATCCTCTGTGGAAAAAGGAGACATTTTGGACTGATTAGCTTCTACGTTATTGTACTGGTTCTGGTTCGGTGTGGATGGTGAAACACTCCCGAGTGACCCAGCTGGCAAAGAGTTGGTCAGACTATTCAAAGCACTGTTTCTTAGTCTAAATGTTCTTAAACTGTAGGGAACATCAGAGGAGATGGATCTTTGTGCCCAAAGCTTTTTAATCAGAGAAGCATCCCGCCAAGAGCAGGGTCTTGGCAATCATGGCCTGGTAGTCTGAGCTGGTGGCAAGTAGAGGCGCCTGGTCGGGGTCTGGTCGCTGGGACTGATGGAGCCTATGCCTAGTAAGGCCTATATATAGACATATATAAATATATATATATTATTTTATTAGGAGCACTGTCCCATTCATTTACATGGTTGTGGCAGGACATTAAAACTTTTACTGAGACCATTCTGTGTGGTCACCATACCCTGCCCCCCAACTTTAACCTTTGGGTTTTTGTATGTATGGAGTATTTCTTTACATGTTAATGGTCAATACTATCATTTGACAATGTTTTGCTCTTGAGCTCCCCAACAATGAAATATAACACTAGTGCTGAATAACATCCCACAACTTTATTAAGAAAGTGACGAGTAAAGAAAATGTAGATTTATCAAAACTGATTATTATTGCAATATTGTACATTATCACACATTGCAACTGTTTCTAACATCATGCAGCCCTTTAAATATTATTATTGAAAATAAAACACATTGGTTGATAATTCATGGAAAGTTGGACATGTTATTTTGTTTGTATTGTAAAGAAACCAACAACAATGCCACCAATAAAATTAAGTTACAAGAGCTAAACCGTTACAAGACAGCAGAAATTATACTTCTTGTAAACAAAAACATTGAATACAAAAATCATATGAAACCCAGGAATGACCAGGGAAGGAAGAAGCGGGTAAAGGAAAATGGATGGATGTTCAGTTCTGTAATCTGAATGTCTTTTTGGATTTTTTTTTTTTTTTTTTTTTTTCTACTTTAGCATGCGTGCAAAATCTGCATAAAGTAAATGTGCAATGCCATTTACATTTTACAAACAGAAAACCCACTGAAAAATTACAAATTCGTAAATGTAACGTTCAGTTTGGTAAAAACTTATCAAGAATCATTTGCATGAAGGATACTAGAAGACAACGCTGGCTAGCTAAAATATAATCTGCTTGTTTCCATTATGGCAAACGTTCTTCATCAGATCTTTTTTTTCCCCAAACTTACTGAACAAACATTTTAAAGTTTATCAAAGTAATGCCCCATAGAAGCATTTAGCAATATCGTTGTTAGTGTGTATGCTCTTCTGATTCTAGCGAGATGTTCCTGGGCTGAAAAACTAAACTCGTGAACTGTTTTCAGCCCACAGGCAGTTCAGAGCCGAGTCAGAGCCTGGATTTCAAATGGCGACAGTCAGTGTACCATGAAAGTTAAGTTGTAAACATCTACTTTCGACTTTCACACATGCTCTAGCTCCGCTCAGAAAAGGGTACCTAACAAACTAGGGATTTGAAAATGCAGACATCCAGGGGCTGTTTTTATATTCCCCCCCCTGAGAGTCTAAATAAGCATTTCCTGCTGGAGCTAAAGCTGAGCAACCCACAAAAAAACATTTATCTCAAACTGATCCCATGTGTTTTAATAACACTTTTTAAAAAGAGTGGACTTCATTGATTCAGAGAATATTCAGCATATCGCTCACTTTTAACAGTAAATAGCAAACCTAGCTTTACTGTTCTCCAACCACTTGGAGGCGGATATTTATTCACCCGGTGAAGTCGTTTGACTAAATTTTGTAAGCAGAGCTAAAATGTTGAATTAAACACAATATTTAATAGATGCTTCAAAACCACTGTGGATGCATCTGTAGACATCTGGACCTCCGGTTCAGTTACTAATGTCCTGGCTGAAGAAAAAAAAACTTTATGGCAATTCTGTGTTGATGCTTGACGACATTATGTTCATGTGTGGGAACGTCAAAATACAAACATATGTTACTTGACACTGACAAAGTCTACACTTTCCTCACATCACACTTTTATTTCCTCGTGTGCCAAAAGAAGAAAAGCTCATTAACTGATAACACGGCACCGCGAGACGAGGAGACAGAAAAACAGAGCAGCACGTTTTTTTTCAGAGGGAAAGTGAGAAATGTATAAAACTGTAATTAATGTCAACATTGCTCAAAGTACTTTTATTTTCTGAGCAGGACTTTTCCTTCACAGAGAGGTCATAAGTCCCACTGGAACATCTTGTATTTTTATTTAACACAGCCAAACAGTTGGGACTTCTTTGTTGCAAATCATCAAAGCTTCACAACGAGTCAATGAATCACTGATTCACTGACGATGAATCTTCTAGACGCCAAGAATATTAACCTACCCTCAAACTTTTATCCTCAATATATTTTGTAGATGCAACAAAATATCTGTATTTTTATTCATTTCTATTATGAACATGTTTTTCTTTGTCTTTCTTCCCATATTACGTCTGTTTGGTTTTCCTGCCCACCTGCAGGTGCCTGTGTATCCTGAGCCCGTTCTGGAGGGGTTTCTTGTCAAAAGGGAGTTTTTCCTTTTCCACTGCTGCTTGTGTCATGTTTAGGATGGACGGTTGGATGAAGTGGACTCGATGCAATCTGCTGATAAATTTCAATAATTGGCATTTTTAATGCATGTCATGTTTTTGTGCATTGCCCCCGGAGTAAAATGGCACTATATACAAAAACTGAATGGAAATTCAATTAAAATAAAAGGCAACACCAACAGGCTGGTGGCAATGAAGAGTTCAAAGATACAATTAAAATGAATTTAGTGGGTTATGCATTCATTTTGACCTGGTCTGTGTATGGAAAGAGCAGTACAAGTCTTTTACTGCCTCGAATTTGAATCAATCAGTGGCTTCTGGTAAAAGGTTTGACTAAATAATATTAAAAAAAAATAGTCCTTTGAGAACGGTCAGGTGCAAGGGTTGGATTCAAAACTCAACAAAGCAGAAAATAAGCTTTGAAAGTTTGAAATAAATTCAGAAAAAAAGGCTACAAAAAAAAAAAACTACTGCAACAATATTTTAACCCGTGTGAAAAATCCAAATCGGTAATAATTCAGGCAGAGAAATAAAGCTCCTACTCTTTTGTTGAGCCGATAGCAGCATCTCATTCACTCTATCACCCCGTAAGGCAGAAAGACGTCATCTAACTCAAAAATCAACTCTTTATAAAATACATTTGAAAAATGACAGAAACAACACGTGGAACTCATGGAAGCGCCATTCCATCTGCAATAAAGGAAGAATGTGTGGCTCAGTCTCCTTGACCTTTACTCTACTTATAATCCTGTCCTTAGGTTCATATCAGCCTTGAACACACACACACACACACACACACACACACACCAGGGAGCTCACGTTTGCCGGTTAAAGGTTGATATATCAGCTTCCTCAGCAGGTCTGTAAAGTTTCTCTTTCAAACCCACTGAAGGTCCAATTACAAACTCAGTTTAAGCTCTGAGGCGCCTTTTCAACATAATTACATGTGCAGTGAAATCTGATGCCAGTTCGTAGCGGAGATTGGCAGCGATTTTCAAATATTTAAAGTCTCGTTAAAATGGGCGCGTTTTAAAAGTTAATGCGGCTTTTACAAGCTTTTTTTTTTTTTTTTTTAATAAAAAACACAGGAGCAGTTGTTTCTTAAAGGTGCTGTTTTAGTCACATCAGCTACTGTCCATGATGGGCAGTGCACGTACAGCATACATCAAAGTCAAATAACATTGATTATCTTGCAGGAAAACCTTGCAATCAAGCATTTATGTGAATATTATTTAGACATGACACCAGTTTAGTTTGGTCGTGCAACCCATTTTTCAACTTTGATGCCTTGTTTTAGTATTTTAGTATGTTTGCTGCACGCTTTGGTATTTCTTGTTGGTTGTTTTTGGCGAGTAGAGACGGTTCTTCTCGTCCTCAGCATTTCATTGCACTGATGACAAATAAACCTAATCTAATGGTTAATCTTTCCAGCAGCAACACTAGGATGAATCACCTCACTGCTCGCAACAACTCAAGGTTCACAACAAACAGAGTTTCAATATTTATTTTAAGAATTTAATGTTCAGTAATTCAAACCTTAACTTCAAGGTGTCGGGAGTCAGTTTTGTTTACAAAATCTATACATTATTAAGGAAATGGAAGCAAGATCAGTGTTACAGCCAAGTGTAGTAAATTTAAAGTTTTATAATTTAATATAAAGTAAACAAAGATGATGCTGAAATTGAATATGACACAAACTGGAAATGGTGTTACCAACCATCTAGAGCTAGATATAGGTCCAATTTATGATTCATATTTATTGTATTTAGCTGAAGTTTTTTATGTTATTTTACAAAAAGTGTGATAATTGAAATATGGTGTTATTGGGATGGACCCTTGAGCACCTCCACATCTGGCTAGGGATGTCAAAGAGGATAAATATTTCATTCTAACAAAATGAACCTGCCTCTTACAAAGAAATAAAACACTGGGAAACAGTAACCTGGATGTATTTGAAACATTCTGTGTAAATATAGTAACCAGCCAACTAATAGCTGCTGCAAATAAAATAAATTATACATTTACTAACTCTAAAAACAAAAGCAGATTAAAAAAAAAAGGCATGAAAATGCAAATTTTGCTTAATGACGGGGCTCAAAATGTGACAGGATTTTTAAAAATGCCCTAACTTATTTGCAAACAGATTATAACAACTGCATTACCCACTATTTTTATTAGAGTTTTAGTTTTGGTGAAGCTAGCAAAAATCAGGGCTATGTTTAAATCGAATTGTTGGAAAACCTTTAGATAATCAGCATAACTTCTTTGCAAAAAAGTAGATGGTAAATTGAAAAGTTTTAGGGATGTGTATTGTTTGAAAGGCAGTACCTGATGGAAGTAAACAGTCCAAAGGCGTCCACTCGTCACCCATGATCAGGTCAACAGGAGCTTCAGTCGGTTCAGATGAAACTGAAAGAAAAGACTTTTTATTTTTACTTTGGCTTTAAATCTATTAAAGGCAGCTCTTTATTTTCTCAACACCTAACTTCCTCTGAATTTTAAATCCCAATAATAGCAAAATGCTGTTAAGAAAAGTATTAAAAGTAGTAACTAATGCTCAGTAGCCATAAATAATTACGTTTAAGCTGAGCTTAAGGAGCTTACAGGTGTGGTAGGATATAATTTCTGGTTTTGTTAAATATCATAAGATTTTCCAAAACCTTGTTTAATTTATGTTTTGTGCAACTTAAGATGTCACACATAGGTCATGTGTTGTGATTACCTCAGCTATTATCACAGTAACTCAATATTAATACACTGAATGAGTCGGAGCATTATTTTAAAGTTTGCATATGTTAATTAGCTGTGATGGAAATCTTACATTTGACTGACTTTAAAAGTTAATTAGTTGAGGAGCTCAACCTGATGGTTACATCCATTAAAAATTCAGTTTTCTAACAGACAAAACTCAAAATGGCAAAGTTTTAAATAAAAACGCTGCACAGCCTGTTAGTGCATGCTGTGGATGAGTCTCAGCTACTACCACGCCAACCTGTAGCATCAATAAAACAGAGAGTGTGTTTTAAAGATAGGCTTTGGCGGCCATCTTGAATCAGATTGACTCCAAAAGTTAATCAGCTGTAGAAGAGCATCTAATTATCTCTCTCTGCAAGGTTCATTAAAATCCACCCAGTGGTTCATGAGATATTTTGCTAACAGACAGGCGTGGAATACAAACACGGGGCAAAAACACTGAAAGTCACGAGCTGCAAATGCATCAATGAGCTTTTAATTATCTACGAATATTAATTTGTTGTTACACTAATTTCATGAGGAGGAATGTAAACAAAAGTGACATTTTCCCACCGTTTATTAGAGACTTCATGAGATTATTTTTGTTTTTAATCCGAACCAGCTGACCCATAATCATACACTTCCACTGGCTGGACTTTAACACACACTGTGACCAATTAGTTATTCATTTATAACTTCTCACAGCCGCGTTCGAACGTGACGAGAGCCGCACAAATAGTCTCAGCTCTAACAAAAACAAGAAACGTGTTCAATCAGCTGATCACCGGTAAAATACCGGCTCCACCGCGTGAAAACACTTTTTAAAAATCCGGTAAATACTCACAGATTCAAGCAAGATCCGCCTTTACTGTTGTAAACAGTCAAAGAGAGCACGAAGAGCGGCAGCAGCGGAGTGAAGGCGGGGCTTAAATTTGTTACAGCGACCCCTGGCGGCCGGAGGTAACTGCACTTTACACACTTTACAAGCCTTTTCTGATTAACGCCGTTAAATTACCCCCATTTAAACTAAATATTGTCTATATTTACTTTTAGTTTAAACTTTCCATTAATTAAATATTATATTAACTGATAAAAATGGTCAAAAATATAAGAAAATCATATGTGAAGTGCCGATTTTTTTTACAAATTTGGGTGAGCATCACAAACAAGGAGGCTTCTATAGAAGTGGATTTTGTGCGTAATTCTAATGAGCCTAATTGAGCATTAACAGTTAGACAATTACTTGCTTCACTGAGCTGTCTATAAAACAGGGGTCTGCCAGGTCCTGTCTAGTTAAAGCGAAGCGGATGAACCTGAAAACGAGTCCTTACCTTCTCTGCAAAACTGCTTCCTACAGGTAGAATTAAACTGTCTTGAACGAGTCACTTTCTATCAGCTTCTGCAACATCTGACTGAAAGAACAACGGATATGAGCTGATTACCTTTTGGAGTCTAAAGAGGCATATGTCATCATGCGATAGTAGCTGAGAGTCATTCACAACACACACTTTGAGCTTATCGACCATAACGGTGCACACATTATTTTCAAGGTTTAATCAAAACATCAACAATTCTGTCATTTCTCAAGATATTTTTTTAAGCGCTGGCATGTAAGGCAACGGGAGATATGGATTCTTTCATTCCTTCAAAGAAAGCTAGAGCATCAATTGAGGTAGTTACCAATCATGCTTTTGCACACACACACACATTTCCTATTTACAGGAAGCACTTAATGCAGCCACAACAGCAAATAAATACACAACTGAAGTGCACATAGGCAAATAAACACACTGAGAGAACACACACACAGTCACACACTCTGACGTGCTGCATAGTGTTGGTGCGTTCCTCAGCTATCCTCCTGCAGCAGCAGCGAGGTAAAGTGAGAGACCAAATCTCTCTCAAGGTGAATCCACTCCGGAGGCCTGTTAAAACAAACGCTCTCCCATCAATCAGCACTTGTCCTGTCTCTCTCTGACACACTGCACGTGCACACGCTTCATGTCAACCTTAGAACAGACAACTGCAGGATGCGCACACGTCCACAAATGTGCCACACATGCTAAGGGAAGCCATTGTAGTGAACCAGATGACCTCAAATCTACCAGATGGACAGAGACTGTTATTTTCATTGATCTGAATGAGTCTGGGCCATCTGATGAACTTTCTTTCTTGAATTAATCAAGCAGAAAAGACAATTCTTTATAATCATTACTGTCTTACAAATGTTTTGATAATCAAATTGTGTTAGTTCACGGCCGTGGTGCAGTGGTAGTGGCAGCCGACCTCTGATCGGAAGGTTGGAGGTTCGAATCCCGACTTCCCACACCATGTGCCGTTGTGTCCCTGGGCAAGACACTTAACCCCGAGTTGCTCCCGGTGGGACTGGATGGCGCCTTGCATGGCAGCCTACCGCCACCGGTGTATGAATGTGCGTGTGAATGGGTGGATGGCTGGTACTGTAAAGCGCCTTGGGGCCCCTCATAGGGGGCTGGAAGGCGCTATAGAAGTAAGCTCCATTTACCATTTACCATTTAGTTCACTCAATGCTTTACAGGTTGAAAAGAACTACTAATTTTATTTTACATAAACAGTAAGTAATGATTTTTGTTCCTCATTCAGAGAAGAAATCACCTGAATATGCCTTTCTTGATTTTCTGTCTGAAATGAGCAAGCTGTCGTAAGTATGTGAAAGGTTGGTCTTCGGTCAACTAAAATGTTTACTGAAGAAGAAATGTCATGTTTAAACTTTTTCAGAAGATTACCAAGAGTAGACTCCAGAAAGTCTGCTGCTTCTGCAATAATCTTTTCTGTATGTTAAACAAGTTTCATTCTCTGACCTCGACTGTTGATAAACACCTTACGTCAAAAACACACCTCTTTCTGGTCCTTCCACGAATCAGAAAGCTCTAAACTGAACAGGAAGTAAACTCATTTAAAATGTGACAACTGCCCAGTTCATGTTAGATTTTCAGAATTCCAAGAGAATGAGAGCTGACAACAGATTGAGAGTTCTGGAGAACGTGAGAGTTCCAAGATTGAGAGTGCAGTCGGTTCTGAAAGCTTCAGAGCAATGAAGAATCCAGAGGTTTTTTGGGGATTATAATTCTGTTTTGAGCTAATCAACGCACGACTTTCTGAAGGTTTGGTAGCTCTCGACGGAGACGCTGAAACGAGTCAGAAAGGAACTACATCCAACGCTGATTCATCATCAACAGGTAGATGGTTCTATTTTGACCAAGTGTACCGTGAGAAGCTGAGATCGGACGGAGCGTGCAACTTCTGGTCAAACAGATTAAATTCCCTCACACATTTCCTCTGTAAGATAAATCTCAATTTAATCTTAAACTCTTCTCTCTCATAAATCAGTACAGATATTTTTAGAAATGTCTGAAGCAAAGTCCTCAAATCACCGCCGAGTGATTTGAAGTTCATTTTCTGTGAAACTGTCTGTTATTATTTTCATATTTTGCCAAATTAATGTAAATGTTTGATGTTAAACTTTGATTCTGAAAATAAATGATTCCATTCATTTGATGGGTCAAAGATAAATAACGTCTCTCGTTACATTTTGTGTTAAATTCAATGCACGGCATTTACAGTCAGAAAAATGAAGAACTCGTGAAAAGTATGCATAAATATATATCCATATATTTGTCATACAACAAGTGACACGTACCTCACGTGACTCACTACACCATTCATTCTGCGGGCATGCATTATAAATACGCCTATGAATAAATTCCAGACTGAGTGCATTCTTCATTGGAAGTTTTTTATTTTTTTTAACTCTGTCTGAATGTTTGATCAGGTCCTCCTTTCTCACTGCAGCTATTCAACTACTTCACCCCTTTCTTCTATCCATTAGGCTTTTCAATATTTACCTCCTTCCTTTTCTTGCTCTTTTCTTTTGTTTTGTTTACTTTCTTCCTCTCATCCTCCTGTAATTTATGTCTTCGCCTATCTTTCCCTCAGTTGTTCTGTTTGGAAGTCCTTTAATATATTATTTTCTCTAAGGTATTTGCAAAAGGTAATGTGCGGTTGACAAAAATTAAAGACTGCTTGTAGAAGTAAAAGAGACTATATGAGATATCATATGCTTTATATAAAAAGTAGGCATTGAAGATGCATCAGTAATCCAGGTAGAGCAAGCTCACAAAGTTAAGTCGGGTCCTCTGGACAGATTCAAACAAATTAAATTTAAAACAAAAAGTTCAAATGGTTCATCTTTTATCCAAAATACTTCATCAGCAGCTTCTCATAGTGGATCAACCAGTTTGTTGTTGATATCCAGAACTAGCTGTTCCCATGATAAAGGAGGACCATCAGCCCAACACTTTGTTGTTAGCACCCTGATAGCTGCTTGTTATTCACAGGAGGCTGGCAATAACAGCACTGTAAGAGGGGGATAGCTGCAGAGGCTCCGCCCCTGTTTAATGATGGTTCTCTTCACAAAGATGGCCTCCTTCACTCCTCTCTCAAACCATCGTTCCTCTCTGTCCAGGATGTGAACATTTTCATCCCTGAAAGAGTGACCGCTGGCCTGGAGATGAGTGTAGACCGCAGAGTCCTGGCCTGATGATGTTGATCTTCTGTGCTGGTCCATCCTTTTGGCCAGTGGCTGTTTAGTTTCCCCAATGTAAGACTGATCACCCTCCTGACACTGAACAGCATACACAACATTACTCTGTCTGTGCCGGGGGACTGGATCTTTGGGATGAACCAGTCTTTGCCGTAATGTATTTTGGGGTTTAAAAGCCACTGGGACGTCGTGTTTAGAAACGAAACGTCTCATTTTCTCTTAAACTCCTGCAACATACGGAATGACCATGATCCTGTTTACGTTTCTTCTCTGCTTCCAGCAAGGCCCAGTTAGGACATCCGCATTGCTCCAGGGCCAATGTCAAGTGAGATATCTCTCCAGCAGCCACTGTGTGAGAAGTGGGGGACACCTGGACAGTTCTCCAGTCCATCCACCACAGGGACAACTAGACAAACGAGACAAACAACCACTCGCCCTCACCTGAAGGTCAGTTATAGTTACCAACAAACCCAATACATGTTTTTGATCGGTGGGAGAAAACCAGAATACCTGGAAGAAATCCACTTGTGCACTAGGAGAACTCCACGCTGAAATGTTATTTGATTATTAACCTTTATTTAACAAAGTCAAATCCCACTGAGCCCACAGATCTTTTTTAGGGTGAACCTGGGCCTGTGGGAGGAAACCGGAGTACCCGGAGTAAACACGCGTAAAATGTGAAGGGAGCATGCAAACTCCACACATAAAGACCCCCAGGTCCAAAGTGGGGCTTGAGCTGAGAGCCAACAGCGCTAACCACTGAGCCACCGTGCTTTTTCAGGTTTGTTCAACATGTTTTGTTAATCAACAGGTTAATGTGTGCAATCTGAAAAAAGAAATGATTTATGCTCTCTAAACATGTAAAATATAATTTGAGTCATGATGGATGGATGGATGGATAATAAACTGGGTGGTAGTGATTAGAGCAGGTGCAACTGGTTGTGCATGTTGCACCAGTGTGCACGGGTCTTTCTCTGGGCACTCCTAACTCTAAAATGTCCCTAGGTGAAAGTAAGAGGGTGAATAGTTTGTCCTTGTGTATTCCTTTTGCATACACTATTTCATCCATTATATGTCAAATATTGTTTTATGTTACTGTATACTTGTGAAGTTATGTAAATGTATTTATTGTTTAAAATACGGCACTATACTGCCATCTCTTCAGTTCATTCAATCACATTTTTAAAATTGATTTCACTATAATCTAGTTTTGTTTTCTTGTGCTTTGTATATTTTAGATACTGTTTTAGTCATTTTAACTTTTATCAATGACTTGGCTAATTGTAGCCTTAAGCTGCGAATCTGCTAAATTTAGCTTTTGGATACAATTTAGCTAATTTTAGCAGGTTTGATTTTGCTACTGTTTTTTACTTGCTGTTCTACATTTTGCGTTTAGCTAATGTTTTTAATAAATTTAGCTTCTGCTCTGCTTATTTTCAACTTCAACATATTTGAGGAAATTTGTTGAACACTCAACATTCACATGTTAACAGCATGTTTGATTTGTTGTGCTATAACTAATATTTAAAACAAAGGATGAAGTGTAAATGGTAGAAGCAGTCAGCGTGTTTTTATTTTATTACAATGTACTTTTATTCACATGAACGCACTTCTGTAATTCTCTTTTCATAAAAAGTCTTTTCCCTGCAGATTGCAACCTGAGGGTAACAGAAATCAGCAGAGCCTCTTTAGAGCATCTTTTTTTTTAAATACCAAAGATGTAATTAGCTCCCATGTAGCAGCAAAACGAGCAAATTTCCTCAAAATTTTGAAGTAATCCTTGAGGAAGGATGTGAATTAGGAAAGCGAATTAAACGGAAGACTAAGTGCAGAAATTTCCTCACACCTGGCAAACGAGTCGAAGAAAAACATCACCTCTCTACGAGTTAGCCTTTTTATCGTGTTCTGCCTTTTCTTCGTGATAATATAATGTAAAATCAAGAACTTTTACTTTTCTATATAACACCGGGGCTGTTTTATCTGATAACATTCTTCAATGCGTCTGAGTCAGGAGGCCAGTTTCACCCCGAGCCGAAGAACGGTCACAAACACCAGTTAGCTGTTTCAGCCGACGTGTCAATAACCGTTATTTTTTTTCTAAATCACTACCTGCTCATAGATACAGCAGCTTGAAGCGATTGCTGTGGGCATTTTTATTTTCTCGTCAAGGTCACGCTGCGGTGAAGTGTTTGTCCCATGTTCAGTTTAATATTCCTTATCAGTGGATACACATGTCACGTTGTTAGCCCTCCAACGCGTGGCAGGAAACACCTCCTATTGTGGCAGATAATGAGACAGAAACAGAGAAAACTGACGGACACGGAAACGTTCTTTCCACCAACATTCTCTGTCATTAACTCCGTTTCATCCTGTCATTTCTCTTCTACGTGGTCGTTTTTAATGTACTTTGAATTTCTGTCTTTGTTCTTTCCATTTTACCGGTTTCAGCGTAGGATCTCAGATTTCTTTGTCTCTGCCTGGCTTCGTTTTTGTCTCTTGTTTTTTTTTTTTTTTTGCTTTCAGTGTTTCGTTCTCTTAATTCAGCCTGTTTGATCCTCGCCCTCGTCCTCTTGGGGCTTGTAGTCATGCAACATTTCATTTCACTTGTTGATTTTTGTTTTGTTTTGCTGGAGTCCGAGTAAAATAAATCGGTTCTGGAGGCTCTGTAGCAAACTTTGCTCAGTTTCAGGCCAACATGTTTAATTTACCCAGCACTGATGCATTAGGAGGTGCAGGGGCATCACAATAAATAGGCCACTTTTCATTTTAATCTGCCAACGACGTTGACCCATTTTTCTGTAGTCATGAACAACACGTCCTTTTCCAGTCATGTCTGGTGTGTGCTGATGTCTTGGACTAGCAGTGTAATGTGTGGTAAAAAGCTAAACCATATCTCTTAGTTTAAAAATACATGCTTGATCCATTGAAAATCAGCAATTACTGTTATTACAATAATTTAATTTAAAATTTTGTTTTATTCTAGATTAACTCATTGGCACTCAGACTAAGTTGTCTAACCTTATCACATGTCATCTCTAGGATTGGACCTTTTCTAATTTAAAATCTAGTTGTATTATTCATTCGTATCCACCGTATTTTTCGGCCTATAAGTCACGTTTTTGTTTTTCTTCGTAATTTACATGCCCTGTGGCTTATAGGCCGAAGTGACGTATTTAAGGATTTTTCCTCATATTTATAAACCAATATTTGGCTGAGCGATTACCATTTTCATTCATTCTGATTGAAAAAAAAAGAGCAGTACCACTTTCAACCACTTGATGGCAGCAGAGTAGGAGTAGCAGTAGGGCATGCTGTTGTATCATGTAATAGGTAAACGTGGCTATAATGACAAATTCAAAAAAGTTCAAGACAAAAACAAATGGACTTTATTTATTTTACTTTATACTTTATTATTTTTGTCTTGAACTTTTTTGAATTTACCATGTCCTGGATGACTGAGAATATTCACCAGCTATTAATGACACAATCGGCTTGCCATACTCCCCACCTTTGTTCTGCTTGTAACTCAGCTTCATTTTGCGGCACCGCCCCGGCAAAATGCAACTAATTTGACAATTAAAGTGCATTTATAAAGTAAAACGTCAACTGAGACACACCTTTGCTATAATTTCAAGCAAACAAATAACTGTTTTAAGTGTTAATCTTGTTAAATTCTTGTTAAAGTCCTCCTGTACACACTCCACAGCCGCCATTTGGCAGCCAATCGATTTTTGGCGGTGATGTATAATAGATGCAACGTATATGGCAAAACGACGTATGTATGGATTTTTCCACTTTTTTAGACATATTTGGACTGATGCGACTTATAGGGCAGAGCGATGTGTACAGTGGAAATTACGGTACTTGGCCAGACTGAGCTTCCCCGACCACCAATTGAACAGTCCTGCTCTACATTTTATTAATATTTGAAGTCAGTCCCTTTCAAAATTGCTGCCACAGCAACCAATTAAAAAAAAAAAAAACAACAACACAAAAGCGGTTATAATACAATCATTTTAATGCATAATGAGCTAAAACTTAGCTGTAGTTGTAGCTGAGAGTCTTCCTAAATGTACTCTGAGAGCACGTTGCATGAGCACAAAGTCATTTAGAAGATTTGATCAAAATGACTTTAACATAAGTTTATTCTAAAATGATGTTGGCCTTTAATGACATTATTATTTAGGGTTATTTTATATTTCAGATTTTAATTAAATTCTTGATGAGTTTGGGTTTATATCCCTCAGCAGCTGGATTAGAAGCTGAAGTAAAGATTGCTTTTGAGCTTTGGAAATTTTCTGCAGCTGCTTTAAAGGTCATATCGGTGGAGGTCAAACCATGAACCTGTAGAGGTCAGAGGCTTTTAGCCTTGAGCCAGCCGACTGTTGCTTTTTTCTCCCAAATGAAGACCACATAATAATAATTACTCATTTCTTTCTTTCTTTACGTCCGTCCTGAGGACTCGGGTAGAAATGTGAATATTTCTACGGATGGGAACTGGCCTGCCAGAAAACGTCTGGAAGGGTTTGTAGAGAGTCGCTGAGGGCCCTGCCAAGCACTTGAGGGAAGCTGCAGATGGTGCCTGGTGATGCCATGGGTGGTGGTGGTGGTGGTGGGGGGGAATGTTTCTGTGCTCCCCTCAGGGTGAATAAACTGGGGCTTTACACCAGGGAATGAACACAACCTTTACAAGTTGTGTTGAACAGATGCAGGGTGTTGGCTCAGACACGTGTCTGGGTCAAGATGGCGTCTGATGGTTTTCAGATGTTTAGACAACAAGAACCATCAATACTTGCTAAAAACATTACAATATAAGATTTTTTCCACAGCTGAAAAATGAAGTGAATAATTGTCAGTATATCAAACCTGAGTAGCTTGTGGAGTCCACCCACCGGAGGCACCTCTGCTTTGGAGGTCATGGCACTTGCCGAGCTGAAAGTTTTGCAGTGTAGCTCGACTGACTAAGTGTTTGCACATAGCTCAGCGCTCAGTTTGATTTGCCGGAGGAGACTTTGCGTGGGCGTCATCAGATACATGCACCTTACTGTAAAACCAAACCACTCTGTTCAATTTTGAAGGCACGTTGGCCATCGGGCGATGGCCAAGATAAGGAGAGGTTAACTTCAGGGCAGCACTGAAAGAGACGGACACATAATGCGATTGGACGAGGAAATTAGGTTTCTTTGGAAATTGTATTGCCCCAAGGGGCAATGACTCTGCAGCAGTAAAATGCAAAAGAACAATGAAAAAGAAAAGTATCCAACTGTTCTCATTTATTTGACAGCGATGGCTCTGCTGACAATGTGGATTTATGGTGCTGCAACACAGTTTTATTTTATTTTTTTTTGTTTTGCAATCTATGTGTGTGGCTCTCTTTGGATTTTGTTACCTTTTTAAGTACCGTATTTTTCACCCTATAAGTCGCGTTTGTTTGCACAATTTACATGCCCTGCGACTTATACTCCGAAACGACATATTTGTGGATTTTTCCCATATTTATAAACCAGTTTTGTCTGAGATATGACCTTTTTCTTTCATTCTGACTGAAAATATTGAACACTACCATTTTCAGCTGCTAGATGGCGCTCGAGTAGTACGGCATGCCGTTGTGTCATGTGATACGTTTTTTTATTTCGGCTGCTCCCTAATTTAGGGGTCGCCACAACGAACTAAGTCGAACGAATGAGTGTCATGTAATAAGTAAAAGTGACTATTAATGACACAATCGGCTTGCCATATCAGGTCTCTCTTGTAAATGAGTCCTCGGGGCTCAATGGGATTTACCTGTCTAAATAAAGGTTGAATGTATGTTCCCATATGATGGTGAAATTGGCTCTCTTTTTAACCCGTCCACCACCAGGTGGAGCAGTGGGCAGCCATTGAAAGTGTCCAGGAGGCAACTGAGGATGAGCTGTCCTGCTCAGAGACACTACGAGGTGTGCAATGACTGGGGATTGAACCAGGAACCGAGTCGGCTGCCCTGCCTCTACACCATCTCGGCCCCATTTCGGATAATAGATGCGACGTATTTATGGATTTTTCCATTTTATTAAACATATTTGGACCGAAGCGACTTATAGCGGGGAGCGACATGTACGGCGGAAAATATGGTAAGCACCAAAGTGGTAATAAGTGTTTTAAGTGTAAGTTTCATAAGTGTGTGTGTGTGTGTGTGTGTGTGTGTGTGTGTGTGTGTGTAGGTGACATCACTCGCCCATTTAAATAGCCTCACAAAAGTCAGAGGTATTTTTGAATTATTGTGCAAAAGGTTTACAAAATTATTATTATTGTTTTATTCCAAAAGAATGGGTTGTAATCACTTACAAATGTTATTACTAGACACAGAACCTGAAGCTGGAAGTTGAAGGACAACTGTCCCTCTAATAGGTTTTAAAGTTTTTAACTTTTAAAGTCCAACAAATGGGACATTTTCCTGACAAAACAAAAAGTTATATTTAACTTATTTTCATGTGCTGATGTTCATTGAATGATATAGTTCTTACCTTGTTGCTGTATTTTAATGACGTGTCATGTTACACTTTGATTGACAGTGTGACAGCTTGTTATTGTGCTGAGAGGGTGGAGAGGTGGGACTTTTACGTTCAAGGGACAGTCTCGTGTCCCCAGTGTGTAGAGTAGACCCTGGCTTCAAAATAAAACATCACATAATATTTTTAATGACATGTTTACTTCAGTTTTAGACAATGGGAGTTAATGGTATTGATTTTATTCTTTTTAAATTGGTTAAATGTAAAGAAAAGCATTGAAACTTTATAATAATAAACTTTTGCTCCACAATTGTTGCTGTGGCGACTTCTGCAGTTACAACTCTTGAATAGAAACTTATTTATTGCATTGTTTTTATCTGCGTTCTTGTCAAACTGGCATTAAGTCCAAGTGAAACAGTAGGCTGGAGTTTTATTATTTTTATTTATTGTGGGAGGAAACTGGAGTACATGGAGAAAACACATACTTTGTACATGCACGGAGAGAACATGCAAACTCCGCCCAGAAAGGTCTCCGGCCGGGATTTGAACTGCCGACCTTCTCGCTGAGTGGCAACAACTCTACCACCTGCTCCACCATGCCGCCCAGTTTGGATTGACTGGATAATTCATGTTAATGTATTTAAACAATCATGTAAAACAGCTAATGAGGAAAACATATAATTTATACGTTTGGATCATCATTACTTATAAATTATAGTTTTACATGATTGTTGAATGACAATATTAATTATCAGATACATTTTATTTTTAAAATATTACAAATATGTCACAGATCCAGTTGGACTTGCTGTTAATACTTTGTCGGCAGCGAGCCATCTTTGCTCGCCATCTTTGCTCGCCCTCGATGACGCAGATTTAAGCCGTGCATGGGACAGGGTGCACACTCTGGATGTCTTATTTAACTCGATGGAAGAAACCAAAACAAAGAGCAATACACATTTTAAACTAACAAAACTGAAGTAAAAGTGGGTCAGCATTTTATTTCTCCTCTGTAAAAATGAGGAACAATAAATATTTGTGCAAGCATCGCAGGTTTTTAAAAACATTTTATGTATTGTGTTGTCATTAAGTCATTTGTGCAGTTTCCGTTTGAGGGTTTCTTCCATAATCTCACTCACGCTCTCCTTATCTGCGTTATTCTCCTGTTGTGTTGTCTTCTTTCTCCTGCATTCCTCTGTCAATGCACCATTGATTGCTCTGTCCACGGCCGCTCAGTCTCTTGGGTTTCCGTGTCCAAATACACACACCAACAGAAACGCTGACAATAAATCAGTCGGTTTAATGAATGAACTGTCTAACTTCTCTCTGTTGTCATTCCTCTGGAGGAACATTTGCAGAACTCCTTCATCATTTTTTTACCTCTTATTTAAGGTGCAGTCCAGCTGCTTGGGTTGTGAATTTCCTCAACTTTTCTCTCAAATAGTCACAGAGTTGTGCAAAAATAATGTGCATCATCTAAAATGTGGTTTTGCAAACCAAACATCTGCGCCTCAAGTTGCTGACCCCTTACCTGCTCATTCTCTAATGAATTCATCCCTTTAGGCACTACTAAACGAATCTGTAAACAAATATTTACCTTTTAATCAAAAGGTTAAAGTAGCAGCTTTTATAAAATTCAGTTTTAATATTTCAGATCCATTCAAGCACTTTCCATTCAACAGATTCAAACCCAAACAGACATTTGTATTAAATTACTAAAATGCATATCTGACGTGCGCTGCTGGTGCCCATGATCTTGTATTGATTTTGGATTAGGAGTTTGACCTGATGTTCAACCTTCAGCTGCTGATAAATGATGATAAATGCTTCAGGCTCATCCACAAACCTTTTACCTCTATCCAACCACACACTCATCCACTCATGCAGTTTACCGTATGTATTTATGCTCTGCTAACGCTGCACTTTCTTCCTCTAAATACAGTGATAAGGACATTAGGAGGACTGGAAGGATTTGCCCAAGAGCACTTCAGCAGGTCTGAAGATCATACTCCTTATCTAAAGATTGAAACCAAACCACTCTGATCATTTACCTCCTACATCAATGTGTCGATGAATGACACAAGTCTGGCATGAAAAGCAGCGGGAGATAGGCATTCATTCAAAGAACGTTACGGCTTCTTCACTGGTTCTCTGTCAAACAGACACAGATCTACAAGAAGCCAATACAGCTTCTGTTACTTTAGGACCATGTGATGGACTGTTATTTGCAAATACTTAGATGAGATTCTTTTTTTTACATCTGTGACATATTTTTATATCAACTTAGCTGTCAGGAACAGAAGCATTAACAACAGGTGCTTATTATCTTTGACTGTCAAAAAGAAAAGACACATAAAAAAAAATACTTTAGAAATGTAAAGGATTTTTTTTTTGTAGTCTGTGTAAGAATTATTGGCAGTTTTGGTGACAGAAGTAGCAGTAAGAGGCTCATCTGCAGGCGAGACATAAATAGGATTTGAAAACGTAAACTGGTTTGGATCGGATTTGCAGAAATTCAGTTTTAGGGGGTTTTGTCTGCTGCTCTTCAGACTAAAAAAAAAAATCAATTTTTATTCAGTTTGTTTGTGTCAAATGAGTAAAATTGTCCTGGCAGTCTGAAAACAGCCAGATACACATAAATAAATAATATAACCCATAAAACAGCTGAGAATATGAAATACTTTGGGAAACATCACGATGTAATGTGTATGACACTTTTGTCTAAATTTGATTCAGACGTTGCTCTTAATGTTCTTAATTTAATATGTTGGAAACAAATAATATATTTTTTTATTGTAGAAGATAATGCAACTCTCAACCACTACCACCTCTCCACAGAATTATAGTTATTTTTGTGTTTTTTAACAGTTATTTGGCCCTGAAGCCCGTCTTGAATTAATTTGGCTCCTAAAGTTGATCAGTTGTGGAGGTAAGGCCAACGACCTACTAAAAGTTTATCACTTGGATTAACTGCTGTATGGCCAGTGATTATTTCAGTAAAAGTTGTCCAATGGTTTATGAGATATTTTACGAACAAACAGTTCATTACATATAATTAATAACTCATTTTTAAACATAAACGTTGTGAAAATGGTTAATGCACAGAATGTGTTGGGGGGTATTTGTGCGTGTGTTTTGTGCAAGTTGATCTTAAATGAAGCAAACTCAAATCATACCACAGTTCATCCATGTGATAACTCAAAGTGCTTCAAATTAAAAATACAAATTAACATTTACATCGCAGATTAAAATCTTAGTCATATGCCTGAGTAAAAAGAACAGTTTTAACCTGGATCTAAAAATGCTGACTTCAGATCTGTTGGTAATTTATTTCATTTATGTTTAACATAACATGTAAATGCTGCTTCACAGCGTTTGTTTTTAACTCTGGGCTCCATTATTGAGCCTGAACCCATTTATATATCACCTACTAGGTTTATATTTCATTAGCATTTCACTCATATATTCTGGACTCAAATCGTTTAGATTGGTAAACCAGTAGTGGATGTTATGGCTGAATGGGAGCCAGTGTAAAAAGACTTTAAATAATCTGCTCAGACCTCTCTTTTAATGAGCTGTAATGGTAGAAGACCATAACAAAAGTTTGATCTGTTTGTAGATGCACATGCAAAGATAATTTTCTCCAAGTATCAGAGTCAGAATAAGTTTTATTATCATTGCACGTTGCAGCTCCTAGGAGCGCAGCCGCTTATTCTTTAGATAGAAAAGGGGAAAGACCACGAGAAGAGGATAGTGGTGTTAAAACAAATGATCTCTTCACATGTTGTCCTTGTCAGGACACGATTTAAGACATGAAAAAACTCTGCCATCAAACACATTTACAGACACATTACATAAGAATTTAATGAGAAGATGGTGAGATTTGTCCTTGAAGCACTTCCAGATATCACCATAGTCCTGATAAGATGTTGTCAGCCGGTACAGCTCTGAGAAGTGTTCACAGAAGTTCAGCGGGGGTGGGGTGGATCGAGCAGAGCCGTTGTAGTTTACACACATCCCAGGATAATTTGTACACACATCCCATTTGATAAGTTGGCCTACATCATCAACACTGAACGGGGAAGTCCGATTCAGATAAACCACAGTTGTTTTTTGTGCAGGTAGACTGTGTTTTTCTCATCAGCCTTGAGTTCTGCCGGGACTCCCATGATCCAAAACAGACAGATTTGTGGGCTTTCTGCTCGTCCGTGCTTTTGAGCTTCCTCCATGTTCAACCCCAACATGGTGGCAAGTCCCAGAAACTGCAAGTGGCCTATGATTCTCATAAATCGCTTTTATTTTACGGTTGAGCTTAATCAGCTGAGTCTGAGAGCTCGTAGCACGAACTAATCCTTCACATAAGGTCGGCAGCTTTGCCATGACCAAAACTGCTGCCACCGTCTTTTCTAATAGCCAATAACACAAGTATCCGACAGTGAAAACCTGCTATTGTAAATCCAACGATGGTCAGCATTGGCGTGCGACAATGCAGAAAAGCACAACATATCCATGATGCAACCTGTCGAAATCTCCAGGACCCTGTCGCTTGGTGGAAATGGTTTTTAATCAATTGCGTTGAAAGTCCAGCTGACCAGATCCATGACAGTAATTTACAATTTGGAACATGTGTAAAAAGAAGCTCCAAATATGTGTTTTTTTGATGATTTTATGATTTTTGTGTAGTTTATATCGATGTCAGTTTATTTATAAAGCACATAAAAACAAAAAAAAGCTGACTAAAGTGCTTTACAATTCGGTCAAATTAAAATGAAAACGAGAAAAAAGAACAAGAAAATATGTCTTGTGTCACTAAGGGAAGACAAGAACGTTAGTAAAATACAACACACAACAAGAACAATCGGCTCTAACTGGTTCTCAAACTGCACGGATCCAACGCTCAGGAAAAAAGACGAGCTTTGAGCAAAGATTTAAAAGTCTCAGCTGTCTTTAAATGATCAGGTAAACTGTTCCATCATTTTGGAGAAGCAACCGTAAAATCTATTGGATTTATAATGTTGGGTTTACCTTTTTCCATCAAGTCCGTTTTTGTTTTGTGATTCCTGTGTTTTGTTGGTTCCTTGAGTTTTCACTTTACATTACTTGGTCCTGTTTATTTCATTATGGCCCAGTGTCTTCCCTGTGCCAAAAGTCCATTCCCCCAGTACTTTCCCCCATCAGCATGCCACGCCCACTTACACCTGTTCACTGTTCCTTCAGTCACAGCTGCATCCTCTCTTCTCATCAGCTCCAGTCATTTTAGTCCCTCCGTTTCCCTTCACTCATCATTCCTGCATTCCTGTTGCAGCAAACTGTGATAACTTCATTAAATCTTGTCCCGTGGTTCACGAGATATTTTGATAACAAACGGGTACATACAACCCCCACCACCCAGACCCCCACCAGAACGTTATTACCCACCTTCGCCTAATGGGCTTGAGCAAAAATAACCTGAGTGAAATCGTATTTAATTTGTTTTCTTATCACAATGTGAGAAAACGTGTTTATATATACATATACATATATATATAAATGTGTTTTTCAATGTAAATCTAAAATTATGACAAACAGGCGAAACAAAATTACGTTGGCATTCATATTTCAATGTTATGTAGGTCAGTCTGCTGAGAATATGCCTTCCTCACGATCATATCTGTGTCTATAGATCCTATCTGGGTTATGTTTTTTTAATTTTTTTATTTAAAGGACGAGTTTTCAATTGATTTCTGAGAAATGATGAAGTAAATTTGACTTCCTGAAGGAAAATCCTTAACCCTCAGTGACCGTCACACTTCATATTGAAAAAAAATATAATGGGTTTCAAATCTAAATTGTACTTTTGGGGGCAGTGTCTGCAGAAGTCAGACTTTTTTTCATATAAATGTTTTGGCCAAAAGCCAGATGCACAAAAACATCGCCGAGGTGCAGAAAAATAGCAGCAGGTGCTCTGCACTGATGAATGAAAATGTGAATTATTTGTCTGCAGCAGAAGGCGGTTTTCCACCAAAGGGCTGAAGAGTGGTGCAATAATCAACACCGAAGTGGAGTGGAGGCAAGTCCGGGGCTGCATTTCTGCAAATGACCCACACGGAGTCTGATTCCTAACATCACAGAGTGTGTCTGGGATCACATGAAAAGAACAGAATGATTTGGGCCGGACTACATTCACAGAAAATCTGTGGTTACGTCCCCAAGATGCTTGGAACGACCTGCCTGCTGAGTTCCTTCAAAAACCGAGCACAAAAACAAATAAATTGAAGCTTTTCAAAGGCAAACAGCGGTCACACCAGGAACTCTGTCAGATTTTCTGAAGAACTCAAAAAAAACTTATTTTTAGGTTAGCAGTGTTTGAGACATTTCTGTGAGTTTTCCTTATATGCCATTGTAGAGATGTAATGGGAGGTAATCAAAGTATTTTTTAAGTAGATTGTCTTGGTGCTCACATTTCATCCATCCAGAAATAACTTCACTGATCATAAATACTGAGCTGAATCAATCCATTGGAGACTGAGTGAAGTAAATGAGAGGCCATGCGTTTGCCAAGAAACAAGCTTAAAAGTCTATTTTATTGTGAGCAGGCTCTTCTTCGCCTGTTGTCGATTCTTGCTGCTCATGCGTGACTTTAAACTTGTTAAACTTTTGGTCCAGAGCTCGGGGCTCTAATCTTCTGGTTAGCATGTTAGTTTCTGGGCACAAAAGGCATCAGGCTAAAGAGCAGGGACCTGAGGAAGTTGGTCATCCAGATAAATCGTGACACTTTGTCCAAAAAGCTCATGACCTAAATCCTCAGTGGGTATCCACAACTTTGGCTTCAGACTCAGCACATTAGAATGTGGAGGCTTTTCTGGCTTCGTTTGAGAGGAATGTCTGACGATTTGAGCTTGACTCTCATTCTTAGTACCGTATTTTCCGCCGTACATGTCGCATCAGTCCAAAAATGTCTAATAAAGTGGGGAAAAACATAAATAAGTCACTTCACCGTATAAGTCGCATCTATTATGTGTCACCGCTGACAACCCGGAAATGTGGACCGGTGTTGTGCCAAAAATCAATTGGCTGCCAAATTGGCGACTACTTGAGCATGCATGGGAAGACTTTAACAATAAATTAACAAGATTGACACTTAAAAACAATCATTTGTTTGCTCGAAATTACAGCAAAGTCGTGTCTCAGTTGAACTTTTCCTTAATAAATGCACTTGAATGGTCAAATCAGCTGCATTTCACCACCCAGGTGAAATGCAGCTGATTTGACGTTTGCTCCAGGAGTTCCGGAGCGCGACGAAGGTGGCAGTATGGCAAGCCCAGTGTCTCATTAATAGCCGCTTTTACCTATTAATGAGACACTTGGCTTGCCATAAGACTCGAGGGCCATCTAGTGGCTGAAAATGGTAGTGTTCAATATTTTTCATGTCAGAATGAATGAAATCGTCAGACTTCAGCCAAAACTTAGGGTATAAATATGGAAAATATCGTATATTAGTCTCTTCGGTGTATAAGTTGCAGGACTTTCAAATTTATGCAAAAAAGTGCAACTTATACGGTAAAAATATGGTAATTAGCTCCTCTGCATTTCTTTCAGATTTACTTAAAGCAACCGTTTATGAAATTAACATTAGATGCAACGTCACTGAAAACTAATCAAAAGACATAGGAGCCTCTCAGCATGCCTTGAATTGTATATTTTCTGCATCATATACAAAAGGATAACTAAAATAAAATTACAACATTCCTTGAAAAAACTGAATTTCACCTGCTGAGTTTTAGACTAAAATCTTCTTATCTTAGTTACAAACAAGAGCCACTTGCTTTGGTTAAAAAGGGGAATATATTGTGTAAAGACATTCTATGGAGTTTGTGGAAAACATGTTTCGTTTACATGGCAAAATATTAAAATGACCAACTCGATGGGGTCAAATCTGGTCTTATCAGGGTTTTGTGAACGGGGTTCTCTCTATGTCCTTCTGTCCTCTGTTTTCCCTCAGGGCTGCGTTCTTTCACCCATTTTATTCATTTTATATACAAACTATTGCCACAGGCAGTTCCCATAGAGTCACATTTTAAAGTTTTTTGATGACTCGTCATCCTGTCTCTTCTCAGCAGTGATGACCCAGACCCTGGGCCTGTGGCCGGCGACTTCACTGAATGCTTGAGTCTTCCTTTTTAAAGTTAGATGTTTCTAAGACAAAAGAGATGGTCACTGATTTTAGAAAAGACTCTTCAGTTGCAACTCCTGTGGTCGTTAATGGTGAAGCTGTCGAGGTGGTGCATCAATTTAAATGTCTATGAACTGTTCTTGATGACAAACTGACCTTTGACCCCATGTCAACTCTTTTTGTGAGAAGGCCCACCAGAGGATGTATTTTTATTAGAAGCTTTGTGATTTTAATGTTGATTCAACTTTTATGAGAAGGTTTTATTGAGTCTCTTTTAACTTTTACCTTCATCTGTTGGTTTGGATTGTTAACATACAAAAACAGGAACAAACTATCGGGAATTGTCAGGATGTGCAGCAAAACTGATGGCATAGCCCTACAGAACTTCACTGACCTACAGAACCTCACTGACCAACAGAACCTCACTGACCTACAGAACTTCACTGACCTACAGAACCTCACTGACCTACAGAACCTCACTGACCTACAGAAC
>NC_056517.1:37856154-37862376 GCF_014905685.2 Nematolebias whitei
AACTTCACTGACCTACAGAACCTCACTGACCTACAGAACCTCACTGACAGAACCTCACTGACTTACACAAGGTGAGGTCAGTGAACAAGGCGAGGCTGAATCTGGCAGATCCTGATCATTCTATGGTGAATTAAGGTTGCTTCCAAATGAATCAACCTGAACCTGAAAAGCTTCATTTACATATCAAAACCTCAAATAATATCTCAATCACAGCCCCAAATCTCAAATGAGTTGAAAAGGAGGCTCTGTGGATGCATTCCCATCTACCTGCTGGTTGTGCTGGAGTGCCAGACCACTGCTAAAATCTCCTAAGGCAAACCTGGAACTGGCAAAAAACGTGGCTTGTGACAGCAGAAGGACCAGGATCGTCCCCCGACACCTGCAGCCGACTGTCTGCAGCGACGAGGAGCTCGGCAGGCTACTGGGAGGAGCTCTGCCTGACATTCAGGCGGTCCTGCTGCCCAGAGGAACTGAGAGGCCAGCTGAGTCTGGGTGGAAGGATCGGACAGCATCTGCAGCCAGTTTCTTCGGATCCGCTGTGGGATGGACCTTTACAAGAGATCCTTCCGGCCTACAGCCATCAGCATCTATAGCATATCTTAAGGAAACGAGGATAACGAGTTACAACATTTAATTTCCCTTTGGGATTAATAAAGAAAAAAATCCTCAAAGAGTTAAAGTGGTTTGACTGAAACTTTGTGAATGTTGTGCACAATTTATTGCGTTAATATGAAATCTTGTCTGTCAGCGTTACGTGTTGAGGATGAATCTCGATATTCTGTAAGTACCTGTAAAATCTGTCCAGTGGTCCATAAGATATTTGGCTTATAATCAAACAGATGAGCACACTCACAGGCAGATATCTGCAACCTTGACCAATCATGACATTACATTTTATATCAGTGCACATAATTTAGTTACGTTTTAATATACGCTGTGATTAATTTTAACAGCAGAGACACATTCAGAAATTCAATTTTCTGTTTTGATTCGAGCCACTGTGACCGATCTCTCAACTTTACTAGATCGATTTTGCACCTTTCAGATAGTGATACATTTCAGGAGGTTTTGAGTGTTTTGCAAAGCAAAGCGTACAATAAAACTCAAATAATAAAAAGAAGAATTACACCCGTAAAAATTTGCGAGAACCAATTAAATCGGATAATAGAAAAGTAAAATAAAGCTAGTAAGTTAACACAAAGTAGTGCACAAATGACAAATGGAAGGGAGTTGCAAGTAAACCTTGATTTTGGTTTTAATTTTTAACTGTACATGTATATTTACAAGTAATAATAAAAATGCACGACTAAAAACAAAACAATACTGAATTAGTTTTATATTACCTCTGTTGGACATAAACTGACAACAATGTTGTTGTTTTTTCAGTTTGTTCAGAGGATTCAAACCAAAGCAGGTCAGGTAGTTAAACAGCATTACGGGCTCTTTTAACGACGTCTATTGAGGCAGATTGACTCATTTCTCAGGTTCTTTGTTTCTTCTTTCATGCTTTGCTTGTTTTCTTTTGGCATTTGATGAGATTTTTAAATCTTACACAGAAAGAGGAACAAAGCAAACTAGCAAATAAATACATAAAGCATTAAAAATGGAAGGAGCAGAGAAAATAAAGAACAGGAAAGAGGGGAAATATTAGGAATAGACTTAATTACTCCAGACGTCTTTAAAAGTGTGTGAGAGTGGAAGTCTCTATTGGAGCCGTTCTTTTATTCTACATAAGATAAAACATAGTCTTTGTCTTTCTGGCTCATTTTTTCAGTTTTGGCTGTTAAATGCACAAACATACTATTTCAATGCTTAACGTTTATATCAAACCATGTTCTCTGGTTCCCAAATGTGGAGTAAAGGTAATTTGTAGAAAAAAAAAATCCTTTGCTGATGAATTATATTTCCATATTCTAATTTGTAAAACTACACTTATTTACTTATCAGATGACAAGACTTGACGATGACAATATAGCAATATTTGTTATTTAATATATATATTGGTTCATGTTCTGTTAGTTAAATACAGATGAGCTGCCTCATTCTTTTTTTTTACTTGGTGTTTGGTTCTAATTACTTTCACATTGGTGCAGAAAACACAACATGTTGCATTAAAAGGATTATTTAACGGGACGTGGGTTCACCTTACCTGTAAACATTTTCATTGTGTCCTTCAGCCATAAATTTGATCCTCTGTGGCCTTTAACTTGAAGTCCAGGTCAAATAGGTCCATAAATCTTCCTTTATTTTCCCCTTCAAACAGTTGGACATCTGTGTTTACCTTTTGCAGATAAAGGTAATGTGATACTTATGGATTTCTTGTTAGTCAAACTGAACTCTATATATGGCAATCGATTTTTCACTGGCATTTTGCACGGCGCCCTTATTAGTATAATATTACACGTCTCTCTCGCCACTTAAATGAAAGTAATTCAGCTGTGGCCTCTGTCTGACAGCGTTTAACCTTTTCCTTGTTGATTTTAGACATGTAAAAAAAAGACTAAAGTAATTCACGGTTAGTTGGTATGTTTTAGAAGTTCTTAGTAGGCAAGACAATTAGCTATTTAATTAACATTTACCAACAAAGTGCATAAAATATCCAGATGTTGTAATATTTATGTTAACTAGTACATCAGATACTCGTTCGTTAAGCAATACCATAAAAGTCTTGATTCGTAACATTTCAAATTCTAATAAAACATGAATTGTACATGTTTATTTGTAGCATTTGTACAATATAATTTTAATTCAAATATTTATATCCTTCTCCTGTCATGGCACTAAATGGTGTTGACTTTTGTGAGAAGACTCCCACCTTCGCCTAAAATTGGACTCCAAATAGCTCATTGTGGTACCCAGCAGCATTCAGCTAACTGACACTTTGCTTTTGTTCTACAAGAAAGTGGAACAAAACACATTAGTCTTTAAGAAACATTCCCAAGGTTGATTGTCTTTGTGAAAGAAGAATGAAAACAACATGTGAACATTGAAACCAGCACAGAACAATCAATGACAAAAACAATTTTAGAAGCTTTGGTCAATTTAGCCGACAGTAACTTTGGTGTGGATGCATGAATCATTTGAAATTGTGTTGATTTGATTTTACACAATACCCAAAAGCAACAGAGAAAGACACTTATTGCCAGAGATTATCTTACAATGAGAAATAACAAAAAGTCAAACATTGAAATTAACATTATGCTCAATCTCATAGTCACACTAAATTATAAGATTACCGTAACTCCCAGCTACTACCACATCGAAATTAATTTCACTGTCTGGAAAACTGACTGAGTATTAAGCCCTATTTGCACGGGATTAGTTTTACTTAGGGACCACATGTAATAAATAAATTACTCCACAACGTCTGCTTTTTATGTGGCCCATTTGCACGGGATAACCAAAGCCCGAGATTTAGGATTTAGCTGAAATTTACGGACATCTTTCAGCTATGACGGTAACGCGCTGCGTATTGAGTAACAATGACGTTACGTCATTCACGTCAGTCATGTTACGTTCAGGCTATGGCCACAGCACATTGCTGTGTTACTGCCAGCACTAGCCAGCTGTACAGTAGTCTACAATCAGAAGAAAATTATTCTTACCGCAAAGAGCATTGCATGATGAGAGCCACCATTTGCATATGATTTTGCGCCTTCTCTTGAACTTTTTATTTTTTTATTTTTGGCGACCGTTACGGGTCGATAGGCTTTTGCTGGTCAGGGACACAAAAGATTACTTATGCACTCCAATGCAACCTTCATTTCCAAAAGCAAATAAAAATGCGTCCAGGAAACAAAAAAGCGTCTAATTACGTATCGGATCCCGCCCATTTCTGTCCAAATCACAGAGATGCCTATTCGTATTGGATTAGTATTATCACAGGAACTTGGAGTTCAGCAAAATATAGTAGGTCATTTGTGGGGAAATGTTTACTTTACAAATTACTGACATGGCTGATTCACGCGGGACTAACAACACAGACAATCTCCGTAATTATTACAAATAGCATGTGGTCCCTAGGTAAAACTAATCCATGTGAATAGGGCTTTAGTCATTTTTGTATTTGCTAATGTTGATTAGATGTGGTGGCCATTTTGGATTGAACTGACTCTCAGTAGTAATTAGTTGTAGATGTACATCCAGTGATGGTGGTGCAGTTGGAAGAGTTGTCACTTCTCGGTGAGAAGGTCGCCGGATCGCAGTCTGGGTGGAGTTTACACGATCTCTCTGTGCATGTGTGGGTTTTCTCCAGGTACTCCAGTTTCCTCCCACAGACCAAAACATGCATGTTAGACTGATTGGTAACTCTAAATTGTCCCTAGGTGAGAGTGAGAGAGCGAATGGTTGTTTGTCTCATTTGTCTCGATGTGTCCCTGTGATGGACTGGAGACCTGTCCTGCCTCTCGCACAGTGATGGCTGGACATGGGCACAAGTGACCCCTGCGACCCGAAAAGGAAGAAGCAGCTAAAACGTAATGAATGGATGGATATACATCCAATCATTATCGATATTTTGCTAACAGACGAATAATGTTAACACCAGCAGTTAACCCTAAAGTTTTTTGTACAGGTCTGGCATAATGCATAGCACTCAAAGTGTGTGTTGTGGATGACTCAGAGCTACTACCAAAATAAATTCTACCCCATTCTCTGTAAAACCAATTGAATTCTTGTAAAACACATTTAGTGTCTTCTGAGTTCAGTTGGCTATGGCAGCCATCTTTAAGTGGGTTAGTTCTAAAAATAATTTTTAAGTAGAGGTTCATCCTGTGATTATTTCCTGGAAGTTCCACTGAAATCAATTGATTGGCTCAGGAGAAAGTTTTGCTAACAGAGAAAAAGAGTTAAATCCAAAGAACTAATGGTAACATTTAAATAAAGATTCTGCACAACCTGTGTTTTTACACGTACTGTATTAGGATATGATTTCCCTTTATTTTGTTGCTGTGAGCAATGTTCAAAATATCAAAATGAATGCACTTATGCAGCGGTCAGTTTTCAGACCTGTGTTTAAAACATCGATCGATCGTTTTGCTCACAGTAATAGACGAGTTCTGTGACAAATGTTCGGTTTATCCATGCAGGGAACTTATAGATCCAGCGAGGGCGTTTGGAAACCTGCCTTTAACCCCAGAGCTGGACACCAAGAGTCAAAAATATACCACAACCTCTCTCTGTCCCCTGAAGGGACAGAGCCAGTGTTGGTAAATATTAAACAGAGATTATTTATCAGGTTCTTCTGTCTCTCCTTAAGTTTCCTTTTTGTTGTTGTTTCTCTTTGCCTCCATGCTATTCTTTTGTTTTGAAATACAAAATCTTTAGGTTTTTATTTTATTTTGCCATCTTCTGTCTGCGGCGGAACAGTGGTGCAGTTGGTAGAGCTGCTGCCTCTCAGCGAGCACGTTGCCAGATCGAATCTCAGCTGGGCGTCCCTTCTGGGTGGAGTTTGCATGTTCTCGCCGTGCATGTGTGGGTTTCCTCCGGGTACTCCGGTTTCCTCCCACAGACCAAAAACATGCATGTTAGGCTGATTGGTAACTCTAAATTGTCCCTCCGTGACCCAAAAAGAAAGAAACCAATAAAGAGAATAGATGGATGAATAGATGGATGAATGGATGGATGGATGGATGGATGGATGGATGGATGGATGGATGGATGTCTGCATTCTTGGGGCCAATCCTTGTTAACCTTGACGAACTGTGTGTTTCTTAAGGTCAGGTGTTTGTAGTGGCAATCTTGAATTGAGTTGGCTACAGAAGTTAAACAGCTGTAGTTGTACATTTTATGATTTCTGTCTGAAATTTTCATTAAATATCATTCAATGGTTCACAAGATATTTTGCTAACAGACTGAATTGGCTCCAGTAGTTATTGGCAACTTCTAAAAAAGTTAGTTAGCACTTGGAGGATGTGTTGGGAATGACTTTCAACTATTAACAATTCAAGCTTCAGCTCAATATTTGTAAAGTGTATTATTTTTATGTTAATTAAGTGTGTTTATTACTTTTGTCGTTTTGCAGTTGCACAATTTGCACACTTCTGGAACACAGACTTGCCCTCCCAATTTTTTCCCCCCACTGCTTTATAATTAGTTTGCAGTTTTGTATCACTGCAAAGCTGTAAATTTGATTTGCACCTTCACCATTGATCAAGTGGGAAATAAGTGGAAACTCACTACTGAGAAGATGAAGTAGAGATTGACTTATATATATATATATAT
>NC_056517.1:37862476-37863044 GCF_014905685.2 Nematolebias whitei
ATATATATATATATATATATATATATATATAAGCAATATGCAGAAATAAAGGAAAAAATATGCAATATCCAAGTATAATTTGCAATGTATTGCTAGCCAACAATTGCTACAAGTGGATATGTGCTGAGATGGGGAAGAAAAAGACCTAAGAATAGTTCTTATTGACTACCAATATCGATGCCGTTCTCAACAAAGCTGTACAAGTTTGGTCACACCACAGTGAAAGAAGTCACTCACACGTCTGAATACTGGCACCATCACACATGCACGGCATATTGAGAGGACTGAAGAGATAACAGGTGCCAGATTTGCATTTATCAGATCTAAAATAGTGACAGTAAAGATGGAAACTAAGTAAAAAAGGGAAGAAAACTGAAATGAGAAGAGTTGATAATATTCAGCGGAGAAAGAGAGAGATTGTGCGTGTGTGTGTGTTTGTGTGTGTGTGATCTCGGGGATAATGATATTGGATGGTGGTGGGAAGCCTCCTTCAGAGCACAGTTTCTTCACCCTGGAAACAAATTATGTCCCAGGAAAACCTCTAATGCCAATCTTAATGAGATATCCC
>NC_056517.1:37863444-37881730 GCF_014905685.2 Nematolebias whitei
ATAGATAGATAGATAGATAGATAGATAGATAGATAGATAGAAAAAGGTAAGCGTTTCCACACATTTACCCAGATTTATATTAATTTATTTTAACATTTGCAGCTGCTCATACATTTAAAGTGGTTTTAAGTAGTGTTGTTTTTTATTTTTATTTTAATAGGGTCGGTAATTTGTTTTAGGCAGTGGAGTATTTCTCACATATATGATATTTCATAGGTGGTGAAGCTTTTCTACGGTTTATGGGAATTTCTTTGGATTGCAGATTTTTTCTAGCAATTACGGCCGTATTTACTGTCCTCTGCTTTCTCAACAGTAAGAGTTAATTATCATATCTGGTTTATTGTTTCCATTTGTTTCATTCTGCAGAGAGAAGTTTATTGATTTATTATTTTATTTCTGTTGAACCAAAGAAATCAAAAGCAATGACTTATTTTCATTTACTGATTTTTGTGATTCCCTTCCAGGTGAATGGACGCTCCAACCCATTGTTGAACCTTGGATTCAGGAGGAGCAGTGTGGTTTCTGAACTGGTCGTGGAAATGTGGACCAGATCTTCCCCTTTGTTACCCAAGGCATTCTATGGGGTGTACTGCAGGAGTATGGGGTTCCTAGGTTGCTTTTAATGGCTCGAGGTCCTTGTATTATTAAAGCAGGAGCTGTGTCTGCATTTTTGGCACAAGTTCAAACTCATTGTCAGTGAAGTTTGGACTCTTGGGAATCTTGGAAAGAAGGGTGTCTAGTTTGGAACCACAGGGTCTCAACTCTGCTTTATGCGGTTGATGTGGTTCTGCTGGTGTCTTCGGGCCAAGACCTTCAGCGTGCACTGAGGAAGTTCACAACCAAGGAAAGTGGCTGGAATGAGAGTCAGTTCCTCCAAGTCTGAGGTCATGGTTCTAGAGAAGAAATGGGTGGAATGCCTCCTTCAGGTTGGGGGATAGTCTTCGAGTCATGCGAAGGAGTTCAAGTATCTGGGCGTCTTGTTCATAAGTGATGGTAGGATGGAGTGATGGATCAATGGATTAGGGTCTTGTTCTCAGAGATGCATTGCTTTGGTCAGTCATGCTGAAGAAAGAGCTGAGTCAAAAGGCAAAGCTCTCGGTTTATCAGTCTGCCTATGTTTCAACCCTCACCTGTGGTCATGAGGGTTGGATCATGACTGAAAGGTTGAGATTCCAGATACAAGTGGTCAAAATGAGATTCCTTTGCCGGGTGGCTGGGTTCAGCCTTAGATAGAGTGAGGAGCTCCATCCTACAAGGGAGCGTGGAGTGAAGCCTTTGCTCCTTCAAATCCAAAGGAGTCAGTTGAGGTGGTTCGGGCATTTGATTAGGATGCCTCCTGGACACCTCCTGTTAGAGGTTTTCTGGGCACGTCCCACTGGTAAAAGGCCCATGGGAAAGACAAAGAACACAATCCCTCTGAGATTGTGTTCTTTTCTCTGGCCTTTGAATTCCTTGGGGTCCCTCAGGACAAGCTGGAAAGTGACTTGGGAGAGGGATGTCTGGCTTTCTCTCCTTAACTTTTTGCCTCTGTGACCCAACTACAGACAAGCAGTAGGAGAGTGAGAAAGAGATTTTTGTATATGTATAAATAAATAAAAAACTTCTAGTGTCAATTATTTCAGTGACTTTTGTGGGGTGTTCTTTCTTCAACAAAAGGGTACATACTGTACATATGTGTCTCTGTCTGTATGTGTATAATCTGAACACTTGCTAGAAAATAATCTTTTAGATAGATTTTGCAGAATTTAACTGAAGAGCAAAGACCTAAACAACTATGGGCAGCTGTGGCTGAGTGGTTAGAGCAGTCATCCTCCAATGCGAAAGTTGGGGGTTCAATTCCACTAGTAGTACATGCTGAAATATTCCTGGGCAAGGCACTGAACCCCTCACTGCCTCTGATGTGTGTCCCATCGATGTATGACTGTGATAAAGCTCTGTTATCTGTGCTTTATCACTTATGTCTTTGTATAGATCTAGTAGAGTGCTGTATGAATAGGTAATTGAGGGCACAGATTGTCGTGTAAAGCACTTTGAGTATCTGGATGAGATAGAAAGGCACTAGATAAGTGCAGTCCATTTACCATTTATGCTTTGCAGGTTTGGTGGATGTTTAAACGGTTAACTGTGAGCTGCGTGCCACTCAAGTAAGCGCCTGTCAGCCCACACTGTCCTACTTTGTTAATGAGCCTTTTTTAATTATAGCGCCACCGTTCTTTTGTGTCCTGAGAATAATGGAATAATCTAGATATACCCAAGAGACATTGCTGTATACCTCGCAAGCATGGCACACATCAGATTCAAAGGCAAATGGCTGATCTAAAGCCTTTAAAGTTCAAAATTAAATTAACTCTGTCCTTTTATCCATACTTTTATCCATACTGATTGATGGTGATTCATTTAACAGGTAAAATTAAAAGGAGATAACAGCTTTCATTTGGGTTTATGTGATTAGTATCAAGGAAAGAAAAGGTTTTCCCCACCCAGTGTTCTATTATCTACATCAATATAACTTTGAAAACATAACGCCCATGTTCAGTATGCAGCAGAAGAGACACGTCAGCCACTAAGGTATCCTCACTTTTCGACATAAAAGGAACACACGCATAAATTCACACACATTGAACCATAAACACATCTCAATTTCCCTTTTTCATACACAGACATGCCTAAAATAGCACAAACACTAATGGGAACAACAAAAACACAGGTATAATCAGTAAAAAAATGACACTGCCATGTAAATGCTTTTTCAAAAGCCTCCCTAACATGCACAAACATCTACACAAGTGTCTGCTTTAAGCTCTTTCAGTGTCACTTTGATTGCAAAATCTATTTCTCTATCCAGCTCAAGATTATAACCTATTTAGCTTGCTTTGCTCTGAGGCATTGCTGGCAGTACAGCAAATGCAAAATCAATCTTGCAATGTTTAACATAATCCATCCATCCATCCATTTTCTGTTTTTTCTTTCCAGGTTGAAGGGGAGATGGTGCCAATCTCTCATGGTCATTTTACAATCGGCGATGTAAATGTAAAGGAACTGCACTTATATATCACTTTTCTATCTTATCGAGACACTCAAAGCTCTTTACAAAACAATCTGTGCCCTCATTTACCCATTCATACAGCACTCTACTAGATCTATACAAAGAATAATCAGAGCTTTATCACATTCATGTATCGATGGGACTGACATCAGAGGCAATGAGGCGTTCAGTGTCTTGCCCAGGGACACATCGGCATGTGACTGCTGGTGGAATCAAACCCCCAACTCTTGCACTGGAGGACGACTGCTCTAACCACTCTGCCACAGCCACCGGTGTGCGTTCAACATAATTTTTTTAACAAAATAATTAAACAGCAAATCAATTTTGTGAAGGAGATAAAGAAGGAGCTCCCAGTTATATGTTGTTTTTCACTTCAACTCACAGAAGTTCGGCTTTGAAACACAAACGAAGAATTCAATTCAAACAAAAAGCTCTGAAAAGAGCCACGAGCGTTTCGCAAAACATTTTAATCACAAACATGGCGTAAGCTTAGCCCCACACGTTAAACTGCACCCACGGAGCGCCTGTAGATGGGCGGGTTAAACAGAATGAAATTAGACGGAGGCTGGCTACTTTTAAAATCCCATCTGAGAGCCAGTCAAGCAGTCATGACATCAAATTAGTGTGAGGAGCAATTACCAGGATGAAAAAAGCGAACTGCTCTCAGCCTCCTGCAGCCATACCTGCCTTTAAAACGAGAGTTATTTCTGTCACCCCCCGACACACACACATTCACACACACACATGTTTGGCTGAGCAATATTAGGCAATGATGGTTTTGCTTTTGTTTATGTCTCTGTCTCTATGTGTGTGTTTATTGATCTACAGCATTAGCAAAATAATTCCTGAACCCCTTGACAAATTTTACTGACACTTTTACCCAATTCTATTTGCCACTCTGGCTCTCGCTCAAGATGGTCGCTCCTGCTCTCCCTCCCCCTGTTCTCCTTTTCCTCCTGCTTCTGCTCGCTGTGTGTCTCGGAGCTCCTGGTACACATCTCCCGAATTAAAAAAAATAAAAAATACTATTATGGATCTGACGAGCTGGACTTTCAACAAAATCGACAAAAATCTTTTCAACAAAATTACAGGATCCTGGAGAGCCCTCTTGCCCGGCTGAGACTCAGGATGCGGGGTACATCAGAGATCAGCTGATGTTTCTCCCAGCTCAGACTCAGGAGTATGCTGATGATAGCAGGGGTTCTGCTCTTTGGCATCGGCGCGCTCTGTTTTAACTTAAAGAAGACATCGGCAGCAGTTTTATCCATGGCAAAGCTTCCAAGACTGTGCTTTATACATGCTATGAGGATTCAAAATCAACTGGTTAACGAGCTAAACTGTAAGATGGAGACGATTTGTAAGAATCGCAGGCCACCTGCGGCTTCTAGGAATCAACAGCATGTGGGATCGACCTTGAGGAGGCTCATAACGTGGATCAGTGGAGTGGATTCCCATAAATTTGACCATTTTGGACCAAGAAAGCCCCAGCAGGACTCAAGTCTGAGAAGAAAAAATCAGTCTGTTTGAAGAAAATCAACAATTGTGGCTTATCTGAATCTGACTCCCACATTAACCTCACATACGAGTCGACTATCAAATTTCTCCTGGGACACGGGTAACTAGGGACAAAGCTTCGTCTGTCGCAACCTCCCTCCCCCGAGAACTTCTGTGCAGGCTTATCAGAACTGCCGGCTGAATAACAACATCAGAACTGTGGTCTATCTGAAAGTACATAATGGACAAACCTCAACGTATTAATGTCAAATGCATATGTCGTGTTTATAAATGTGCTGCTGGGAGAGATTTTTGATGTCTTAAATTGTATCCTGATAGGACAAGACATGAAGAGATCTTTATTGTAATACCACTATCTATCCTTATGGTTCTTACCCGTTTTCTATCTAAAAGTATTCTGATAAAGAATAAGGGGCCGCGCTATTATAGCAGCAGCAACGTGCACCCGCCCATCTTTTCGGATGACTGTACGAACATAATCTCACTGTATGTCGTTACAATGATAATAAAGCTTATTCTGATTCTGATTCAAGATGGCCACCACAGCTAACAGACTGAATGCCTATGAATTTGTCAGTTTTACAGACGTTCAGCTAAAATTTAGTGTGGTACTAGCTGAGGGTCACCCTCAACACTTTCTCTGAGTGACATTTCAGAAGATCTCTTCGTATCAAATTGGATCCAAGTTAATCCTTTATTATTTTTATTTTTTGGACTTTTTCTTTCTCACAATCAGATTAATCTTTTTTTTTTTCCCTTACTTATCTCCACTTTTATCACACGCACCGCGTCTTGCTGCGACATCAGTTTTATGAGCTGGAAAGCAGAGCAGAAAAATCAGGTGTACGAGGAGGGAGGTGAAAAAAGGAGGAATTAGAATGAATGAGTGTCAGATGAATAGGCGTGGGTAAGAAATTCATTTTATGCATTAGGCACTACTAAGCCAGGGCTGCTCATTCACGAGCCGTCTTTTCACTCCCTCATGCATTAGGAACAATATAAGGTCACCCTCCCTTAGACACTAAGCCCCCTGAATCGTGCTTCATGTCCCTGGTTGCTTTTGTCTGTCCTCCGCTGACACAGCATGTCGCTCTTCATAAGGGAACAGCAGAGTATTAAAAAGTATTAAGAAAGAGTGGGAAATGGAAGTGATAAGAAATGAAAGTTTACATACAGCCCAACTATTTTTGAGGGGATTAGTTAAAACTGGGCGAGGGCGGAATTAAAAGTGGACATCAAAATTCATGTGAGGATAAAGTGAACCAACAAATTCCAATAATAATAAACATATTCTTTTAAATGAATAGAAAATTGTATTTATAAACTAAAGGCTGGGCAATCATTGAAGAAATGCACATCACTCGCATACTTTCTTTCATGCCAGGGTTTGAAATAAAAACCATCTCATGTTGGGAAATAACGTAGTTGTAGCCTTTTTAGTCACTACTTGAAAACAAAAGGTACAATCTCATATATGGTGAGAAGTTACACTCAGATTATGTGATGTGAACGACTCTCAGTAAGTAAAACTTTACCTTAATAGCTGTTAAAACGACTAAAGAGCCACCTTTATGTTGGGTCATTTTGATTAGCTGTGGTATCCATCTCGACCCCAAAGGTTAATGTCTTCTAGATGTACATTAAAGAAATATTCCCTGAAAGTTTCACTAAAATCTGTCCAGTGATCCATGAGATATTTACTAACAGACAGGGCTGTCTCCAACAATTAATGCCAAAGTTTAAAGCAAAGATGTTGTGCAGTGCGTTGCGCTCAGTGCATGTGTTGCTGATGCCTTGCAGCCATTTTTACATCAGATAATAGCTCACAATAACTAAAAATTCATGGGTTTTTGTGTTTGATTGGGTCATGCAGGCTACATGCACAGGAAATGAGGCCTGAATTTGATTTTTTTTGCCCCTATGCGACCCGTATTGGATTTTTTCATGACAGTCTGAATGTGACAAATCTGATTTTTTTTTCAAATCCAACCCAGGTCCCATATGTGGGACTGTACCAGATACATATCCAATGGTTTTCAACGTGACTGCAGTCTGAACGGTCCTGTTGCATTTCATCCGACTTTTACGTCAGTGAGATAAAAGTAAGTGGATTAATCCAAATATTAATAATAATGATACCAACCTCATGCAGTTTTAATCTTGAGACTCTGCACGTCTTCAGCTACAGAACGGAAGTCCAGTTGCTTCGTCTTTGTTCTTTTAATTTCCCCATGTCCTGGATGACTGAGAACCTACAGAAACACATAATGCTAACGTCTGACCGTATCGATACCAACGCGATGGGATCGATACTTGAGTTTGTTTCTACCTTCATCACGTTGCTCCTTTTCCAAAAATAACGGAGGAGCAGTCGAGACACCAGATTAAATATAAACACTGGATGAAACGATCATGTCGGAGAATAGTGTAAATGGTTCAGATTGCACAACAACTTTAGAATTACGCACGCAGCCTCCACATTTTACTTAAACGTAGCGATCTGCGTGACGTCACATTTTCTTCTGCGCATGCATGTCGCATCAGAACTGTAAACGGTTCACATTGGATTCTGATGGGAGTCACAATTTAAAGAAGTGAATGTCCATGCAAAAAATAATCTGATCCAAGCAAAAAAATCAGAATTGAGCATTAACACCTGCAATGTGAACGTAGCCTTAGCTGTGGCAGCCATTTTGAATGGGTTTGACTTCAAAAGTTAAAAGTTATTTTCTGAACGTTTCATTTAAAACTGCTGCACACACACATGCAAAAAAACAAAACATTATTGCTGCTTTATTGTTGGCAATAACAAAGGAGTTTGAATGTTAGAAATAAATTTTCAGTAACACTAAAAATGCTCTCAAGTTGAACCTAAATTAAAAGAAGAATAAACGGAACAGGGACCGAGATCAACACTGACGTGATTACACACCAAACGTGGGAGGAAGAGTCAAACTCCGAGCCATGTGCTTTATGTTTTGTCACATGAAACGCAGCTTGCTCTCATTTACACTAACTTAATGAATAGATCTTTACCCCTAGATCAACAGTAATGAATCCCTAATGTTCTGTGTTCCAGGGCCAGAAAACATGAGCTGCTGCGTAAAAGACAAATCTATTCTTCAGTCTCCGAGCACATACTCTGTCTATTAGCACACATTTGATCTTATTGTGTTTACAAGGGCAAAATGTGATGTGTTTGGCGATTTACATGCTGTTCACACCTTGAACATGTTGCATATGCATGAGCATCTTTCCTCGTGTCAGCTCTCAATGAGAACTCACGGGCGAAGTTATGACTCACATTAATGAATGGCAATTGATACGTCTCAAATCTAAAAATCACCTGTTGCCACATGAGAGCTCAGTGGGATTTCTGGTGAACTTTACATGTGTGTGTGTGTGTAGGGGGGGGGGTCATTCATGCTGAAATTTATAAATATTTGAAAATGAATAGTGTTCCATTGGAAAAGATACTAAATTGGTAGAAATGTGTAATAGATTTGTTGGAAACACCATTCAATGTTTACTTCTAGAGGTTAGTCTGAGCGTCGAGGACTCGTTTACAAGAGAGACTTGTTTTTAACAAAGAACACAGATGAGGTACAGACAACAATAGACAATCATACAGTATTAAAGCTTATAAACTAAAAAGTAAATAAAAGAAAATATATAAAAATGAAACAAAAACAGCTAGATTATAAAGCAACATAGAAAACTAAAAACTGGAACATGTCTGCGTTGGTTTTTGCCATGAACTTAACAGATGTTTGAAGCCACTTAGAGAGGTCGAGAGCTTCAGATCTTTTTGGAAGATATTCCAGGAAACAGGAGCGGAGTAGGAGAAGACCCTTTTGCCTAGTTCAGTCCTCACTGAGGGAACACTGCAGGTAATAATGTCCTGAGAGCGCACGCTGTAGCTGCACTCACACAGAGACATGTAGGAGGAGATGAATGAAGGCAGCAGACCAAGAAGTGATTTAAAGATGAAAATGTACCAGTGAGAGAGTCTGTGTGAAGTTAATGATGACCAGTTAACCAGTGGATACTGGGTGCAGTGGTGGGTACGATAATCACAGCCAGTTATGAATCTTAGTGCACCGTGATAGACAGCATCCAACATCTGCAGGGTTCTTGTAGGAGCGTTCATGTAAATAATGTCACCATAGTCAATGGAGGGAAGGAAAGTAGCAGCTACTAGCAGTGTTTCCTAGCATTCAGAGTTAGACAGGATATGTTTTTAAAAAAGAAACCCAATTTTACTTTCAATTTCTTTACCAAGTTTTCGACATGAGGCTTAAAAGAGAGATGCAAGTCGACCAAGATACCCAAGTATTTGTAAGAATCGACAAACTCAGTTGGAACACCGTTCTTAGATAAGATAGAAGGAAGGACTGTTGGTACCGACTTTCTGTTGGAAAACAACATCTGTTTGGTTTTATCAGCATTTAGCACCAGTTTGGGTAGGAATAAATTTGGCTGGATGATGTTGATTGCAGACTGTAAAAGCTGGAAAACCTTAGCAACTTTTTAGCACAATAATAAACAACTGTATCGTTGGCATAGAAATGTAAGAATGTGTCAGCCAGCCGACCATGGTGCCCTTCAGGTTCTTTTCCCAGGTGGAGAGGAAACTCACACAAACTCAATAAAATCAAGAGAGGTAAATTATTTTAACCATTTTATGTTGATAAGGTAGGGAAAATTACAGGCTCAGTGCTGAGGCGTCCATCCGACCCACCGCGACCTAGAACTGGAAGCGGAGGCCCCATGCAAAATAATGACCTAACTGAAGTTGGCCCTTGGCTCCGCCTTCACATCTGGGCGGGCACAGCCTATCAGAGTGTATCAGTGGGGTGACTATGTGTGACCTCACCAGTCTTATTTGTTTCTGATGCATCATGAATGATCTGACCTACATTACTTACTTAAGTAGATTGTGAAGAGGGTGGGTCCTAAGACTGAGCCTTGTGGTACACCATTGTCGACAGTTAGATGTCCAAGTCTCTCTTGTAAATGAGTCTCAGAGGCTAAGTGGAATTAACCTGTAAATAAAGGTCGAATGAATAGATAGCTGGAAGAAGTATCATTATGTTGAACTCATTGCCTTCAGTCTGAGAGACAGAGAACCAACCGATGGTGTGAGCTAAGAAAAAGCCAAATAGCAATAAGCAAACCATTATGGTTTCATTAGTATCTGTGTGTCTATTAGCAAAATAAAATTATTTCAAAATGCATTCATTTAAATATTTGTATTATTAATATTATTTTTATGATCTCTTCACACTTTGTAACGTTACACTGTCGCCTCATTTCATATTCAGGAGCATATGAATATGCACATTTGCCACATCTCACCTTTCTGCCGCTCGCTTGCAGCACATCTTTTCTCTGCACACACAGGCAAGCCTGATCACACGTATTCTTTTAGCAGGATGGCAAAGGCACGACCTACCTGACTCCAAGTCTGATTGGCTGACATCCTTACCTTAACCTAACCACTGTCACTCATCACAACTAATGCCCTGCTCCTTTTTGTTTGTCACAGCTGAGCCACTCACCAGCTTTCATCTATATTCGATAAACAAGACCTGTTAGCATTTCTGAAAGTGTGTGTGTGTGTGGGGGAGCGGTTTCAAACAGCAAAAGGGAACACTGCATAATTGTTATCCCATAGCGCAGAGGACTGGGCCAATTAACACTTGCTGGAAAGCTTTCATTGCAACAGGAACTTGTTAAGTTGTTGTCAACTTCAGGAGCTGAAGTAACCAATCTTTTCTTCAACTTTCTATTTTTTTCTGCTTTTCTGTGTCCTTGTTCTGGCAGTGTACCGGTATATGTGACCGCTTGCCTGCCCTGAAAAAGAAAAAAGAAATGTTGCAGCTCTGAACTACATGTTTTTTTGACAAAGTGAGACACAAAAATGCAGCAAATGAAACAAACAAGTAAATAGAAAGGACCTGAAAAGACTTACACCGTGCCAGTTGAAACAAGTGCCAAAATAGAGCATTCTTCTGGGTTTGCCAAGTGTTTGTGATACATTTTTACACTAAAAGTGCTGCTACGCTACGTTGCAAAGAAAAAAAACGTGAATTATGTGTTGAGAAAAGACCCATTTTATAAGATACTTAAACGTTAATAAGGTTGGAGCAGTTTGAAACAGTTTACAGTAGTCCAGTAGTTGTCCAGATATAATCTGGATTTTTTTAAATGTAGGTATGCTCATTATAAACAAAGCTTTATTTGTAGGTGATGTAGGAGTAGATACCTACCAATAACCATTAGCCATTGTTACGGCAATGGCTAATGGAGATCCAAATAAATAAATTAACAATATGTCAATACTTGTCCTTCTTAACTTCATTTTATGTATTTTATATTTTAATTTATGCCTGTTGGTCTTTGCACTGTTTGTTTTTACACAATTTTATCTGATAAGTTTCTTGCTGTAAAGTGTCCTTGGGTGTCCTGAAATGCGTTTTTTTAAAATAAAATTATTAATATTTTTATTATTATTATTATATCAATACACCTCTTTCATAGATGTAGCTATTATGGGCCTATTTTAGGCATGCTGGCTGTTTCTGCAACTAAACAAACACATGTAGCAGTTGGCAGTTATTCACACATTTTGCACAAGCGTTTAATTTAAGGACACATTAACCATTGATAAAAATATATTTTATTTTCTTACTTAAAGATCACCGTAGCGGAACAAAATGACACTATACAATTGTGTCAGTAACTGCAGCTGACCACAACAAATGTAAAAATAGTTCTGACAAATAGAGTTTCTGTTACTGAGCTTTTGCTCCACCATCTCTCAACATTCTTTGGTAAATTGAATTTTCAGTTGCTACGAGCATTTTTTTCTTGATCTCAGATGGTTCGAAACTGACATAAATTGGCATTTCTGGCAGTTGTTGACACAATGACCCTACTGGAGGTTTTATTCATGTTTCCATTGAGCTTCATTCTGTTTAGAGTTGTGGGGGTGGATGGTTGAATCTTTTTTTCAGATGTCATTTAGCCTGGTACACTCTGATCAGAGTGCCAGTTCATCTGAGGAATTTCTTGAGGAGTTATTATACACACTCAATATATATTTAGTTTAGAATAGCAAGTTAACTCATATTTCATGGTTTTGGTCTCTAGGACAGGTTGGACATGTAAACTCCTCAACAAAAAGCTTTTACAGAGCTTAGACCAAAGTTCTGGCACAATTTTTGGCCAAAAAAAATACAAATTAACAATAATAAATATTGAAAAACTGTTCTAAATCTGCCAATCTTCATTTCAAAATGTACTCCAGTAGATTAGTTCATAAGGAGGTTACAAAGCAAGCCAAGGTGGGCATGTGAGTGCAGTAAAATAATGTACACAGCCCATATAAAAATTTGCAAGGCATGCAACCGTCATTACCACTTTTTCTTTATTTTCTTTACATCAGCAGCTAAAAATAACTGGTCGTATTTTCCTGCTTTAATGCTAAAATATGTGCATCCATCCCTTACCTGTTGATTCACTGGACAGATTAAAATGAAGAAATATAAAAGAGCACTTTGCTTTCAGACTGCGGGTTTACTTGTGGTTCCTAGAGTTTCTAAAAGTGGAATTGGAGGCAGAGCTTTCAGCTATCAGGCACCAACTTCCAGTTTCTGTCCGTGAGGCTGAAGCATTGTCCAGTTTTAAGACTGGGCTTAAATATTTCCTTTTTGATAAATCCTATAGTTAGGATCAGCTTGGGTTTCCTGAGCTATCCCTTAGTTATGCTGCTATAGATTAGATTGCTGTAGGACAAATTGACCACATTTCCTCACTCTGCTGCTCTTTCCTTTCTCTGCCTGTTTGGATTTGTAATTATTTCCATCTTAACATGTTTTTTTGTCTGTCCTCCTATAGAAAGTTCACCTGGACCTGCCATTCTGTGTTTGTTTCCACTTCCTGTCCTCTCAAACCCAGCCGGTCAAAGCAGACGGCTGCTCGTCCTGAGCCTGGTTATCCTGGAGGTTTCCTGTTAAAACTGAGTTTTTCCTTTCCACGGTCTCCTTTGTGCTTGCTCAGGATGGGAGACTGTGACAGAGACCTTTTACTAATTGTCTTTTTTACGTATGTGAATGTTCCTGTTCCGTGCCCTGAGACGACTTCTGTTGTGACTTCCCACTATTTAAATAAGCTGAACTGAATTTAATTAAAAATCCCCAAGTAGCAGGATTCGCACAAGGCCACATCTCTGTGTCACTGGAGGGTTTTCAGCTGACAAACTTGGGGTGAGCACATTTTATTTCTTGCAAGGCCCAGTCATGTTACCATTTTTAAAATAAAAGTTAAAACACTGAACAGTCTAGACGATAAGTAGCGGCCTGTTTTTTTAAGTTGACTATTTTTCAAATATATATATATATATTTAGACTAATTCAAAGAGTGTTTTTGCTCAAAGTACTATCTTTAATTTTGAGTCACCATCTAGTCGATATCAGTTTACAGCGAGACACTACTTTAAGATTGCAGACTGTTGTCTTCCTTTAAGATGAGGGGATGCATTTTCTGGGTGGAGCAGATTTTCTACAGCTTTATTTAATCTCCTATAGCAGGGGTCTGCAACCTTTATGATCAAAAGAGCCATTTTTACACCTTCATGCACTAAATTCAATGTGTCCAGAGCTGCAACAACCTCCTACAACTGTTATCAACTGATGGCCCATGGGCCACTTTAACTTTGTTGGAGGAGACTTTTGTGTCCAGTAGGGGTGACAGTATAAAGCTAAAAATATCTAAAGATGTTTAACATTTATTGATATTATTACAGTTTAAGACCAGATTCTTGTAAAGAGGAGGGGAAACTTTTTAAATTAAAAAACAAAACAAACTATGAGCTATGCAGACCTATTATTTTTTATTGTGGAAAAAAAACAAGTATAGAAATAAAGCAAAAAGGTAAAGTGAGTATTTGCCAAAGAAATGACATGAAAACAACTAAAACTAGTACTTTTTTGTTGTTGTTGTTGTTTGTATAACAACCAATAAACTTCAGTTTAATGTGACGTCAAAGCTTGAAAGAGCCGCTGTGGAGGAACCAACGAGCCGCATGTGGCTCTGGAGCCGCAGGTTGCAGACCCCTGCACTACAATCATATTAAGTCTAATCACTAATGTATCTACGAACTTGGGTTTTGTAGTCGGTGTCTGAGCTGAAGCATCTCCAAAGCATTATGCACCATGTGTTCCCTGCTTCAAACCCATAACCCTGACGACCTCTGTAATAACACTCCCCTGACCCGAGCCTGTCGCTGCTGACAATTCAAATGTGACCACCAGCAACCTTTTAAACCCCCCCACTTTGCCACAATGCAGTTCAGAAGATTTATAACATCTGTCAAAGCCAGTCTTTTCTCAACAGGGATCTAGTTCTAGTCCTTGTCTAAGACCCAATCATTTCCCATCTTCATCCCCCTGTCATCTCATCTCCCTCTGCTGTGCAGTTCAGCCATTTTAACACAATCCGCCCTTCCTAAATTCCTCCAAGTCACCTTAGTGCTGACAACAATATAGAGGATCTGACAGCAACTGTATCCCATAGCTCCAGGCAGTGCTTCAACCTTATATTCTGACTTTGCTCTCTATACTTAATAGGTGCTAAGCATTCTCTTTCCTGTGGCGACTGGGCTATCACTGCTCCTTTGACTGCTCTGCCTCCTGGGACCTTGGTGGTGAAATGATCTTTCTGTCAGCAGCAAGGCAGCAGAATCACACGCTATCATTTATTGGTTAATGAAAACTCCAGGCTACACCTCACCTTAGTCTGTATGAAGCCTTTTCTCCCTTCTTTTTGATTTTTCTTTCAACGCCGTGGTCCTGAAACACAACCTCCCTTTTGCTGCTTGTTGACCTCTTCCCTTTACAAAACGATTTATTCCTTTAAATGTTTCATCACTGCCTTTACACTTACAGTAATATGTTTAATTGCAGACATTTTTGCACATCATGCTGTGTACATATTGTACATGCAAATATACTTTTTTAAAAAAATCAACTTGACAAACGGTTTCTTTCCTGCACTTTCTGCAATTGTTTCATTGAACAATCCCAACTGAAGGGCATCTTCTCAAATGTTAAACAAGATTAGGTTAGGAACCTTGCTGTCAGCCTCCAGCCTAAAGCACAGTATTTATTTGTCCCTGCGTGTGCGTGCTCATGCCACTGGTGAAATCTGTCAGAGTGAACAGAAGTCATTCACATCCATCCATGTCCTTTCACTTTGCAAGAAATGACGGGGAAAACGCTGACTCTGTCTTTTCACTAAATTGAATTTGAGATGTAATATATTCCTGTTTTAATATGAGTGGTAAATCATGTGTGAGTACCCAGCTGTACTTCACGTTGTGCTTTGTGCTGGCTTTTTATTTTTTAACAAGTAAATGTAGCATCTCGCACGGCGGAGACTGTTGGAAACCAGCTGGTGACTCAACGTTAGGAATAACTTTCAGAAAGTTGGGCAATTTTTTCTGTTGCACTCCATTCATCCATCATCTTTACCGGCTTCCTCCTTTTTGGATTGTGGGGGTCACTGGTGCCCATGTCCAGCCATCACTGTGCGAGAGGCGGGGGACACACTGGACAGGTCCCCAGTCCATCACAGGGACACAAAGAGACAATCAACCATTCACTGTCTCACTCTCACCTAGGGACAATTTAGAGTTACCAATCAGCCTAACATGCATGTTTTTGGTCTGTGGGAGGAAACTGGAGTACCCGGAGAAAACCCACGCATGCACGGAGAGAACATGGAAACTCTACCCATAAAGGTCCCCGGATCAGGATTTGAACTGGGGCGACCTGCTCGCTGAGAGACAGCATTTCTACCACCTGCACCACCGTGCCGCCCCTGTTGCAGACCATCCATCCATCCATTTTCTTTACCCGTTTATTCCATTTTGGGTCACGGGGATCGCTGGTGCCCATGTCCAGCAATCACTGTGCGAGGGGCGGGGTACACCCTGGACGGGTCGCAAGTCCATCACAGGGCCACACAGAGACAAACGAGACAAACAACCATTCACTCTCTCACTCACACCTAAGGACAATTTAGAGTTACCAATCAGCCTAACATGCATGTTTTTGGTCTGTGGGAGGAAACCGGAGCACCCGGAGAAAACCCACGCATGCACGGAGAGAACATGCAAACTCAACCCAGAAAGGCCCCTGGACCGGGGTTTGAACCAAGGACCTGCTCGCTGAGAGGCAGCATTTCTACCACCTGCACCACCGTGCCGCCCCTGTTGCAGACCATCTGAATTCTAATTGTTTGTGACCAAGTGACCATGTTATGATCAGCCTTTGTTTTTAAAATCATGGCCTTTTTTTCCTGTTTGAGGCCATTTTTATTATTTTCAACGCTCAACAAAACTTAAATATTTAAGACTGCTCACGTTATTTTGGTGTCCATCTCCTCCCTCTTTGTACAAACCTCGGCAGCTGCCAATACGTTTATGATTAAAACCTACTGGAGTACATTTTTTAAAATGAAGACAAACGGATGAGAACTGATTTCTTAAATGTTATTTATGATCATTGTGGATTTTTGACCTGGACAATTGGGTCTGAATGTTTTCAGAGGAAAGCACCTGTCCAGATGTCAAAACGCAGATAAAGGTGATTGCAAAGTTGGCAAAGGGGATTTTCAAAGGTGCTACCCGAATGTCTTAACACCGTCAAGGGTTTACTTCTTGCTTGAGGTGCACATGTGGTTCCTTGGATTTTAAACTTGTTAATGTGAGAATCAGTGTTCAGTCTGGTGTCATTTCTGTAGATTATTGTTTCCCCAATGTTTCTTCCTTCATGTTGTCATCCCCTGCCTCACCTGCATCCCAGTCACCCCAGGTGTTCGTCATTATGTCTCATTAGTGATCCTTTAAGTTTGGCATCTTTGTGTTTTCTTGTAGTCCGTGTATCGTGCCTCCCAGAGCAGTTCATGCTCTGTTCCTCCGTCTCCTCGTGATCACTATTCATGCCACATCAGCCTTTGTTTTGTGTCTTGTTCATTAAATAGTTTTCTTTATAGTTTCCTGCTTCTGTCTGCACGCTGAGTTTAAAAACCTACAGATCATGACAGTTGAAACAGTTTGTGAGACTGGTTTTCTTTAAAAACAGTCAACTAGTTGATGCAGGCATCTCAAACCCAGTTATAGGTGTCTCCAACATAAGAGCAGCAAAGGTTTTAATTAACACCTGCCAAGGAGGAGGAGCCAAGACAGGTCCGGGTCTGATAATAAATATCAAACATTGAAACATTTGTCCACATCTGGTCACCTTTGGCAAAAAAGGGGTTTCCAGCAGATTAAATTATGTAAATGGGAGTAGCTGTCAAGACAGGAACAAAACAAGCTGAGATGGTTTGATGTGGGTAACAAGATACTGTCCATGGCCAAGAATACACTTTTACAGCTGTGAACATGAAAATATGCAGTGATACCATTCAGAACATCTGGCTGGTCACTTAAAATACTTGGATATCAGTGAGACCGCAATGAAATATTATTATATACTTATTTTATTGGAATTTTCTGGCAACTTTGAGTCAAAAACACATTTCTAACTGTAACATCCCGGTGATTGGATGAACTTAGAGGCAAAATGTGATTCTTGCTTTTTCTCGTCGCACAAATACGTGACAGATAAAAACGAGACCAAATCTCCGTAACAGCACAGTTTGTCTTTCCTCTCTACCGTTTCTGTTGTCCTAAACGTAGGAAAGTAAATCCTGGTTTCTTGGACGTTACAGTGCAAATAGGTAGTTGAAGGAAGTGGAAAAAGACTCAACATGCATAGAGAATTCCCTAATCGACTGCCATTTTAGTGCCCATTCAACATGCTCAATCAGCCAATAAGGGAAAAATTAAATCCAATTAGGGTTTAAATAGCACAAAACACTTACACAGACACGCGTATCAAGAAGAGTTTGGTAGTGCAATTGTCCTGCATGCCTAGTCAACTTGTTGACAGTTCAGCAGCTGCAGCGTGACACTGGACTAATCCCTGATGATTTGTCCCATCAGTCTAAACAACAGCAAATAGTTTTATATTATTAGACTTGTGCATTTGTCAAAATTGGGTCATTTTATTTGATTTATTTTGCTTTTATTTCAACAGGCAAATCCCACTGAGATCACAGATCTCTTTTGCATGGGAGGCCTGAGCCTGAAGGCAGCCGAACATGAGGAACCGGGGTACCCGGAGAAAACCCATGCAAACACGAGGAGAACATGTAAACACCACACAAAGACCCCAGGTCCAAACTGGGGATTGAACCCAGGTACCTTTTCCTGTGTGGCTACAATAACCAATGATCCATCGTGCTGTTATTTATCTTACATGCCATGGGCCAAGAAATGTAAAGCAACAAACTATAGACAGCCTGTAAATGCCTTCAAACAATTGAGGCCTTTTCACTTAAGCATGATGTTTATGCCTTTTTGTTATTCATTGAGTGAATCAAAAAGCCCCAGAAGCTCTGCAGCAGTTTATAATGTTGAAAATCTGAAATCAATCACTCTCAAGTCTCACACACTGATATATGTCAGTTTTTTTACCTCCTGGCAGCTGTTTTTTCTTGCTTTTACACTGTAGCCTAAAATGTGCACATTTGCTGTACAAAGTGCAGAAATCAATTTGAACATTTGCTCTTGTTCTGATTAATTCAGGCCTATAAGTGCTATATATATATATA
>NC_056517.1:37883144-37890678 GCF_014905685.2 Nematolebias whitei
TCCATCCATCCATCCATCCATCCATCCATCCATCCATCCATCCATCCTCCTCATTCAATCATCCATCTTTCCATCCATCCTTCTATCATCCATACTTTCATCCAGTCATACTTCCATCCACCCATCATACTCCTTCAATCATCCATCCATGCATTCATCCTTCCATCATCTTTACCAGCTTCTTCTTTTTTGGGTCATGGGGGTGACTGGTGGGGTCACTGGTGCCCATATCCAGCAGACACTGTGTGAGAGTTGAGGGACACCCTGGACAGGTCTCCAGTCCATCACAGGGACACCTAGAGACAAATGAGACAAATAACCAATCACTCACTCTCTCACCTAGGGGCAATTTAGAGTTACCAATCAGCCTAACACGCATGTTTTTGGTCTGTGGGAGGAAACTGGAGTACATGGAGAAACCCCACACATGCTCGGAGAGAACATGCAAACTCCACCCAGAAAGGCCCCTGGCCAGGATTCGATCCGGTGACCTGTTCACTGAGAGGCAACATCTCTACCAACTGGAAATATATTTTGATTAACCTTTTATTTAACCAGGAAAATCCCATTGAGATCACAGATCTCTTTTGCAAGGGAGGCCTGGGCCTGAAGTCAGTCTAACACGCATGTTTTTGGTCTTTGGGAGGAAACCGGAGTACCCGGAGAAAACCCACACAAGCACGAGAAGAACATGCAAACGCCACATAGAAAAATTCCACGTCCAACTAGGGATTGAAACCAGGACCTACTTGCTGTGAGGCAACAGTGCTAACCACTGAGCCTTCGTGCTGCCAATATTCTGATCTAAATTTAAAAATCACACTAATTTTTGTTTTAACATGCATTTTATTACATTTTGTAAATGATTGACAGGGGAATAAAACACCCAGTGATGCCATTGTTCACAACTTGTTTCCAATTTTTGTTTTTCTCTTATGATCTTTTCTTCCCCCAAAAGCCGCGGCTCTGACTTAGTTTTGTTCAAAAGTAGTCAAATTAATAATTTGTTAAATGCTTTTGTATCTCCGTGCAAGCCTAAGCGAGCATGTCGTAGGATACTTAATGAGAAAGACTCAAGAAGCATTTATCATGATTACTCTTTGAGCAGCAGACCAGAGAAGCATTTTAATATTTCTTACAATCGATTTCTGCTTTTTCCATCTACATTTTTCCACACTTCCAGGATTCACTCAGCTCTACCTTTTTAGAGGCTGTTTTTAAGCAGTATCCAACCATCAACCCTCCATATTTAATTTTATTTTTGAATTCATATGAGAGGAATCACTGGTTTGACCTTGATTGTTGTTGCAATCTAAGAAAGCTCACAGTGTCTGTGTTGAAGCTCACTTGGCTGTGGCAGCCATCTTGAATTATGTTTACTCCAAATATATTCATTAAAATTTAGTTGTTCATGAGATATTTTGGTAACAATAAGACAGAGATTATTCTCACCATTTAAACTTTTTGGCGATGGGCGATAATTATGACGGAGCTTTAGAAAAAAAAATGGAAAGCCATAAAATTAAGAGATGAATGTCCTAGTATTACAAGAATAAAGTCAAATAAAGTCAATATTATATGAATAAAGTCGTACAATACTTTTTTTTAATGTTTTTTTTTTTTCAACAAGTCGGATCCACAATGCGAACTGTCAATCAATCCAGTAGGCGTGTCAGCAAATGACTAATCCGAAGCTAAATGAGTCGTAATATTATCCAAATTCTGACACGATAAAGCAGGTTTATCGTATTTTAACTTTGGTAAAATGAAAAATTGTTGAGCATCTTGTTAAGTTATACTTTGGTACTGGTTTTACAAATAGGGAGATTGTTAATCTGTTAGCACATCAGCATCAGATTATTATCAGTATCAGGACTTAGGACCTGCGTACAGTAAGGTGGTACGCTCTGATGGGCTGCAGCGCAGCTCTGCAGGTAAGGAGCATTTAGCTTCTGATTGGTTACTTGCTGACACGCCTACTGGATTGACAGGTCATGTAGTGGATCCGACTCGTGGGAAAAATAGATAAATAAATGAGAGCTGCAAAAAAAAAGTCTCGTACGACTTTATTTTCATAATATTATGGCTTTTATTTTTTTCTTAGGGTGGCCCTAAAGCTCCGTCGTCGATAATGATCTGCACAACTTGAAGTCTAATTCTCCCTACATGCAGGTCTTGGAAACAGCAGTACCAACAATGGCGTTACCTGCCAATTTACCTTCTGATCTGAAGTGATAGAAAAGCCATGCTGTCCCTCTCTACCTTCCTTGGGGCGGGGGATGGGGGTGTTTCAGAAAATCGAGAGGTGTTAAGCCTGATCCCGTCGTCGCAGTTGACATGTGAAGGGGACTCGGTAAGAGGCTTTATTTCAGCTTGTGGATCTGTTGTCTGTGGGAATTTTCCATGAAAGCTCCAGGAATGTACAGAGAAAGTAGAAGCTCAGAGTCTGATCGAAATTCTCTTTAAGGCTGGCAGAAAAAGAACACCGATTCTTGTTTGATTTTACTTTATGGCGTCTGGATCATGACAATAAAAGGCACGGAGCACCTGCTGCATACAATATGTGAACACGGGAAAGACTCAGAGCACAAATTTAACACAAAAACACATATGGCAGTGTTTGTCCTCATTCCTTTGGCACTTGCTTGAAGGTGTCCTTGTTCTATATATTTGCAAAACTTGAAGGATCAGTTCCAGTTTGTTTATCGCTTGTTCGTGAAACGTCGGATGGTGTTTGTGCATATCGAGCCTCACTGGTGGGAGGCGTTAAGAGGCTGGATGACAGATTGTCCAGACAATTGCTTTTAACAAGCTCTGGGAAAAGTAGGGCAAAAATACTAATGTTTCGTCTCAGCGATCCATTTCGCCTCAATACCTATTATTTTTGGCTCTCTATAAGTTGGAAGGGGTGGTTCTGTCCCAGCACCTCTCTCACATTTCTAATGGTGGTTATCTCTGCACACAAAACAAATGCATACAGTCATGGCTGTGGCTATTGAAGAGAAGCAGGCTCGAAAACGATGGAAGCAATTTCTGATAGTTAATGTAGTGCAAAGCTGAAGGAAGTGTAAAGGTTTATAGAATTGTGTTTGGATGAACGACTGTTCTTGAGAAAGGAGCTGAGCAGAAATCCACTCTGAAACTACTCAGAGTAGCCAGTAGCTTGTTCAGAATAAATTAATCTGAGGCTGTTTAAAGTGTAATTTGCACGTATGTTAATTTTAATTGTGCTTTTTTTTTTCAGGAAAACCCACATCCAAAGATCTGAACTATACCTTGATGAAAATTAAAAGCATTTCTTAAAGTAATGCATTTCGTCTGCCAACTTTTATGCCAGAGTTTGAGGCTAAGAATACTCACTGTATGTTGAGAAATGTCAGGGTAGTAGTTGTTTTGGTCAACCTCTGAAAATACAGCTATGCTACATGTTGTAGTTTTTCTTCTTTCCATCAGTTTTTATGTGCATGTAATCAGAGCATGAAACAAGCAGTCGCCAAAAAAAAATCAAATGCACAAAACCACAAATAATCCAATGCAGATGCTTTTAAGGGGGTTACCATACTATCTGACTTCTAGTTAATCTGGCCTGCTTAAGAGCTAGCACAAAAAGACCATAATCTGGTCATTAGCAGTGTCTGGAAAATACAGAAAAGATTGGTGGCATGTGTGATTGCTGTAAGAATTAGGAGCTGAAATAATGTATACTCAGTTGTGAGCTTCTGATTTATTCACAAAGATTAGGTCTGGGTCTTTGTGTGCTAAACATTTGCCCTATATGAGACAAAAAACTAAAGGAAAGAAATGATAATGAAGTTAACATGAAAAGCAGCAAGAAAAAGAGCATGAATGAGAGGCACTTTCCTGAAAGAGGCGGGTTGTGAGGAAAGCTGAAAGCGTATTTTCTCCTATTTGTTCTACCTGGAAAAACAGGGAAATTAGATATTGACTGCTGAATAATGCTTTTCATTTCCACAAAAAGCAGAGGCATGCCAGCACAGAACGAGCTGCTGCCTTGAAGCTTTCATCGAACGGATGCTTGCGCACAAAAACGACAAAAAAAAAAAAAAGAAAGGGCAAGCGTCCTCTGCAGGAATGCATATTACATATAGTGATGCTGCATCACAGGGTGGTACGGGAGCTGCACCAGTCATATCCAGAAAGTTCTACAGTGTGTGGTGCAAACAGCAGAGGACATCACTGGTAGCAGTCTCCACACCATCCAGGACATCTACCACAGCCGATGTCTACGTAAAGCACGCGGCATCATGAAGGAACACACCCACCCAGCACAAGGACTCTTCCATCTACTACCTTCAGGCAGACAATACAGGAGTCTGCCATCGAGTACACAAAGAATTAAGGACAGCTATTACCCACAAGCTGTCAGATTAATGAACTCTCGATATATAACACTGAACAACTGGCAATAACTTTGCACCATGCCACATCTGTGACAACTAATATGACTAATATTAGTCTAATGATCCTGTAAATCTAACTCCCTTCAGCCACATCTAAAGCAGTCGCTTACCAATCTCGGGGTAGTGTTAGACTCGGACTTTATCTTAATAAACAGATCAACTCTGTTCTACAAGAAAAGCTTCTTTCAGTTAAGGCAGATAGCTTCTGTCCAGATCCGACCTTGAAAAATTAGTCCATGCACTGATTACAACCCACTGTAACTCACTTTATGCTGGGGTTAGTCAGGCTTCGCTGGCACGTCCCCAGCTCGTACAAAATGCTGCAGCTCGGCTTTTAACTGGTTTGAGCACATTTCAACAATTCTTCCTCCCTTCACTGGCTTCCTGTGCGTGTCAGAATCAATTTTAAAATTCTCCTGCTGATATTCAAGTGCATCAACAGCCTTGCACCCTCATAACGCTCTGACCTTCTTCATCCTTATGCTCCTTCTCGGGCCTTGCAATCATCTGACCAGATGCTTTTGGTGGTATCGAAAACGAGGCTGAAGTTCAGAGGAGATCGAGTCTTTTCAGTCGTGGACCCCAAACTCTGGATCAATCTGCCCATCAACATTCGACAGGTCACCTCAGTCTCCGCTTTTCAAACTCTCCTAAAAACTCACCTGTACTCATTGACATTTAACACAGGGTGATCGGATTTAGTATTTCATTGTTTCTATTTATGTTTTCTGTTTTATATTTTTATTCCATGTGCTGTAAATATATCTTGTTACATTTTATTTGATGCTGTGATATTTTTGTTAAGCGCTTTGGTAACAGTTTGTTTAAATGTGCTCTATAAATTAATCTGACTTGACTAATATTAGCTGTGACAGCTAATATGTTTATTGCTGCTGCATTATGTGGCTGTATCATGTATGATACAGTATATGCGTATCTACTTTTACCATCATAATTCAATCTCAGTGTTACTCCCTGTCACACATCATGTGTAGTATATTAGTTATGTGCAATATATATATCATGTGCTTTTCAGATTATATTACCTTGAAATTCTTATTCATACTAATTCATTCTGCTTGCACCGTTAAAATTCTACCATGTTGTTGATTAATATTTTCTCTTTAGGACCTTGTGAAAATTATAATTACTTTTTCACTTTTTGGCACAATATTTTGTACCCTTATTAATATTTCTTGTTTGTTTGTTCTTTGTTTTTAGCGAGTCAAATAGGTTCTTCTCATCCTGAGCATTTCATCGTACTGTTCACCTGCATGTGACAAATAAAAACAACTTGAACTTGCTCGCTGCCTTTCAAAGCAGAGTTTTAGAGTAAACGACAAACGTGCATGAAATGCAAGTGCTCAGAGTACCGGTATGTGTTATGAACTACTGTCAGCTACTACCACACCACATTTTATCACATGATCTGTACAGTTCACTAACTTGTGGTTGGTTTTTCTTGTGTTTTGAATGAATTAACTTTATTTAAAAAGGGACAATGTGCATTTCAAACATAAATGTCACCATTTGATGCGCTGTGCCAGATTATAGCAAAAGCTAATTCACATCTGCAGATGCAAATTAGCAAAACCATCTAAAATTAGACTTAATTCAAAATCTAATCAGCTGTAGATGTTATCTTGTTTATTTGACATATGCAGGTGAACACAAGGTCAACAATGAAATGTTCAGGGTGAGAAGAACCAATTTGACTTGCAAAAATGAATAAGTAAATAATATATACTAAACCTTACAATAAGGGTACAAAATAAAGTACTAAAAAGTGAAAAAAATATACTATTTACAAAGTCCAAAAGAAATATAGTAAACAACAACAAGGTATACTATAACGATGCAGGAATAATTTGTATAAATAAGTATTTTTAATATTAGCTTATATTGCACATACCATAAACTGCACAGGTTGTGTGACAGGTTATTGCACAGCAACATTGAGATGAATTGAATTATGATGGTAAGGTAGTGACATACATGATATGGCATGAGATATGACATATATGACATACATGCATGACACACCCACACAGTGCAGCAGCAACAAACATATGTCACATATGTGGCTAAGTGCGATGCTATTGTCAATTGTTCAGTGTTATTAGTAGTAGGCAGATGTCAACGCAATCATAACTTTCTGTATGCTTCATTAAATAGCCTTACACATTTTATGAGATATTTTGCTAACAAAGTTGATTCCAGTAGTTATTGGCAACATCTTAGCCAGGGATTCTCTACAACTTAGTAACTGCTTTTAACCTTATTCAGCTCTTCAAAATGTGCATTTTAAGAACATTTTCCTTCAGATTCACTTATTTCTCATCACGATACGCTAATGACTAGCATATCATGTCATGGTGTGACGGGACAGCATTTGATCGGAAACCAGATAAAAACCTATTCTTTTGAATATGAGGATTTCTTTTCACTTCAAGTTTGTAGCTGAACTTTTTATTGTTCGACAGCCAATTTAGATTGAAAAGGTTTCTGATGAAAACAATCACACAAAACGAGCAGAACAAGGGCATCGGCACAAACAGCAGCGGAGCTCTTTCAGACTAAGAGGCCAAAAAACATTTAAAAAAAATTATAAAAGCTTTTATTAGGATGCCAATAAAAAGTGAAACCCATGGATGAGCTCATTTGGAGCATTAATAAAAGGCATAAATTGACCCATAATTATCCCTTCCTGCTCTTTGCTGAGCTCTTGACAATGTGCACATGGAGAACTGGCTCATTGTGGAGGCAATTAGAGAAAAGATGCTCTGGGTGCCAAGACAGATGAAAATTCAATTTGTTGTTGCTAGGAGATTTATGTGAGAAGAGGAAACAGACAGGGTAGTCAATGCAACATGTATTCATGTCAATGTAGGCTTTATAGAAATCGACAAATAGAATAACTGTTTTCTCGACACAGTTCAGCCCCGGCCGGTTTGTTCAAGTCCAACGACTTTTTCTGGCAATTAAAGGATCCAAAATCAATCGTTCATAGGAAAAAAAACTGTCAGCTACTACCACACCAAATGTTACCTCTATATCACGGGATACGTTTGTGAAGTTACACAGTCAAAAATTAACAGCAATATTTTGGCTTA
>NC_056517.1:37891078-37893830 GCF_014905685.2 Nematolebias whitei
ATATATATATATATATATATGCATATGTGTAAATACTTTGTATGTATGTATGTCAGTATACCCACTACAAAAATGTAGAGTACACCACTGACGTGAACCCTCTTACAGATGTTCTTTTGGGTCCATACATGCACATATCTGCAGGACGACTCATCAGAGTGCAGCTTCTAAAGAAAAATGTTTGCATGTGAATGTGCGTGCACATTTGTCAAGATCAAAGAGCAAAAACACAATCATCTTTCACAGACGATACCATGTTATGATTCAAGCTGGATTCAAATAGTTCCTTTTTTTCAAAGAGTCACAGAGGCAGAAGTGTTTTTGATGCACACATTAGTTGTTTATGTGCAGACGTGATCATAGCTGCAAGTGATGCTAAGATAAATTTAAAATACGTCCAAATGAAACCAACAAAAGGTCCAAATTAAACCCCTTCAACCAAAACGGTGTCAACTACTTTATTCATCTGCACAGAGGCTTGATCAGTCAGCCACTTTTATTACAACTGAACATGAAATAAAAAGTCTTCTATTGTCTAAATAACATTTGATTTGACATTTAAAGAGTCGTTACAAATAAATCAAATTAGCACAATTCTTTCCACTTCTAACCTTCTCTCTTTGTATTTTATTGCAAATCAGAGAGTAGATAAATATGTGGGATGTTCAACCGTGCTTTTTTTTTTTAATCTGCTGCTAGAAAGAGAGAAAATGTCACTTTGTGTACTTTTACTGGTGGCACGGTGGTGCAGTCGGTAGAGCTGCTGCCTGTCAGTGAGAAGGTTGCTGGTTCAAATCCCTGACGAGGGGCCATTCTGGGTGGTTTGCATGTTCTCTTTGTGCATTGGTGGCTTTTCTTCAGGTACTCCGGTTTCGTCCCACAGATGAAAAACATGCATGTTACTTCTGCCTGTCCAGGGTGTCCCCCGCCTCTCGCACAGTGACTGCTGGATGTGGGCAGCAGTGACCCCCATGACCCAACAAGGAAGAAGCAGCTAAAGATGATGGATGGATGGATGGATGGATGGATGGATGGATGGATGGATGGATGGATGGATGGATGGCACTTTCACTCAAGTTAAGAACAAATAAAGTGTTTGTCTATATTTGTGTCAGTGCATTTGGAAGCTCTGTCTTGACTGATTTGCTTTTGGAACATCAAATTTGAACATTTAAAAGTTTTCTTTCTAGATGTGTTAACTCTAAAGGTTGCATTTTAAGTATGGCTTTAAAATATTAATATGCAATACGTGCATGACAAAATGTCACTTTGTAAACAGTCACTTGTGTAGACGTTATTAAAAAAATTAATTGGCTTTGAATTTGCATTTGATGGTAAGTCACACTTTATTTTATATCTGTGACCAAAGACTTTGATATAAAATATAGATTTTGTTGGAAAATGATCTTAGACGTTTGTCCTCAACTGATAGTTCCAAGTTTTTTGTCACTGTGTGTGAATTGGTGCCACAACACAGTTAATGGAGCCAAATGTTCACCGGAGAGGTGAAAACTGTGTTTGGGTTTAATCAGCAATTAAACACGAATAATTTTGATTTAATTTTGTTTAATTTTATTTTCAGAATGATTGTAGTAACGTCCAAGAACTGTTTGTTCTTAAGTGCGGAGTCATTAAGGCACTTAGTTTAGCTGTTTAAAATGCAGAGAACAAAATGATAATTATATGCAAATATTAGGTTTATCCAGGGACATCTGCATCTTAAAACTTAAAATCACACATCTACTCCAGGTAGGCTGAAACCTTACAAGATCCCCTTCTTTATATATATATATATATATATATATATATATTAGTGAAACATAAATTTCTGTTTGTTGGTTTCTATCAAATTGTAATTTAGAAGTCAGAGTTTGTGTTTGTACCAGGGATGAGGTTGTACTTTTGATATTAAAGTCCTGCATACTCGCTAACAGGCTGTCACCTTGTCAATCACAGCATGACATCACATTTAACTCAAATTAAATTAAACTATATGTAAAAACAAAATGAAAAGTGCTGTGTGCACAAACAACTGAAATAAAATTCTGAAGTGTATTTTTATGTTTTAGTCAGGAAAATGCCCGTTTGTCTACATGGAGTAACCAGACTTGAAAAAGACAGAAGCCAGAGAACTAAATGGTTCTTGTCCTGTGTACATTCAGCTTCTGGCTCAGTTCTGTATTTACATGTAATGTCAAGGGGGGGGGGGGGGTGTTGGCACAGAGGTTAGAGAAGGTGGGCCTGTGATCAGAAGGTCACCAGTTCGACTCCTCGGACCAACAACAAATGTGGGTGGGGTAGGTGAAACACCCACACCCGCCTCCACCCTCATTTGCCCCACGCTGGGCCCTTGAGCAAGGCCCCTAACCCCCACCATCTGCTCCCCCAGGTGCCCTAGATGCAGCTCCCTGCTCCACACAGAGGGCTGTGGTAGTTCAGTGGTCCGTGGTTGTGTCAGGAAGGACATTCAGCGCTAAAACAATCATCAAGTCTTCATGCAAGTTAGTTCACTGTGACGACCCCTGAAGAAGGGATGAGCTGAAAGAAGAAACAAACAAAACAACAACAAGAACAAGATGTCTTTGAGTAGAACGAAAGAATCTCTGAATCAGAATGTCTTAACGCATGCTCAATAATCTGAATAATCTGAATCAGAATGTCCTAACGCATGCTCAATAATCTGAATAATCTGAATCAGAATGTCCTAACGCATGCTCAATGATCTGAATAATCTGAATCAGAATGTCCTAAC
>NC_056517.1:37893840-37894165 GCF_014905685.2 Nematolebias whitei
TAACGCATGCTCAATGATCTGAATAATCTGAATCAGAATGTCCTAACACATGCTCAATAATCTGAATAATCTGAATCAGAATGTCCTAACGCATGCTCAATGATCTGCATAATCTGAATCAGAATGTCCTAATGCATGCTCAATAATCTGAATAATCTGAATAATCTGAATCAGAATGTCCTAACGCATGCTCAATGATCTGAATAATCTGTATCAGAATGTCCTAACGCATGCTCAATGATCTGAATAATCTGAATCAGAATGTCCTAACGCATGCTCAATAATCTGAATAATCTGAATCAGAATGTCCTGACGCATGCTCAAT
>NC_056517.1:37894175-37929031 GCF_014905685.2 Nematolebias whitei
CAATGATCTGAATAATCTGAATCAGAATGTCCTAACGCATGCTCAATAATCTGAATAATCTGAATCAGAACTTGAAAACCCCAGGTCAGCAAAACATCTGCCAAGCTAACAATTTTCAATCAGGTCATCTGGACAGTTTTTCTTTTTTCTTTTTTTTTTTTTTTTGTGCTGAAACGTTTCACCTTCCATCCAGAAGGCTTCATCAGTCAAGGAAACACACAACACAAAACTGATTTTTCCCCCAACAGCTTACGCCAAAGTGGAACAAACCAGTTATGTTGGTGCTAAGATGGTGTCTTTGGCACGCCCCCTCCTCCGGAGCCAGCCCTCTCCCTCGTCGACAGTCATGGCAAACTGGTTCAAAACCAACAAAGTCCATGCTCAATAATCCAGGTACACAATCCAACAATATTCAGTCAGGTCATCTGGACGGTTTCCTTCCTTTATCTGCCAAGGTATAAGCAGGAAGTAAAATGATCAGTTCATTGATCCAAACTTAGTACGTCAAAGAGACGATGAGTGGAAACAGGTGTGTTGATTACAAATGGAAGCTAGTTGGGTTGTAAAGAGCTAAAAGTAGGAAATATTGAAGAACCAAACAATCCAAACCATTTCAACATGTTTAAACCTCGTGAAAACTTTCAAAAGACAATCAACAACCTAACGCCCGTGTTTATTAATAAGTCTAAAAATGACTTAGCGTGTAAGAAGATCCACTCATTTACATTTCTTGGCATGCTGCTCACAAAATACAACAATGTTCTTCATTCTGGGCACCACAGGGAATGTTTCAGGTGGGAACTTTTATCCTTAGGGAAGAGCATCAACTGCTCTGAAGTGAAGCTGTGAAAGAGAAACTAGCCCAGACTTGATGTTCCAGATGTTCTTTAGTGATGGCTTCAGTCACAACCAGCATTTCTCGAATTGTGTCTACAAATTCCTGAATAAGAACCAGACTAATACAGAAGCTTGAGGTAAAGTGAAAACTAGTCGTGCGAGCAGCTGGTTTAACCAAATGGTGATGTCTGCGTTGAATGTGTCGGTAGCAACGACACGCAGAACGTAGGAGAAATGTTTCCGTATTGAACTTTCAGATCTTGCAGCAGCAGTAAACTACCGCGATAGAGCGTTACAGAAATATGACCAGCGCTCCTGAATTCCCACTAATTGTGCCGCTTCAGTGCACTGAAGTGCACGTAATCAGCAGCATCAGCAGCTGAAGAACAAATCTATACGGATCAGCGTTTGCACAAGCAGCACAATAAATCAGGCAGCACCAAACAATTGAGCCCTTTTTTTTTTTTTTCCCATTATAGAACATGAACTTCTGCAGATGAATTTGATTCGGTTCCAGGAGCCTGTGGAAACTTTTCAATGATGTTGTGCTCATTTAAAATGAAGGAAAATTATAGAAAATCTCTTAAACATGTTCAAAGTTTAAAGCCACTCTAGAAAACGATTAAAATCATGGTGTAAAGTTTCAGACTCAACCATAGGCACGCGTCTTTTTGAGCTCATTCCATCAGAAAAGAAAATTATAGAAATGTTTTCATATGTAGATTTCTCATAAACAAACTACCGTATTTTTCAGACTATAAGTTGCACTTTAAAATCCTTTAATTGTCTCAAAAATGGACAGTGAGCCTCATGTATTAATTCTGGTTGTGCTTACTGACCTCGAACAAGTTTTATGTTACACAGCGCTCAAAAATCTGTCAAAATTAACTTATTTCACTTAATGCGCCTTTTAATACGAAAAGTACGGTAATGCTGTTTCATCTTCTTTGTGGTGTCGTTGTAAAAGTTATGATGATGAACGTTCAGATGGAGCGTACGGCAAGCTTTGCCTCCCGTAAGAACACGCAACACTTGCTTGTACGGGGAGTGAGTGTCCTCGCTTTCTTTTAGCAGAAGAAAGAAAGTAATAAAGAGCAAATGATGCTGTGGAGGTGGAACAAACAAAATAACCACATTAAGGACAAACGTGCATGAGCGTGGAGGAGAACAGTGACTAAGGAGATGTAGGAGAGATGGTGTCAACCAGAAACTGCTGCATGGAGAGCTAAGAATACCAACATTTTACTCAATAATCAAACGTTTCATTCCCACTAATTATGGTCCAGATACCTGCTCAGATTAATTTTATTCATAAATTATAGATCTGAGAACAAATGCTGAATTCTCTCAGTTTTATTGTTGTTTATAAGATTCACTTGAAAGTAAATGCCACGTTCATTTTTTACCAGTGCATCACTGACACGCGTTCACATCAAAGAATCCCAGTTTTACACCAGTCTAATGTCCATTTTACTCCTATTGGCTTTTTTAAAACTTTGGGATTAAAACGCGTGGGAACGTGACATTGTGAGAGTTTGCTTTTTGTCGCATTGTTTGTCAAGAGTTAGGTGAAAATTGTTGGTGTGACATTTTGTGCTTTCCTCTTTAAATACGTTAGATTGAAATCCTAAAGCGGGGTAATAATTTTTATTTTTATTTCCAGATCTGTCTGAGTGTGTTTGTGCTGTTTACTAATTCCACATTTATACACCTAAATACTCATTTGACTCTCTTTTTAAATTATTTTTATTAAATAATGTATTGTGCATAGTTTGGAAATGCTCTACATCTAGATCCAGACCCAAAATTAACCACTATTTGAAACCAGATAATTAAGTCCCGTTCCATCCATCCATCCATCCATCCATCCATCCATCCATCCATCCATCCATCCATCCATCCATCCATCCATGTTATTTGGGTCTCAGGTCTCGGGGGCAGCATCTTGAGCAGGGAGGTCCAGACATCTCTTTCCACAGCCACCTCTTTCAGCTCTTCTGGGAGAACTCCAACGTGTTCCCAGGTCAACCGAGAAACATGGTCTCTCCAGCATGTCCTGGGTCTTCTCCCAGTCATACATACCCAATGAGTCTCCCTAGGAAGGTGCCCAGGAAGCATCCGTACCAGATGCCCGAGCCACCTCAACTGTCTCCTCTCGATGTGGAGGAGCAGCAGTTCTACTCCGAGTCTCTCCTGACATGATCTCATTCTTTCAGTCACTGTCCAGAGTTCATGACCAGAGGTGAGGGGGGGAATATAGACCGACCAGTAAACAATCCGCAACACTGCAGATGTTGCACCAGTCTGTCTCCAGTTCCATTCTTCCGTCACCCTGAGATACTTGAACTCCTCCACCTGAGGCAGAACCTCACCCTCGACCTGAAGAGAGCAATCCACTCTTTTACGACTGAGGACCAGGGCTTCAGATTTAGTCAATTGTACTGTTTTTATTGCATTTATTGTTTTACCTGTTTATGCATACCTGTGCTTATGGTCATTTATTTTAGGTAGCATGCAGTGTTGCCAGATATTCACTTGTGTTTGTACAAATGCTTTAGGGATTATACAATATTCCATCAATGGGTGCTCACATTCAGCACGTGCAAAAATTTGAAGGAAAACAGTTTAGTTTTAAAGCAACAGTACAATAATTTGTCATTTCCTATCTGGCAACCCTGGCAATGGAGCCTTTTTTTGTTTTAACATTTGCTGCAGATCATGACAACTATCAAATCGGTCACTAAGAGAATTAACATTTTATTATTCTGGACCTTTGCTAGAAAAGTAAAATCTCTGGCAACCTTGCTAAAATTTGAGTGAATACCATAACTCTATATTTTCCCCCCAAAAAATATTTTGAGCTAAATTTTATTGTTACTAAATTACTTGTTATTTTCAAGTCAAAATTATCCAATAACCTGAAACTTGTTTTGCAATGATCACAATACTTTTTATTTTTCTCACAGAACATTCTTTATTTGTATGAAAATAAAAACAGATGAGGCTAACTGTGATTGACTTAGTGTTGCCAAAACTGCGTAAACAGCCTTATATTCCATAACGCATCTAGTTAAATATTCTTGCTGCTTTATTATAATCATAACACTGTCTCTAATGAAGAATGGGATGCTGCTCGCAGCAGCTCTGGTGTAGCTCGTTCATTTTAGGCATGCAGAGAAAGTGAGCAGCCACTAGATGTTTAAATGACGTCTAGTATGATAAAATAATATATTAAGTTTCTATAACATCAGACAGGGAAGCAGACTCATTCAAAGAAATATTAGCTTGTCCAATCTATTTTCAGCCATCATAAAAATCGACCTGCACGTGTCTTGTTTTAGCAAATGTCAATACTGTTGCTTTTCTATTATTGAGGCATGCTTGTCTACACGGCAGCCATAAAATCATAAAAACCTCATTCATGTGAAATCTCTTAACATGAGTTACCTCCACTGATTTCTAGGGGTTCTGTTGTTAGAGGACAACCTTTCTCCTCTGCTTGTTTACAGGCCTGCTGTCACTCCATGCTGCACACCTGGAATCACTTCCTCCTCATCAATGGACTGCATAAAAGCTTCAGTGATCCAGCCACGCCCCTTTTCCCTTGGGCATTTCCGCTTCCCCCGTTTGACAACGTTGAAGTGTGGTTGACTCTGAATTTAACTCTGTGTACTAAGTGTTTTAACAACTCTGAGAAGATTTTTCTGATCTTCTGTGAACTTTACCATTTAAGAGCTTTTGCTTAGATGGGAAGTTTGTTAGGGGTTCTCCGTTGTTTTTATTTGAACTAACTTTTCTCCTGTTTTGTGGCCAGCCAGGGAGCTCAGGAAATGGACTTTTTGTTTTGTTAGATAAGCGGTGATTTAGTTTTCTAGCCAGAAGGGGCGTTCTTTTGTTTGTTGCTTTGGTCTTGAAGTTCATTGCTTCCCTTCTGTCTGTAACGCCCGAAATTAATAGATGAATAAATCATTTTATGTCGAATTTGGCAGTTTTTGAGTCATTAGCTTTAGGTTTAATTTACATTTTGATACATCCTGTGCCTCCTAGACTCAGTCCAGGGGTTGGAACATGTCTACGGCCTAATCATGATTTAAAATGCAAATATATCCATCCATTATCTTTACCTTCTTCTATTTTGGGTCACGGGGGTCACTGGTGCCCATGTCCAGCAGTCTCTGCGAGAGGCGGGGGACACCCTGGACAGGTCTCCAGTCCATCACAGGGACACAAAGACAAACAAGACTCTCATTTACACCTAGGGACACTTTAGAGTTACCTATCAGTCTAGCATGAATGTTTTTGGCCTGTGGGAGGAAACACATATGCACGGAGAGAGCATGCAAACCCCACCCTGTAAGACCCCTGCTTTGGGATTTGATCCAGCAACCTTCTTGCTGATGAGCAGTAGCTCTACCAACTGCACCACCGTGCCGCTCACTGCAGACACTTAATATGAAAAAGAAACATATTCTCTGTAACAGCTAGGGCTTTGGTTTTGTTTTCTCCTTCAAAACAGTAATTAAGAATATAACTTTACAAAAAAATAAATTATAAGAGTTAAAAGGATTCACCAGGTAGCCAACTGTCTGCAGGCGAATGTGCTGCAGAGAAAAAAAACCTGAAACCGTTGGGTTTCTTGGGACCCAAACATTTATTAACACGTTTATTTCTTTACAAGTGGCAGAAACGGGAGCCAGCACTGGGAATGTTTGCGATCTTAATTTGGTTTGTTTAAAGTTGCCAAGACAATCCTGTGTTGGAAGGTAGAACCAAAATAACACCTGCTTTGATTTTTACAGACAGTCACTATCAAACGGACACTGTGGCTCAGATAAGAAACTCACAATACCACGCAATGAGTCAACGTGCAAAAATTATTATACCTGTCAGTCTCGGGAGAATTACCAGTAATCTCAGCGGAGCAGAGAAGACGGCAGTCAGTGTCTTTGTTTAAGGATTATATAAAATCATTTGGGTTCAGCAGGGAAGATGTACTTGTATCCTCTCCGTGAGTTTAAAATGGCTTTTTGTATTCCCTACATTCATACCCCCATTAACACAGATAACTTGCATAGAGCTATTCCTAATTTTAATTTGCCCATGCACTGACCCGGTTGAACCCATGATTACTTTCTAATTACCTGAGAACAGGTCAGATCACTGTCATCTGCAATTTAAAGCAGAAAGATTTAGTGCGAACCAGATATCATAGGTTTCTGAAAGAAACATATGAATATTTAAGGAAAAACTCAACAATGTGTGCTCAAGCATGTAACGTAAAAAAGCTTGAAGGTCTTTAGTTTTATCTCATGCTCAAAATGTTATTTCTCTGGGGATCTATTTTAAATGATTCTGGATTGGAGTTTAGTGGAAACGTTAATAAAACGTTAATATCTATAGCTATATGAGCAAAAATCTCGCTGCCTCCCGAAAGCAGGCGGCATTTGAATCGTCAAAGAAACAAACGCGAGGAATTGTAGATGCTACCTTCACAACACGAGTTCAGAGGTGTCAGGAAAGTATTTTAACACTCTCACTGGGTTGGGATTACAGGTGCAACATTAGAATGGATCTGTTCGTGCCTAAGTGACAGGAGTTTCTGTGTTAAGTTTGGAAATTGTGTTTCCGTGTCAGTGCCTTTTTCCTCTGGGGTCCCACAGGGCTCGAATCTTGGACACCTTTTGTTTTCACTCTATCTGCTCCCTTTGGGGTCTTTCCTGTGGAAACATGGCCTTTTCATTTCATTGCTATACTGATGATTGTCAGATTTATCTGCCCTTAAAACCCAACAGTTCTTGTTCCATTCACCCTCTTTTAAAATGTCTTGATGACGTTAAGAAATGGATGGCTTCAAATTTAAGTTTTTATGATCAGAAAACTTGTCACTGTGTTTAGCCCTAGCTCTACCGCTGTCTCTGATTCTGTAAACCTCGACTCTCTTCAGCATTATTTTAAGCAGTCTGTTATGAATCTGGCCCTGTGATGGACATGTGACCTGTTCAGGGTGTACCCCACCCCTCGCACAGTGATCGCTGGACATGGGCACCGGCGACCCCCGTGACCCAAAATGGAAGAAGTGGGTAAAAGATAATGAATGGATTGATGGATGTTACAAATCTTTTAGACTCTGACTTAATTTTATTTATTTATTTCCTTTTGGATACTCCCTTCTTCAGGGGTCGTCATAGTGAACTAAATCGCAAGACTTGGCAATTGTTTTTACACCGGATGCCCTTCCTGATGCAACCACAGACCACCGGGCTACCACTGACTTCAAGTTTAATAAACAGATTAACTGTGTTCTACACAAAGGCTTCTTCCAGTTAAAGCAGATAGCTAAGCTTAAGTCCCAGATCTGACTTTGAAAAAATAGTCCATGCATTTGTTACAACCCAGCTGAATTACTGTAACCTGTTTTATATTGGGGTCAGTCAGGTCTCCCTTTCACGTCTCAGCTCATCCCAAATGCTGCAGCTCGGTTCTTAACAGGAACTCGTAGGCTTGAGCACATTTCACCAGTTTTGTCCTCCCTTCACTGGCTCCCTGTGCATGTCAGAATTGATTTTAAAATTATCCTGTTGACCTTTTAAGTGCATTAATGGCCTTGTACACTCATATCTCTCTAACTTACTTCTTACGTTCCTTCTCGGGTGCTGAGATCAGCTGACCAGCTGCTTTTGGCTGTACCAAAAACCAGGCTGAAGCTCTGAGGAGATCGGGCTTTTTCAGTTGTGGACCCTAAACTCTGGAACACTTTGCCCCCTAACATTAGACATTTTTTAACATTAGACACAGATTTTTTTGTGTGTGTTTTTTTTAACTGCCTTGATCTTATTGGTTAAGCACTTTGGTAACAGCTACTGTTTTAAATGTGCTTTATAAATAATTTTGACTTGACTTAACTCTGTTCCAGTGAGAGGGTGTTACATCTCTGTATAAATCATCAAACGAGTGCTGTGTTTGTGACAGACATATTTCGACACCTGCTTTCTGCTGAGTTTTGGATGCAGAACACTTACAAACTGCACATTTCTGCTAAACTTAATGGGTGTGGTTAAATGGAATCAGAGCTTTTTGCTGATGCAGAAACAAAGCAGATGGTGGGAGCCGATTATTTTAGCCAAACTGGAGCAGATGACATCCAGCAGTGAATCCACTGAGCAGAGTTTCCTAAGGCGTCAAGGTTTAAATGGAAAACTGATGCCTTCATTTGGTGACAGAATTATTAAAATAAAAGCCATCAAACTTAATTAATGACAAAACACACACATTCTTAAGCACCAGTGAGAAGGCACCAACATTCTCAGTTTTACTGTAAAGAAGGTGGGATTGAAGTCTTCCTGTAAACCCGTAGATAAGCTGTTAAAATCCGTCAATCATTCCGTTAAACCGGATGCATGAAGCCTGAGGAGAAGAACATTTAGAGAAGCGCTGCAGGAAAGAGAAAAATGACTTTCAACTACAAACCAAAGTGAAAAAGTTTTTCTCTTCATCACTTCCTGTCGCGTTTTCCTTTGTGCTTTTGCATTGAGTGATTAAAGATCTTCTACCTACGTCTGCTCATTTATTCAACATTTCCTTTCTTTGTTGCTGACTCTCATTTAAACAAGATGTTGATGACTAATCCATTTACCTAATGTTTAGGTTTTTTTGAGCATCTGCTCATAATTAACCATTGCCACAGATAACCTAATGCTGTGAACAAACTTTGCATGAATAAAAACGTTTTTATCTACCTGTACATGAAATAAACAGGATGATTCATTACTTGATTGTGGAAATAATTAAATGTACATAAATTAATCAGAATCAGAATAAGCTTTATCATCCTTGCACTGAAGTACAGTGAGATTATGTTCGTACAGTCGTCCGAAAGATGAGCTGAATGCACGTTGCTGCTGTTCCTAAGAGCGTGGCCCCTTATTCTTTTAGATGAAAAAGAGGAAAAGGCCATGAGGAAAGATAGTGGTATTACAAAAAGATCTCTTCACACATTATCTTTATCAGGACATGATTTAAAACATAAACTACCAGCAAGCACATGTATAACACATATGCATTTGTCCATGAAGCACTTCCAGATAGGCCATAGTCCTGAGCAGATGTTGATGTCAGCCGCTACAGCTATGATAAGCATTCACAGAAGTTCTCTGGGAGGATAGAGCAGAGCCTTCTTAGTTTACACACATCCTAGGAAAAATTTGATAAGTCGGCCTGCTTCGAGGACAAATTGGGGAGTTGGATTCAGATAAGCCACAGTAGTTGATTTTTTTCAGGCAGACTAAGTTTTCTCGTCAGCCTCGATTTCTGTTGGTACTTTCCAAATCCAAAATGGCCAGATTAGTTGGCATTCCTCTGGTCCATGCCTACGAGCCTCCTGCAAGGTCATCTCCAACATGCTGGCGAGTCCCAGAAGCCGCATGTGGCCTGCAATTCTCACAAAGCACTTCCATCTTACGGTTGAGCTCATAAATCAGTTGATTTTGAGTGCTCGAAGCACGAACCAAACCTTCACACATGGTCGACAGTTTTGCCATGGCCAAAACTGCTCCCACCGGCTTCTTTAATAGCCAATAACTTAGGTATTTGCCAGTGCCAAAAAGCAAAAACCCTGCTATCATGATTCCAATGATATAAACATCTTCGGCGTCCTCCTGAGACAATACAGAAAGACACATCAGCTTTCAACCCCCCTACAGATCCATGACATGGGATCTGTAGGGGGAGATTGTGATCTATAAAGATAAATTTTACATGTTTGTCTAAAATTATTCAAAATATTTTCTTATAAAAGAAGCAATTAATTCAATATAAACAAATAGACAATACATTTCACTTCACACTCAGCAGTGAAACAAGATCTGCCAACAACACATGATCTCTCCCTTTTCATTGGCTCTTCTCCTTTTATTTTTACATTTGTCTGCTGTTCCTCCCTCGTTCACTCCGCTCCCCATTTTCCTCTCGCCTGTGTGCTTTACAATCATAACGCTGCTAACATACATGAAAAATAAGTGGATCCACTGCAGGATGTTTCTCTTCACTGATAGCTCCCTGCAGGAGCTTTCTATAATGCATGCGCATGAATCTCTATTCCCCCTCCTCCCCCCCGTGTGTTTTAATAGGGTGCCTTCATGATCTGGCAGCAGATCACGTTGGTTAAAAGGAACACGATCTTTCAGTCTACCTGTCTGTACATGTGCGTGTCTCCATGTTGTGCATGTGGGCCCTGGTTTTTCTGTGGTTGTGTCGCTGCAGTTTAACCACAAAGTGTTCTGAGAGAGTTTCAGTCGACTGTAGGAGCTGAAATTATATTTGCTAATTGTGCTGTTTTGGGACCAGAAGGCTTACAGAGAAACAATTCTTACTGACTTGAATGATTCATCCATCCATCATCTTCCTCTTGATCTAAAGTCGGGTCTTGGGGGCAGCAGCTTGAGCAGAAGGGTCCAGACATCTTGTTCCACAGCCTCTTCCAGCTCTTCTGGGAGGACCCCAAGGCGTTCCCAGGCCAACCGAGAGATGTAGTCTCTCAGCGTGTCCTGGATCTTCCCTGGGGTTTCCTCCCATTTGGACATGTCTGAAGCACCTCCCTAGGGAGGCGCCATGGGGGTTTCCTTACCAGATGCCTGAACTGGCTCCTCTCGATGTGGAGGAGCAGTGGTTCTACTCAGTCTCTCTTGAGAACTGACCTTCTCACCCTGTCTCTAAGGGAGAGTCCAGCTACCCTGCAGAGGAAACTCATTTCAACCTCCTGGATCCACTTTCTCATTTTTTCAGTCACTATCCAGAGTTCATGACCAGAGGTGAGGGGAGGAACATAGACCGACCAGTAAGCAGAGAGCTTTACCTCACAGCTCAGCTCCCTCTTCACCACAACGGACCAGTACAGAGTCCACAATACTGCAGATGCTGCACCAATCCGTCTATCAATCTCACGCTCCATTCTTCTCTCACTTCTGAACAAAACCTGAGATACTTGAACTCCTCCGCTTGAGGCAGAATCTCACCCTCGACCCGAAGAGAACAATCCACAGGTGCATGATGCACCTGTTTGTTGGAATGTCTCCTTTTTCACCGACATAACAGATCGCTGTGTTTTACAAAGAGCAAAACTGATTTTTCACCCATTAGCAAAATGTTGTGGTCATTTGTAACCTTTAAAAGGCAATCACCGGACAATATTTTGGGGTCACCCCAGTTGTAAATAGCCACAACAGCCAACTGAACTCAGACAAAAAACAAGAAATGGTTGTAAATCAATAAATTGACATATTCATCTAAAATGTGTAGAAGCTTGGGCTAGTTTTCTGCACATACTCTGCATGCAAAGGGTTGCACAACACAATTTATAAAAAAAATAGTATTATCTGCTGGAGTCGACACCATCTGGCTGTTTGCAAAGTATCTCATAAACCACTGCACAGATATTATTGACATGCTCGGAGCGTAATCACAAGATACACATGTACCACTCTTTACCTTTCGAGATCAGCCCCATTCAAGATAGCAGCTAATTAATGATAGCAAACACAAACATGGGTGTAATGCAGTCAAATAAAGAGATTGAGCTAAATGTTGACATGGTAGTAGCTGTGACTCATCCTCAGCACTGACGCTGAACTCTGATCTATTGCAAGACATTGTGCATAGTGTTGACCAAAATGGCTACAATGCCGTCTCTTCTCATCATTAGATGATCTTAGTTTAAAACTCTGCAATAAACATAATTTTGCCTCTATTTAATATAATGCATTTCATTGAAATTCCATTTTGGACATCTTGTTAGGATTTTTATTTTATTTTTTTTAACAACTAAAGCATAAAATGTCTTAAGCAGGACAGTTAGTGTCTGTTGCAGCTGTGCTGTTCAGCCATTCTTAATGAAGGACGAGGGTTACATTAGCCGAAAGTGCACGGGCGTGTTTTTCTGTTGACAAATACAGGTTAAAAAGCAAATTGTTACATTTTGGTTGACTTTCTCCAATAATAATCCCTTACCCTAATCACTAGGGCCACTTTCAGTGCACAGATAAGTATGTTTATTCTCGTAGGGGATAATGATAGCGCACGGACTCATCAGTTCAGCATAGTTGCCATGAAAAGCATTACCACCTGCTATTAAATTGCACACAAGTGACATCTGCAGGCACATCTGGGCCTGTGAAGTGATGTGGCATCATCAGCAAAGCATCATATGACATTCGCCGCCTAAACGCTGAGTCCAGCCGAGTTAATGTGCTCTGAAATGAGAAGTCAACAACCTGAAAAACCAACACCTTGCACAGCAACTAAAGGCAGGACAAAATACAAATGAAAATACAACAAAATAGGGGGTTCTGGACAAATACAGTACCACTCCCTGAAGCCATTTTGAACAAAGTAAATTTGAATATAAAAAAAGGGCAGGATGTAAGAAACACAATATTTCACTGGGGTGCAATATTTCCATAAAACAAAGGTGAATTATATTTCTTCTGTCTGTGTTTGTGTCTTTATCCAAATCATATCATGAAGCACTCAACAGCTTTCAATAAAATCTGCAGAAAGTTATCACTAGATGGAAATATCAACTCAACTTTATTTTGGTAAATTAACAACATTACAAAAAGGAAAACAATATAAAATACTATTTTACAAATCAATAATTTACCAAAATAGGAATAGGCTCATACTTGCCTACCCTATTCATAGACTTAACAGTCTATAATAATGAAAGATATATTTTCACTGTATAAGTGGCATGTTTTTGCATAAATTAGCATGCCTGCAACCTATTTGGTGTATTTATGGATTTTTTCCCATATTTATAAACCAATTTTGGGCTGAGATATGACCGGTTTCATTTATTCTGACTGAACATATTGAACACTACCATTTTCAGCCGCTAAATGGCAGTCGAGCAGTATGGCATGCCTTTGTGTCATGTAATAGGTAAAATGGCAATAATGACAATCATCTTGCCATAGACTTCCACCTTTGTCCAGCTCACCTGGAGCAACGGTCAAATCAGCTTCATTCTGCTGCACCGCCCCGGCGAAATGCAGCTGATTTGACCGTTGAAGTTAATTTATTAAGTAAATTTAACTGAAACACACATTTACTATAATTTTGAGCAAACAAATAATTGTTTTTAGGTGTTTTTCTTGTTAAATTTCAAAGAAATGCACAGCGAGTTGACCGTCAAAGTGCATTTATTAAGGAAAAGGTAATTTCGAGCAAACAAATAATTGTTTTTAAGTGTTAATCTTGTTAAATTGTTAAAATCCTCCTGTGCACGCTCCCACGGCCGCCAATCACAACACCGGCTCACATTTCCAGGTTGTCAGCGGTGACACGTAACAAACGTGACACGTCAGTGCATAATAGATGTGACTTACACGACAAAGTGACGTATTTATGGATTTTTCCACTTAATTAGACATTTTTGGACTGATGCGACTTATAGGGCGGTGTGACGTGTACGATGGAAAATACAGCACTGCCCATACATAAGTACACATTCACACATTTCTATTTAAATATGCATGTAAATATACATACACATACTCACATTACATACACACATGTTTACACAATACATTTAATGTATGCATCTACATAAGCTTTTATAATTTTACATTTTAAGGTTCTTTTAAAGCTCATCAAAAAATCTCATAATTTGAGATCATCATTCATTTCATTCCACAGTTTCACGCCAATAACTGAAATAAATCTAGATTTTAATTTACTTTTCTCAAATAATAACAAACCTCGTAAATTATATTTACTCTCTCTTAACTTACATAATTTCTGAATTCCAGAAGGAAGACTTTTACTCAGCGCTTTATACTTTATTTCCAGTAGTTATTCATACACAAAGTCATTAAATTTTAAAGTGTTACTTTAGAATAAAATGTGTATTACTTGGTTCACAATACCCCAATTTTTTTGTATCTTTATTAATATGTCATTTGTTGTTTTATTTGCATTTCCCCATATTTCTGAGCTATATGACAAATAGGGCATAACCAAGGAAAAGTATATAATATGCAAGCCTTTTACATTTATTAAATCTTTTATTTTAAACAATATTCCAAAAGTTTTTGCAATTTTATTTCTAATATATTCAATATGAGGCTTCAAACAGTTTGTTGTCCAGAATTATAAAAAAATATTGTCTCATAAAATGTCAATTTCAACTCCATTTGTAACTTTACTTTGTTATAAATCCGATTCTTAGTCTAAAACCAAGGCAATAAAGAAAATAAGGAATGTGCACCCCCGTACAAAGCATTGCATTTCGTTTTAAACATGTCTTGGCTTCGTTAACTTTTAGATAACTGTATAAACTCACAGGGAGGACTGTCGGGGAGCGCATCTGCTTTAAATGCTAATGCATCTGAATCGCTTTCAAACTTTAATGAGATTGCGCAACTCTTTCCAAGTTTCATGAGACTTAGCCCAGTAACTTTTGCATAATCTTGCTGACAAACAGAGAAAAACAAACAGGTTTGATCTCACACCACTGCCCCAACTTGGAAGAGAAATTATAATTACACGATAGATGGCAAAAAAAAAAAAAAAAAAGAAATATTTATTGAATCTGAAACTTGAGCAAAACATTTCAAGTCAAGTCAGTTCCAAATGTGCAATCGCATATACGCTAGAATATTCTGTGAATTAATTTCTCCAGCAGAATGTGACTGTGAAATATTTTTTCTTCAGTAATGCTGTGGAAAAGTAAGCCACATTTTAAACATTTCAGTCTGTGCTGCCCTTTCACCCCTGAAGTAAATTAAACTGCCCGGTCTTTCTTTAGCCTTGGTCACTTTTCGATTATCCTCACTCTTCACACTAAAATGAGTCATCAGGCTCCCCAACTGGAATTACCCGAGACAAGACATTACCATCATTGCTGGACGTATTACATTGTCATCGTTCTCATAATGAAATGGCACACTGGCAGGGTTGTAAGTGGGGGGTGTGTGGCGGTTGGGGCGGTGAGAGGGTGATAATAATAGTGAACGGTGTGGTGTGAGTTAGAGTCCATGGTGCAAATTATAAAGGTGTCAGATGTAATGAAACTTTTTGGCTGAGAAATGTGGATTTATGAATGTTATAGGTGGTTCAGATCTATGCACATTTAAAAAATATACCATATTTTTTGCCGTATAAATCGCACCTTTTTGCATAAATTTGCAGGTCCTTCTACTTGTACACCAAAGTGACTAATATACTTTTTTTTTTTTCCATATTTAAAATCCAAATTTTGGCTGAGATCTGACGATTTCATTCATTCTGACATGGAAAATATTAAACACTACCACCTTCAGCGACTAGAGGGTGCTCGAGTAATATGGCAAGCCAAGTTTCTCACTATTAGATAAAAGTGGATATAAATGAGTCACTTGGCTTGCCATACATATCCACCTTTGTCTCGGTTGTCAGCGGTGACGCATAATAGATGCGGCTTATACGACAAAGCCACTTATTTTTGTTTTTATCCACATTAGTAGACATATTTGGACTGATGCGATGTATACGGCGGTGCAACATGCATGGTGGAAAGTACGGTAAAATTACTTAACTCTCAGAGAAAAAAATATAATATAACGTTGAGATTACTTTGGTACCTTTAATATGTTAATGCTATTGAGTTATGCTTATTATCACAGTGAATAAGCTACATTTTCTAATAGAATGGATGTTATGTTGAAGAAACACATTTAATACATTTGAAAATTAAAAGGTTTCATACAATTAAACATCAAAGTGAATCAGAATGACAAACTATACTTTTTTTTTAAATTTCAAACGTTCTGGAAATTGTATAAAATTGTATACATTTCATCGTTTGGAGGTTGTGTAAAATGTAAATAAAAACCTATTACAGCAGTTTGCAATTCTTATGAATCCATTTTTCACACATTGGAATGTAGAAAATATATATCAGTTGTTAAAACCAAAAAAGTATCATTGTTTTGGTAAAAGGATAAGGTTTGGACTTTCAGTGCAGCGTCACTACTCATCGGTGTTGTGCCATGTTGTGAAGTGTCTTCGTTTTTTAACAGCCGTCTGTAAATATGACTGATAACTGAGGAAGCCGGCTTCTTTGGAAGTGGAACGTGTCCCTTTCTTTTTCATTCAGAACTTTAGCTGCTCAACAGTTTTTAGACTTCTCTGTTGTATTTGTTGTTGGATGGAAAACATATTGCTGTAAAACTCGTATATACTTTTCTGCACTGATGGTGCCCTTCCAGATGTGTAAGCTGTTCTTGCTTCATGCCCTAATGCGCTCCCATACCATCAGAGAGGCAAACTTTTGAAAGTACTGCTCATAACGAGTCAGAGAACGCCCATCCTCTTAAATATGGAGTACTTGGAGTTTGTAATTTCCATAAAGATGTAAATTTTTTTATTTGTCTGACCTCAGAACAATATCAGTCTATTTTAAATGAGCTTTGGCTCAGAGATAGATTGGTGCTCATGTGTGGCATTTTTATGTAAAGATACTGTTTGACCATATTTAAAAAAACTGTATTTTCAGTAAATGATCTGTGGAACAGTTCCTGCGCCCATACAGTGATTTCCTGTTTGTAATGCAGGGACTCCTGAGGGGCTGAAGATCATGATCACCCAACATCAACTCGTGGTCTTGTTCTTTATATTTCTCCATATTCTTGAATGTTATTAATGAAGTTATGAATTTTAGATAATGAAATATTCGTTTTTTCCAGTTTTCCACGGAGTAATATTATTTTGTCGCTGTTTTACTATTTTTAGATGACGATTTTTACGTGGTGAACCTCTGCCCATCTTTACATCTAAGAGATTCAGACTTTAAAAATGCACCTTTTGTAACCAAACTGCTTCATAATCTGTTGCCATTAACCTTTTTATTTTTACTTTTATTGCAGAATGCTTGTCCAGCTGTAGTTTTGTATCATAACTTTTTACCTTGTTCTAATTTTTTTTATACGTTTTGCTTCCATAAACTGTCAATATTACTTTTTTTCAATAAATTGCACAACTTATTAGTTTTGATGTTCAACGTATAACATTTTTCCATTGTGAATAAAATTTAGGTTTATGTTATTTGCAAATCATTGCATTTTGTTTTTATTTAGGTTTCATAAGATTAGCATCCTTTCTTGAAGCTGGGGTTCAACAATTTACTATTATGTAATATACGGTACATGCCAATGTCTGTGTATTCACGATAAAATCTGAATAATGATGTGGTCAGTGCATTATGTGGTTTTATTTTAGGGGTTCTCTGAAGAGGCAGGAGGAAGTATCAGAGAAGGTGTTTGTCTGGACGTTACAAGAGAAAGTGGGAGCTAAATGAGGGTTTTTAGACTTGACGAGTGCCGCAGCACAAGGGCAAAAGGGCAGCCGTCCATATTTAGAGGGCGCCAGTGGCTAGACAATCGTCATGGATTAGGAGGCTTCACAGCCTTTTAGCTTGTGCTGAGAGGCAAGCAACAAATTGTGCAAACGTGCACACACAAACTCGAGTCTTACTCGTTTTGACACATCTTATTTCAGGAAAACAACAATCTTTTGATTTGCTGCCATAAACCCTAGGTTAGACAATATTATCCCAAATTTTGAACATTCATACCGCTGGTCCACCCTAAGGACAAAACGCCCAAACACAAACTGAGTGGTGTGGTGTATGCAGTCCAGTACAACAAGGAATGTCCAGGTCTCTATACGTACTGGAGAAACTAAGCAGCCTCTTCACAGACGCACGGCTCAGCACGGAAGAAGCAGCTCCTCAGGACAAGACTCAGCTGTTCACCTACACCTCAGGGATACGGGACATTCTTTTGAGGACCAGAATGTCTGCATTTTGGACCAAGAGGACAGATGGTTTGAGAGGAGAGTGAAGGAGGCTGTTTATGTAAAAAATAAAAAAAAAAGAGAGAAACCATCTCTAAACGGAAGAGGAGGTCTCAGATTTTGGCTTTCAAAAGTCTACAATGCAGCTTTAGGACTGATGCCCAGCCAGTTTTACACCTATTAGGAATTTCAACCTTGTGACCAGAGTGACCCCTCTGTGGGTGGGACTAACCAAGACCCTAACAATCCTCTATTGGAGGAGCGAGAAGTCAATCTGCATTATGCACACTTACCTAATCTTTATAACTTGAATCCCACACTCCTTGTTTCTTTGAATTGAAAAAGCCCCTCAGATGAGAAGTGAAACATTTTCATTTACAAAGTCCAGTTGTTTTTCTTTTAATCTTGTTTGAATTTACCATGTCCTGGATGACTGAGAGTCTTCACCAGCATATCTCATAGCACTGTTCAATCCATAATCTGATAAAAAGGATGGCACAACTGTAAACAAGACATGGCTTTGCACCTAAACTGTCAGGCTGATCAAGGAGAGCATGAATCTGAGAAGCAGCCAAGAAGTCCATGATGGCACTAATGGAGATGCAGCTCAGGTGGGAGAATCTGTGAACAGCATGACGTTTAGCACTTTATAGAATAATGACAAGAATAAAACCAGCCCAGTGTCACTGAACACATAATACGGACACTAACAGCACAAGGCATTGCCATCTCCAACAAATAATCCAAGCAGGGACAGTTAGTTTTATCCAAAGTTACATAAATTGAAAACTACTCCCTATCATTCATCTGTTGCGGACCTACTCCAATAAAATTGGTTTCTATTAACCTTAGCATGAGAGACTGAGATACGTCCTCAATCAGATCCGATGGCAATCAGCCAACTAATCCCACTTTGATTGGCCATCTCTTAGCACTTCTGCCACACCTGCTCAGACACGCACCGCCACGCCACCCGCTCGTTACAACCAGAGCATTCCATCATTAATGAGACCCCCAATAACCACAGTGACCCGGCAACACATTCCCAAAACATTCCATCACTCAGTGGAGCGTGTGCATGAGACCGTTTTATGGTGCATTCATTAATTACACAGAGATGGGACTGGCTGAGTTTGGGGTCGTGTAGGTTCTTGAGATGATAAAGGATATGGCTAATGTGATCAGTCATTAGCATTTAACAGATAGCAACTTAGATGAAACAAGCTTTATTAGAATCCTACGGCAAGAGGGAGTGAAGTGAGTTGAATGAGGTCACTTTCACATGCAAAGCCATGTAAGAGAAAATGAATTAAGGGGGAAGTAATAAGAAGAGGTGAAATTAAAAGCCAAGAAAAATAAAATTATGGAGGAATAGAAAATTATTTAACACATTTTTTATTATCCAAGTACGTTCTCACGCTGTGACATTCTTCTCTGGTCACTACATCATGCAGTCACACATTTTAAATACATTAAAACTTGTTTTTAATGCATACCGATGTCAGACAGTACATTTTCAATCAATTATAAAGTGTTAGCATTTAAGACATAGATATCCACACAATCAATTTATTTATTTATTTACCCTTTATTTATACAGGTAGTCTCATTGAGTCATGAGAACTCATTTTCAAGAGAGACTTGTTTTTGGGTAGCAGATGGTGGGGGTTAAGTGCCTTGCTCAAGGGCCAAGAGTGGGGCAAATGAGGGTGGAAGCAGGTGTGGGTGTTTCACTTTTTCCAGCCACATTTTGATGTTGTCGGTCCGGGGAGTTGAATCTGCGACTTTCCGATGACAAGCCCATCTTCTCTAACCTCTGTGCCACCACTCCCCTTATATAAATATAACTCAATCCTGCTTTCAAACATATCTGCTTGACCGTGTTTAATATATAAAATACACATTTTCAGACAACTTGGAGTTAAATCATAAATAACATGTACTGGAGAACTCATTATATATTTATTTTTTTATTTAAGTCCAGTTAACAAGTCCACAAAACCCTTTGCTTAATCCTGATTTTTCTTTCAGTCCTTACTTTATATAAATCTCTTGGCTTTGTTTATTTCCAGACAGTAAATATCAACACTTGTTTGTCAGCTGCTTATTCATGATGCTGAATCTGCTAATCTCTGGGCAAACCCCTGTCCAACCATTACCTGCTCCTAACTAAGAGCTAAAAGTGGCTTCTGCCTGCAGAGAAAAGACTTGTTTTTCTTAAACATCTTGCAAGCAAAGGTTAAAGATGAGTAATTTCTTTATCGCCTTTTTTTCCACAAAATTCAGACTATAATTGCAACACAACTCTGATTGCAGCATTTTGAAATTATGCATATTTATTTTGTTGTTCCAAAAAAAAGGTGAGCGAATGAAGACATCCAAGTTGAGTTCCAAGTTGATGTAGACAAGTGGTTGGAAGGCCAGGACAGCTGAGGTCACAAGGAAGCTCAAGGCCACACAGGAGGAGTCCAGGAACAGGTGGGCGGCAGAAGTAAATGCTGAAACACATAAGAACACCAGTTAAGTCTTTTCTATCACAAGAAGATGCAAAAGTGGCTATAATCACAACTACTGGAAGGTATGTAATGCTCCAGCAGCAAAGGGAGGTCTTCTGGAACTTTTTGTACACCTGCAGCTCATCAAGGAGATGGTCTACAGGTGTGGCTTGTTGGTGTCATCTTGTGACTGCAAGATGAGAGAACTGAACTCCTACATTCCCAAAGAACAAAGACACTTTTTTTTTTCTTAAATACTATGAATTTATCCTATTTTAAATGCACTTGTAATGAACTTTGGGGATATTTACTTGGTAAGTATTGTACACCCACCTCATACTTATCAAAAATGTTCTCTGTAATTACATGGAACCAAGGGATGTCCTAACACAGTCCATTACCTGTAGGTACCACGTAAGTACTTGGCACACACCAGGTACTGTAAGTGGCAGGTTTTATGTGACAACAGGCTAAGTACAGTATGATGTTTGTTCCAGGGAGGTGTGTATACAGTATGTAATAGGTAAGAACAAAATAGTGCCTGGTACATACACATTAACAGCCCAATATGTACCAGGTATGTATACACAGGTACATATAATAATCATAAAAATGATAATAATAATAATCTATATATTGTCACCATTGTATGTTCCCATACAATGGTGAAATTGGATCTCTGCATTTAACCCATCCACCACCAGATGGTGCAGTGGGCAGCTATTGAAAGCACCCGGGGAGCATTTTGGGGATAGGGTGTGCTGCTCAGACACCACGAGATGTGCAATGACTGGGGACTGAACCTGGGACTTGTGGGTCCCGAGTCGGCTGCCCTGCCTCTACACCATCTTGCCCCCCTGTATTGGGCTGTATTGGGTATTGCTATCAAAAGTTGTGAAAAAAAGTAAAGTAATAATTTAAGTTTGTCAGTGATATGTCTGCCCAATGATGATTTGTCAGCCACTGATGCCTTCAGATCAGGGACAATTTGTTTTTCTTGTTTTGTCATGACTGCAGCGACTCTAAAATATTATTTTTTTAAATTTCTGTCACTGTTTGAGAAGTTAACTACACACAAAAAAAAACAACTTTATGGTTAAATGATCACAATTGTGTCCTGATGCATGCTCAATAATCCAGATAGAAAAAAAAATATATAAAAATTAAATCTTGTCCTCTGAAGATTAAAAAATAAATCAAAATTGTAGAAACGTTTCGTCTCTCATCCGAGAGACTTCCTCAGTCTGAGGTGTTGTATTCAGCTCAGCCTTATAAATAGCACCTTCTCAGAGTGGATCAACCTGTTTGCTGCTGACAACCAAAACCAGCTGATCACATGCTCAAGAAGGACCATCAGCCTAACAATGGATCATTAGCACCTGATGGCTGTTTACTGTTCACAGAGGGCTGAGTGATACTAGCAATCACAGCATTGTAAGAGGGGGACAGTTGAACCCGGAGGCCTCCACCCCTGTTTAATGATGGACGGTTTCTTTTCACAAAGATGGCCTCCTTTACTCCTCTCTCAAACCATCGTTCCTCTCTGTCCAGGATGTGAACATCTTCATCCTTGAAAGAGTGACCGCTGGCCTGGAGATGAGTGTAGACCGCAGAGTCCTGGCCTGATGATGTTGATCTTCTGTGCTGGGCCATCCTTTTGGCCAGTGGCTGTTTAGTTTCCACCAATGTAAGACTGATCACCCTCCTGACACTGAACAACATACACAACATTACTCTGTTTGTGCCGGGGGACTGGATCTTTGGGATGAACCAGTCTTTGCCGTAATGTATTTTGGGGTTTAAAAGCCACTGGGACGTTATGTTTAGAAAATAAACGTCTCAGTTTCTCTGATACTCCCTCAACATATGGAATGACCACTGGTCTGGGTCTGGGTTCCTCCTTTTCACCTGATGGCTGACTGGAGTCCTGTTTGGGTTTCTTCTCTGCTTTCAGGAAGGCCCAGTTAGGATATCCACATTGCTCTAGAGCCTGTCTTGTGTGGAATTTCTTCTTCTGCCTGGCTCCTGAGTTAGTGGGGACACTGTCTGCTCTGTGGTACAGAGTCCTGATGACTCCTAACTTGTGCTCCAAAGGGTGATGGGAGTCAAACTGCAAATACTGGTCTGTGTGGGTGGGTTTGCGGTACACCTCAGTTTGCAAATGTCCTCTATCAGAGACTGAAACCTCACAGTCCAAGAAAGCCAACCTGCCATTTGTTTACATCTTCTCGTGTGAACTTGATGTATTTTTCCACAGAGTTGATGTGGTCAGTAAAATGTTGGACTTCCTGAGATTTAATTTTAACCCAGGTGTCGTCAACATACCTGAACCAATGACTTGGTGGTGTCCCTGAAAATTGTGTTTTTGTTTTATCTTCTCCCTGCATGTTTATCCACTGAAGGCTGTCTTCCAACATGGCAGTTGAATTGTGTTTAAACAAACTGTGACGTTATCACCAGGGATCTCCTAAGAGTCTCCAAAAGGCCAGAAAAATTGACTTTAATGGACAATAATTCTTTATTAAATCTGTTTTAGTTGCTTACAAATATAAAACACATCAGACAATTACATAAGTTGTTAAAATAGACATTTCCAAATAGATAATTAAGAATGTATTTACTGGTCACCAGGTAAGTGTAATATACCCCACCAGCCCTTGAGTAAGAACCTTTTTCACTACATTCATGGGATGAAAAAAATCAATTGCCTCTAAACGTTCCTCACTCGTACTGATGCTATCGTGAAACAGAATGTGTGAAGAGCTTTTCAAACATTTATTACTGCAGCAAATTTCCCTACATGCAGGTTTAATTCAGAATGCGCCGCAGACTGCTTGCAAAAGTGAAAGAGACCGATTTGAGTTGAGAGAGGAGCACCTATTGAGAGTTTGGGTGAGGCAGGTGCAGGAGAGGTCCCGTAGGTTTGTGAATCGATGAGATAAGGTACTGATCTTTATCACTGCTGCTGCTTCTTGCGCTCCCTTTTTCGTTCGCCTCCTTTCCGGGTTTCCCTGCCTCCAAGTAATTCCTTCAGGCTCATTTAGTTAATGAAGGCCATGAAATGTTTCAGGAACCAATTATGCCGTGGCATTTTAAAAAGACCAACGTCCCTTGTAAGTGCAGATTGTGGCTTACTCTGGGCTTCTCTAAAAGAAAAATGAAAACTTGTCAGACCTGAGCAGCGACTGAAGGAGTGTGGATTTACCCAGAGAAAAGCAACATCAGCACTTCTTTTATATCTGTTTTTTTTTTTCCTGGGTCCACTCGTGGATTCACATTTTTCTTTATTATTATTTTTCTTCAGTAAACTGCTACGTAGCCGTGACTGACCTTGACTTTCTCTACAACTCATTTTTAGGGACAAGTGTGGGCTGAAGGTGCATGAGAGAAATTCCTGGAAACTGATTTTATCTCTTAAGTTAAAAAAATATGGTAGTTGTCATACCATATATCATATTTCAAGTCTGTTTGAATTGAAAATGTTCTTTTTCTTACTCCTGTTTTTTTATTTTCTTTCATATTGATAAATTGCAGCATCTTGCTTCCATATTTTGCTGCAAAATTGATAAAAACCATAGTATTTCTTGGCATGCTGGCTTTCTGCACAAAGAAAGACATTAAACGTCGAAGGAAGACAGGGATAACTAAGGGAATAAACTCCTAATCAACAAACTCTTTGAAGTTGCATGTATTTGTACAACATGCATAGTGATTTGTACCACGATGTTGTGATATTTATGAAGGGGGGGAAGAGCGATGAGAGTTTCACAGAAGTGCAGATGTTGATTCACGTTTTTTTTGAGTGCTATTTTGAGAATATGCAAATAATCCCTGGAACGATTGACATTGAAGGTCGTTAATTAACATAAGTCAATTCCTCTGCGCTTCTTTGGGGAGAGAAATATAACCAGCATTCTGTCTTCTCTCACAGCAGAGTGCAAATGAAAGGCAGACTCATGCAACTTGCAGCAAAGTTCAGTGTAGCAAGAAAAAAAATACTGCCTCACTTTGTTTGTGTGTGTGTAGCTGTGTGCGTGCGTGGAATGTTTGAGCACAGCCTTGCTTTATGATTAATGCTTTGATTTTCCCAAACTGTAAACATGAAAAGCCAAAAGAGTTTTCTTTATTCTGAAGAGGAGAGGAAGGTACATCCAGGACCACGAGTTACCCACAAGGAAAGTGATGTTGCAACCTACTCTAAATAAAAATCTCAGCGGTTGTGTCTGAGGCAGGGCGGTTGTGTGGAGATGCATGGATTGTTTAGTCAGTTTGATGCATGCTGGGGTTAATAAAAGGTCATTGGACAGATTAACAAAATAAAAGTCTTGTTATCCACAGTAACAGTGGTGGATGTTGTCCTTTCAGGCACACTTGTTTTCTAGAATTGCGCCGCTTGGGGTGGCTGCATGTTGGAGCAGCTACATTCATTCTGAAATTTTGATTTTGAAAACTTTAATTCCTTTTTTTTTCTGTATGTAAATCAATGTTTTCACATGACTACTTCGTCTGGTATCAGCTGATGTGCAGCTGGAAGGATTTTTTCTGAAACCTTTTTACTTTTGGGCATTTATGTGTAACCATGCCAACAAGGTGGTTTTCTACAACTAGGAGCAGCTGATTATCATCTCAAAAGCTCAAATAGTACCTCAGCTACAGCTCCAAATCCCAGAGGAGTTGAAAAGGAGGTGCCGTGGATGCATTCCCGTCTACCTGGTGGCGTTGCTTGAGTGCCTGACCGCCGAGATCCTGGAGCTGGCAGAAAATGAGACTGGTGACAGCGGGATGACCTGGATTGTCCCTCGACACCTGCAGTTCCATTTGCGGGGACGAAGGGCCTGGCAGGCTGCTGGGAGGAGTGACCATTGCTCGGGGAGTTCTGCCCAGCATTCAGGCAGTCCTGTTACCCAAGAGGACCGAGAGGTCTGCTGGGTCCAGGGGGACGGATCGGCATCTGCAGCCAGTTTCTTCGGATCCGCTGTAGGACGGACTGCTGCATATCCTTCCTGCCTACAGAGAGCATCTATAAAGACTCTTTAATGAAACCAGGATGATGAGCTACAACAACAATTAATTTCCCTTTGGGATTAATAAAGTATTTTTGAGTTTGAATTGAATTTCAATTTAAAGCCACACCAGTTCATGAGGATTTTATTTAAGAAGACTAGACAAGGATCACATGGAATCAAACCGATACAACAACAAAAAATCCTTTTTGGACAAACTTGAAGCAGTTAATGAACTGAAGTATCTTAAAGTATGCTGAGACCACTGACATGTAGATAGCGCTGGACTTCATATTGTAATGTACACATTGAAGCCAGAGCAGGTGCAGCAGTCCCAAAGGGATGGTATAAAACACGATATATGTTTTACTTTTGTATCATTATGTATTACTCATATTAGGATTATGTTGAAATGGTATTTTTTTGTTATTTTGTCATTTGAGAAAAAAAAGTGTTTGTACACACAAGAGTCGTATCAAGATCACAGAAAATGACATGTCCAGCCTTTGTGTGTTACTTCACAGTGAAATCTGCAAAAAGCAACAAGTTGGACATATCGGGCATAAATTATGGACATTGTTGTTTTCAAGTCGTGGAATGTCATTAAATTACTAAGTTAACTAAACATCGACTATAATCCTTTCACTCCCCTGTAACTGAGAGGATCTGTGTGTTCTGGTGTCTTGTGATCTGTGTTTTCCTGCTCTCCCTCATGTTACCAGCTCCTGTCCCACCTGTCCTCTATCCCAGTCGCCCCAGGTGTTCGTCATTGTCTATCGTTAGCGTCCCTTTATATTCTGACTCCGTCTCATTTCTCCGTGGATTATCTGACACTTTGTCATGTTCTGCGTTCCCTCTGTGTCTCCTCGAAGAAGTAAATTTGCTGTAACTCCCTATCGAAGATGCATTGTCCTGTCCATAAGTGTAAAAGAAATGACATACTATAAACTGAACTACCCAAAACCAGCTTTATTTTGAATAACAGGTTGTCATAAAAGCATTTAGCATTAAATGCACCAAAATGTGGTGCTGAGCCAAATGCCAGTAAAATCTCTAACAAGGGTGCAGTTTATGCACAGGTGTAGCTAATCCCATTAATTCAAGCTGCTTTCAGGTGTAGCAGTCGGCTTTATTTTATTTTTGTTGAAGCTGAATCACTGGCATTGCTAGGTAAGCTAAGTGGAAATGAGCCAGAACTGATTTTAATAGTTATACTTGTGTTCCTCTTCAAATATCATCTATTTATTTTAATTATTATTATTTATTTTTTTTACAGTCAATTGCCAATATGTTTTTATTTATTCATTTATAAAAGGTCTGGAGGAATATATGACACTATAACCAAATATAATAGTTTGCACAGTGTTTTCATTGTGGCTTGATTTAGGAAAAAAAAAAAAAATTAGTGTCTATTGGATTTTATTTAAAAATAGAAATTTACAAGCGGTGATATTTTTAAACCTAATTTTCTCATGAGACCTACACATTTATAATGCTTATTAATAATTGGCCTAATATCAGAAACACTTTCCAGCAGTCCTCTAATATTCTACAGTACAATTCTACAACAAGGACACTTCTGGTTTTTAAAACGGGTTCGTTTATAAAAACTACAAAAAATCTATGACATTGTGTTTTTATTGAACTTTATGTTGTTTATTTAAAGAAATTAAAATAAATCCAATTTTATTTAATTAGCTATTTTACGACCCATTCATTTAAAATTGACTGAGGATGAAAATTTTATAAATCCTACATATCCATTTGTCTGTTAGCAAAATATCTAGAGTTGAAAATATATATATTTTTTAAATCTTAAAATAAAATGTAGGTTGCTCAAACCAGTTTAAAACAACATTAGATGGTAAAACAAGAACTAATGAATATTAATTAGAACGTTTGAAATAAACTCCTGTTAACTTCTAACACTTTCAGTCAATAGTTTGAAAACAGTTTCCCTCTAGAGTTCTGTAGAGTCTTTAAACTATTTCAGAGCTGTTTAAATTTTTATGTCCGCCTTTTCTGAAGGAGATTTTTCCCTCGTGTCCAACGTTCACATGCCTTGACATTATGGCTCCTTACATGATTTAATCAAAACACTGTTTGGTATTTAAAGTTTCTTTTTATGAATACATGAGAATGCACCAGGGGTAGTCAACGAGGCCACAGATTTACTCTTTACACACACAAAAAAAGCTTTAAATAGCAGTGGAGAGTTTTGTCGTTCTTAATAAAAAAAAAAGCATTGCACTTTAACAACAGCAGATTAAAGTCACTAAATTACCAATGCTTTTATTTTACTAATTCCAAAATAAGTCATTTTTGACTCAAAATAGCTGAAAAGTAAAGCATGCACACCAAATAAAGTCCACTGTTTTATCCTTTTCTGTGACGGTTTGTCACAGTAACTCAGTGACGGGAGTTCATTATTAAATTGCGGTGAAAGAATTCCTGTTTCTTTTTCCTTTTCTACACGACTCAATAAACCACTGCTGAATTTGTCTCAGGGGTTGTAATTTGCTCCCATTATTCTCTTAACTCACAGCTGTTTGGATGCTACTAGAAATTCACTCTCCACTTTAGTCCACCCTCGCCCAGACACACATGTTCTGTACAGTTTCCTCCTCCACCAGAAAAGATTCACACGAGTGGGTCATCAAGCTCTGCTGATGCTTTATAATTACGCATTTAATTGAACAAGGTGAGTTTGGAGCAAGGAGACACGCAGAACATGAAGATCAGGAGGAGAGACTGAGGAGCAAGATTAGAAAATGCTGTTTGAAACAATTTACATTGTTCACCCACGCATGTTCTTGGTGCTTTTATTCATATTCAGTGGCTTGTAAAACGAGCGTACCGATGAAAATATCATCACAATGATGTCATCCATCATCTTTACCTGCTTCTTCCATTCCAGGTTGCAGGGGTCGTTGGTGTCCATGTCCAGAAGCAGAATCAACTACCCACAGGTGAGTCATCCCACTAAAGAGAGACAGTAATTTAAGAGGCTGCAGAAGAGCTTCCTTCCCTGCTGGAGCATTACTTACCTTCTGGTATTTCTGCTTTCAACCTCCTTGTGTTAATCCTTCTGAGTAAGTAGATCTTAGCGTGTTGTTCTCCTCGCCTTCGCACAGAACCTGGCTCCTGAGCCTCCTGTCCTGAACCTCCGTGGTGGTTGTAAAATCCTCAACCCCTGTGCCTGCCTTTGAGATCCAAACCTTTTTATGTGGATCTTCTCCAACTGCTTCTACGCCTTTCAACCACTTGCCTCCACACTCCGCTTGTGGTCAATCCATTGGGACCTTCTTTATCCTGGAGCCCCCAGCCTCCCCCTCTTCGTGATCCACCTACCAATGTCCAGGTTCCCAGGGCGTGCCCACTCTATATAATACATGTCATCATTTCACTGTAGATAAAACATTGTTTTTTTATTCTAAATGGTTTTGAGCGTCCTCAGTCTGTTCACGCTGGGTGAACTCCACCATTATGACATAATGTCACAGTATCCTTTATAATATTTCAGCTTTTTGTCTTTTGAGATGTTCAAGTTGCTATGTTGAACCAACAAAATACTTCATGGTTTTTGAGAGATAACTGAAACGCATGTTCTAATTAAAGAGCTCTGAAGTAATGAAGAAAAAGGACTGTGTTGGTCAAACTTTGTAAATCCAATCCAGTAATTCAAGATCTCATGTCATCTGTTAGTACTTAAAATATGTCTTGAGGATGACTGTCAGCTACTACCACACCCGTCCTCTGCTCTGTATCTGTAAACTTGACTGAGCTATCACTTCCTGTTTCAGGGGAATTTTGGTCAAGGTTTAGGATGTTTTTAAATACTATGACTGAAAATGTTAACTGCCCATGAACCATGTGTTTGAATTACCACACAGTTATTTTGCCAGAGGGCTGAATGAGGAGACTTGACCATTCATGTGCAGATATGTGGCCATGCACAACAGTCTGCCTGTGAACTGAGCACTGATAAGTTTATAAAACTATTCTCACACGCTGCCCGGTGCAGATCCTCGAGACCGTGCATGTAGAACTTCTGAACATCTGTGTAACCTGTGCTGAAAGTCTGCCTTTGCAAGTAAAAATGGTTAAAAATATTCTTGTCCTTGAGTGTAGCTTCTTTGAGTAAGTAAAATGAACAGAGGATATTTTTATCCAACATGTTGTTTTGGCTAATATTGATTACCGGTGGCAGCCATCTTTAATTGGATTGATTTCAAGTGTTTATCAGTTGTAGTTATACATCTAATTATTAATAGCGGAAAGTTTTATTAATATATGTCAAATAGTTCATGAAATATTTACCAACAGACAAACTGGGCATAGTAACCCATAGTTATTGCCAAACAAAGTAAAGATGTTGTAGACGTTGTAGTACTGTGTGTAACAGAGATGATGCTCAGCTACAACCACAGAAAATTAATTTTTTTACTCTAAAGTTTTTTCATCTATTTTTGTCAACTAAGTTGGATTAGGGTTGACTTCTAAAAATAATAAGCTGAATATGTAAACCCAAAGATTACTTCCTGAAAGCTTCATAAAGCTTTATTGGAGATATTTTGCTAACAGACAAGCAGAGTTGATTGTAATCGTTAATTGATTTTAAAAAATCAAGTCTTGAACTACTCGGGTAGTTCTCACAGTATGTGTTTTTGATGACGCTCAGCTACTACCACGCCAAACTTTAGCTCAACTTACTTATCGCCATCGTTGTTTAATATAGAAATCAAGTTGGATCTGAAAACCTCACACGTCTCATGAACAATCCACTTAACAAAACATGATTCCCCAGGAGATTCACCGTCCGCTGTCATCAACTATTTTAGTTCAGAACTGACACAATGAGTCATCAGCGCTTTTCTCACGTGCTGAATGATGCCTGCAAATTGCCATCCCTGACATATTGACAAACCCATTTGCAGTCTTTGTGGAGGAAGAACACTCATACAGCAAGAAGCCCGATGAAGTGCAGGGATGGAGTAATCAACAGACAACAGTGGGAGGGGGCGGGGTGGGGAACATGCCAGTAATACCCACTAAAAAGGGAATAGTGATAAAAAGAACGCTGGAGTTTTCTTAGTTTAAACACGAAGGCACTCTTGTAGATGAATCTTAATTTGTCAGGGAGCAGCTTATTTTGCCTACAGCTTCTGAAAGAATCACCACTTTTCTATCTAGATTGAAGTGTATCAAGGTGCATTGTTTAATATTGAAAATAAAAAAGTGCCACAACTTTAGTTATCTGTCTTTTAAGATTTTCTTTTAATGAACGAACACTATTTTTGTGCTTGTATTAATTCAAAAGTAAAAACAGTTGTAGATGAGAACCAAACAATTACTTTCTGCAGGTTTTATGAAATTAGATTTAGTCATTTATGAAACATTAATAGCACAGACAAAAAAAAAAACCACGCACACAGAGAGACGTGGGCAAAAACATTATCATTCCCGTGGGTGATAATTAGGTTTATAACATTTATTATCTAATTGCATGTTTACCTGTTATGACTAACCTCCCAGGCTTTTCCTCACAGTTTTACTGAAGCACTTTTGCTCCATTTGATTTTTAAATGCTTGGTTCTGACCAAGATGGTTATTATTTTCACCAATAATAAACAAGCCGGCGCATTTTCCCCAACAATACCAGAAACTACATAACGTCAACCAGACCATTCCCCTGCAGCGGCACCGAGACGTGAGTATTTGGCCACGTGAGGCTAAATGTCAACCAGGAAGCCCACTGCATCATTCTTGAAGACTATTTATATAGTTGCTGGAGACGTTGCATAATCCCTCAGTGCAGAAATATTACTCCAGCTTCAGCTTTGTTTAAACAGAAACGATGCTCTTACAGTGTCCTTTATTAGATACTTTTATTTACACAAAAACAACATAAATCAGTTGCTTCTGTTCAGAATAAATAAACAAGGAAAGTGTGAGGATCTGTGTGTTATTTGTGTTTTGGTGGTTAGATGTTCAGATCCTTGTGTTTGTGTTTTCCCTCCTTGTCAGCTCATCTCACCTGTCTCTAATTCTAATCACACCAGGTGTTTGTCGTTGTGTCTCGTTAGTGTCCCTATATATATATTCTACAAATGTGTTTTTCCTTTGTCTGTGGATTGTCCTCCTGAGGCGTCAGGCTCTGGTTCCCTCTGTGTCTCCTCATTCATGCCCACTGTAAGTTTTAATGCCACGTCAGCATTTTTATTTAAAAGTTTTCTTATTTGATCCTTCAAGTTCCCCGCGTCAGTCTGCATCTTGGGTTCAAAAAAACACCACAGATCATGAGAGAAAGCAGATTAAAAATAATGAACTTGGTTCTAAAAAAGTTAAATCTGGTCCTCTGGACATAAAAAAAAAAAAAAAAAAAAAAAATGTAGAAACGTTTCGTCTCTCATCCGAAAGACTTCCTCAGTCTGAGGAGCTGTATTCAGCTCAGTCTTATAAATAGCACCTTCTCAGAGTGGATCAACCAGTTTGCTGCTGACAACCAAAACCAGCTGATCACATGCTCAAGAAGGACCATCAGCCTAACAATGGATCATTAGCACCTGATGGCTGTTCACTGTTCACAGAGGGCTGAGTGATACTAGCAATCACAGCATTGTAAGAGGGGGACAGTTGAACCTGGAGGCTCCACCCCTGTTTAATGATGGACGATTTCTTTTCACAAAGATGGCCTCCTTTACTCCTCTCTCAAACCATCGTTCCTCTCTATCCAGGATGTGCACATCTTCATCCCTGAAAGAGTGACCGCTGGCCTGGAGATGAGTGTAGACCTCAGAGTCCTGGCCTGATGATGTTGATCTTCTGTGCTGGTCCATCCTTTTGGCCAGTGGCTGTTTAGTTTCCCCGATGTAAGACTGATCACCCTCCTGACACTGAACAGCATACACAACATTACTCTGTTTGTGCCGGGGGACTGGATCTTTGGGATGAACCAGTCTTTAATGTATTTTGGGGTTTAAAAGCCACTGGGACGTTATGTTTAGAAAATAAACGTCTCAGTTTCTCTGATACTCCCTCAACATATGGAATGACCACTGGTCTGGATCTGGGTTCCTCCTTTTCACCTGTTGGCTGACTGGAGTCCTGTTTGGGTTTCTTCTCTGCTTTCAGGAAGGCCCAGTTAGGATATCCACATTGCTCTAGAGCCTGTCTTGTGTAGGATTTCTCCTTCTGCCTGGCTCCTGAGCTAGTGGGGACGCTGTCTGCTCTGTGGTACAGAGTCCTGATGACTCCTAACTTGTGCTCCAAAGGGTCATGGGGGTCACCAATTTGAGCCTTGACGTCATTTTCAGGGACACCACCAAGTCATTGGTTCAGGTATGTTGACGACACCTGGGTTAAAATTAAATCTCCGGAAGTCCAACATTTTACTGACCACATCAACTCTGTGGATAAATACATCAAGTTCACACGAGAAGATGTAACAAAATGGCAGGTTGGCTTTCTTGGACTGTGAGGTCTCAGTCTCTGATAGAGGACATTTGCAAACTGAGGTGTACCGCAAACCCACCCACACACAGACCAGTATTTGCAGTTTGACTCCCATCACCCTTTGGAGCACAAGTTAGGAGTGCACTGGACTTTGTTTGCTGTAGGTTTGGAGAACTATCTCATGAACCTCTGCACCCACTTCGATTGTTACCACCTATTTGACGTTGTCAGTTATCATCCCCATAGTTTTCCTTCAGACTGTCCCTCCTCTACCTCTTAGCAGTTTCAGTAGTTTATCACAGATTTATAAGGTTAGGTTTATACTGTATAGGGATGTAATTATAGTATATTGATGTACTGTATATGAATTGATCTGATTTTTGCTCATATCAAGTCAACTAAAATCCAACCCTCATATCATATTGAGTGAGTTCTTTTTAGATACCAAATTAAAGCCTTATGACTTAAATCTGGAAAGCTTCTACTTGTACATACGTGCGATGCTGCATATTATCAGCATTAAGAAGGTACAGTTAAACCTACTAGGAGGTAGAGGAGAGACAGTCTGAAGGCAACCTATGGAGGATGATAACTGATAACGGCCGTTTAAATGGGCTGATAACATTCGAAGCGTCTGACCTTCGCACATATTTTAACCAAACTCTCAGAAAGTAATCAACAGATGAACACATGCACATGATCAATTGAACACAATCACATCCAAGATGGCTGTCACAGCTAACTTAACACAAACATGCTTATAACTTGTCACTAATACGAATATTGAGATAAAATGTGATTTTTATTTTATTTTTTGTAGCTAAGAGTCATTTTGATTATGAAATCTAACAATTCTGTGAACGGTTGTTGTTGATGTGTTTAGTTTTCATCATAACTATTGTAACTTCACCTTTTTTCATCACCTTTTATCGAGGCATGGCCCAGATTTTAAATAAAGAGACGTAAAACTAACAAAGTGGACATTGAGCTATGGAGACTCCCCTGCGGCTCAACGTTAATAACTATTTTTTAATATATATTATTGCAGAAATGACCGCACCAAACACACGCCGTCATTGTGGGACCCTACTGGTTTGTTGTGTGCAGTTATTTGATTGATGCCCCCCCAGTTTCATCAGATGGACTGAGGTGCACGTTCGCCTGCACCAAATGTTCCAGAAGGATTCATGAGCACTTTCTTCTCATCATCAGGAATTATTCCTGTGTATTTGCTTTGGTTAGGTTTGTGTTTTTACTACCACTTGCAGTAAATCCATTATGTTAAGCAGTTTTAGTTGTTACTCAAAGTGGTTGTTTTTTGTTTTGTGCTCTGCTTTGCTTTTTTAAAAGTGTTTTCACTCTGCATCTGTATCTCCTGCCGCCGAAAGACAAAGCGGGACAAAATTATTTTGTCGGTAAGTTCAAAACATTTCATGAGCAAAGTGACACATTTTAATCAAACTTGCTGAAAATAATCACTGAATGTATGGATGATGTGATGGTGGCCACAACGGACATTAAAAAACTCAAACATGGCTGTAGCTCTGTCAGTTTTACAGATAATTACCTAAAATATGACGTGGTAGTAGCTGAGCATAGTCTCAAACACATACTCAGAGTGCTACAAATCGTGCAATATTTTAGTTAAAAATATTTGTCTGTTAGCGAAATATTTCATAAACCACTGGATAGATTTTAATCAAATGTGCAGGAAATAATCACGAGTGCTCATCCACAACATTGTTTGGAACTAACCCAGTTCAAAATGGCCACCGCAGCTATTGAGCTCGAAGCACTAACATGGTTATAATTCATGTTATAGTAGTTATTGTACTAAGATTTTAACTGAGTCACTCTTACTCCAAGTGATGCTCTTTGCTTAAAACTTCAACAGCATCTCTGAAAGTTACCCATGTTTGTCTGTTAGCAAAATATCTCACGGAAATCATAATTTCCGGATGTGAGTCTATTTCACTTTTGGAGTCAACACAGTTCAAGATGAATGCCACACCAAAACAAATAAATAAATAAAAAAGCTTCAAGTTACTTAAATTTGAACTTTTTATTATTATTTTTTATTTATTTATCCACATAAACCGTGCGTGATGGTGTCTGCAGGTTTCAGTGCACTTTGCTTGTCTGGGGGATTTCGAAGGATGAGGACAAGCAGAGGATAACGCCACCTCTGCGCAGAGGAGGAGGAGGAGGAGGAGGAGGAGGAGGAGGAGGAGGAGGAGGA
>NC_056517.1:37929041-37941467 GCF_014905685.2 Nematolebias whitei
GAGGAGGAGGAGGAGGAGGAGGAGGAGGAGGAGGAGGAGGAGGAGGAGGAGGAGGAGGAGGAGGAGGAGGGCAGTGTGAAGGAGGCTGGATAAGTTCAGCACCACGGACAGCGCATCGGAGCGCATCAGTCCGGCGGCTCCGAGAAGCGCAGCGTCATCTCTCAAGTCCCAGACACGTCCCCGGTCGTCTGGAAGTGGAACTCGGCTGTTTCCTTAAAACAAAAAATATAAGACGGAGTCACCAAATAAAGAGGGAGGCGAGGGGTGGGAAGCAGCAGGGATCATTTGCTTTCAAAGCTCCGGCTCTTTGACGGCGCGATCCTTACATCATCGAGAGGCAGAGAGAGAGAGAGAGAGTGGGGGAGAGAGAGGGAGAGTGAGAGTATTTGCGCCACACTCCTCTCTGTCAGTCCTCAACAGCAAAGCGAGGCTGACGGATCTCTCCCCGCCTCCCGGTTCCTCCTGCGCCCGCAGCCGCCGCCAACATGCGCCATGCGCGGAGACTCCCGCCGCCGCTGCTGCTGCGGTCCTCCGTCGCGTTTTGGATTTTCTGCCACGTCACCAATGTGGACGGAGCTCTACCAACAACCCGTAAGTTGGTAGTGCTTTATTTTTTGGCGTGTTATTTGTTGCTGGATGGATTTGAGGCTGGGAAACAGTCTGGGGCAGAACTGGTGGTGCCAGCTGCACCGGGGAGAGGTGCTGCTAAACCGGGCTCTGAGTTGCACGTGTGGACTCTCTTGCATCTCATCCGTTCAGATTTTGTGGCCAGCAGGCTTTTAAACACCGGTTTTCATAAAGGGCTGGATCCTCTGACACGTGCTTTTGCTCCTTTTGTTTTGCTTTTATGCAACTTCATTGTTTGCATCGAGTGCGTTTAAGAACCAGTTAATCTAGAAACACTTTCAGATTTGGAGTTATTAATGATGGATGAGATTATTGAGTTTCTTTGGGGTTTGTCCAGTTCACTGAAGCTGAACCCAAACTGATGACAAGAGGCATTAATCAGCCAATTAATCAATTATAGCCTCTTGGGCTTAACAAAATAATAAATTAAGAATGAAATTAATTATAGAGAGTAAATTAGACATTAAAAACAATTTTATTCAGTGTGAATGAAAATGTGATATAGGTGATAATTTAGGAATAAATATGCAAACTCATGTGATCAGAGGCAGAGATGGTCAGATAAAAAGTTTAATTTAAAGTGACAACAGACAGAAAACGATGGTAATTTTAAGCCTTTTCTTTTAACAGGATTTAAGAAGAACAGTTCAATAGAGATTTCTTCAGTCTGGTTTAGATTACGCTTTAATTTTGGTAAAAGTTTGGGATTATGGACAACTTTAATTTGTCTTAAGGAAGGCAGTCTGACAAGGTCACGTGGCTCTCGACATAGTCACACAGATATTATTATTTTATTGTCTTTGTCCAATGGTCACGTCTTTGTTTTTAGGACAATACTCTTTGATCTATTTCAGTTTCATCCAGAATATTTTCAGGATTAGAGAGTTGCAGCTCACCCCAGTGGTTCGGTTTCCTCGGTTCGGTGGGATTCCAGAGGAAGTTGCTGACGGAGACTCAGCCGGTCCTCCGGGGGCTTTAGTGGGACAGAAACCCCGGCCTGCCCCCACCCACCCCCCGGTGATTGTCGGATCTTCTCCGGTCCTGGTTGGATGTGTCCGGGGTCGCACATCATTAATCATCCCGCCTGACAGGGAGAGATGCTCCCGCGAGCAATTAGTGCTGCTGGTGCGTTCACGTGCAGCTACGTTTGTGCGCGCGTGTTCAACACCATAACGGAGAGAAAAGTTTAAAATAAATTCTACTGTGCTTTTCTTTATATCACAACATACTTTCTGTTTCTTTTGGCAAACAGATGCATGTTTAAATTAAATCAAGCACTTTTACAGAAAGATAAAAAGTGCATTTTTTTTATTTTTTTTTTCTGTAGGAGATAAAATCAGAGCTAATTAAGGAAAAGATGTTATCTTAGTAAGTATATCCTATAGAGCTCCACAACATCTTTAATTAAGTAAAAGATAAAGTTGTTGATACACTCACAGCTCGTAAACAGTGTTAAGAATCTCCTGGTAACATTTAATTTAAAAGCAATTATATGACATGTTTGCATGCCCTTACAGTGTCATGGTGTAAACAAAACAAATGCGAATTGTAATTTATTTTACAAAAAAACATATATATATAAAATGAATTTAAAGAGCACGGTGGCTCAGTTGGTAGAGCTGTTGCCTCTAAGCGAGAAGGTCGCCGGTTGAAATCCTGGCTGGGTGGAGTTTGCATGTTCTCTCCGTGCATGCGTGGGTTTTCTCCAGGTGCTCCGGTTTCCTTCCACAAACCAAAAACATGCATGTTAGGCTGATTGGTGACTCTAAATTGTCCCTAGGTGAGAAAGTGAATGGCTGTTTGTCTCCGTGTCCCCGTGATGGACTGGAGACCTGTCCATGTGTCCCCAGCCTCTCTCACAGTAAGGACTGGATATGGGCACCAGTGACCCCCACGACCCAAAAAGGAAGAAGTGGGTAAAGATAATGTATGGATGGAGTTAAACTCAGAGAAATTTAATACTTGTATTAAAGTCATATTGCAAACTAAGTTTGTGACTTCAGTCAGTATCACGGCTGCCTTCTAGTGCTTTATAAACCATTTAGCCTATTTAAAGGGACAAACAGCCACTGGGTAGTTTGATGTCTTCCTGTTAACCACACTCAAGGTGGCCACGAGAAAGCAAAGGTGAGAGCTGTCTGATGAGCTCAGAAAAAAAAAAAAATCCACATTAAATATAGCTTGAGATCCCTCTGACCACAGCTGCCAGTGTTATTAAATTTAATCATGGGAGTGTACGTCACCAACCACCTAGGATGTGGATGCAAGAGGATGTGCAACCCCAGGTTGATCAGATGTTGCACATTGTAGAATAAGAGCTGAGGAAACTATTCCAAACCAAAGTTGGACTGCAAGATCAAGGTAGGCGGCATCTCTTTCTGCTCCCACCAGTCGTCACATTTTAAATCCTAATGATCTCCTTTGAAGAAGACCTGAAACAGCTCCATTATTGACGGAAAAACATTAAAAAAAAGCCAGACTGGAATTCACCAAAATACTTGCTGACAAGCCCCAACAAACTTTTTCACTTCCTGGAACTGATGACAGAAAACTGAAGTTTTTAGGTCAGTCACATCAGCTGTGTTTTTATCTGTTTTCAAGAGATGCAGGTGGATTTTTACAATAAAAATGTGCACATATGAAAATAAACATCCGTAAAAGAAGCACAGGATGTGGAGGGATTTCTGTGCACAGCTGTGTGCACACGAGAGATAAAGCCATCTGAACCAGATGTTGAATCCCCCTCGACCCGCCTCAGGGACTGTAAGTGAAACATTGGCGGGGAAAAAAACGTAACGTTTTGGTCAGTGGTCTGGGACATGGATTTAAAAAAAGAAATGTATTTCCAATCTCGAGAGACGTTCACACAGTCAAGTCAAGGGGTTGGTTGACCCACTGACTGCGTGGCGTCCTTAAGTGTGGGCTGAAAAGGTCATGTAGTAAAGCAAGAGAATGGTGAATTAAAAATAATTAAACTGGTATGAGCTTTTCTTTTTTATATACTCCTGTTTTGCACGAGTAGCTAAGATGTGCATTCAATTCATAAACCCTTTATTAATCCCAGAGGGAAATTAAAAGTTGTAACTCATCATCCTCGTTTCATTAAGAGATGGGATGCTGATGGCTGTAGGCAGGGAGGATCTCTTGTAAAGGTCCGTCCCACAGTGGATCTGAAGAAACTGGCCACAGATGCTGTTGATCTGTCCACCCAGACTCGGCTGGTCTCTTGTTTCCCCCGGGCTGCAGAACCACCCAAATGCTGGGAAGACCTCCGCCCAGAGTGATGGCCACTCCTCCCAGCAGCTGCTGAGCTCCTCGTCACTGCAGACGGCCAGCTGCAGGTGTCGGAGGATGATCCCATCCTTCTGCTGCCACGAGCTGCATTTCCTGCCATTTCCAGTATCTCAGTGGTCAGACACTCGAGCACAGCCAGCAAGGAGATGGGTATGCATCTACTGCGCCTCCTTTTCAACTCATTTGAGATTTGGGGCTGTAGTTAAGCAATTATTTGAGTTTTGAGATGTTAATCAGCTGCTCACGGTTGTAAAAATATAAAAAAACACCTTATTGTCATGGCTACGCATCATAACAAATGTCCAAAACTAAAATAGTTTCAGTAAAAATCCTTCCAGCTGCACAGCATCCGATACCAGAGGAAACGATCATCACAAAAACTATTTGCATCCAGAAAAAGTGGAACTAAAGTTTGCAAAATCTCAGCATGAATGTAACGTAGCTGCTCCAACATGAAGCCACTCTGAGCGGCGCAATTCTAGAATCAGTGCCATCGTGATGCTTGAAGCAGAGTGAAACATCTGCGCTGTCCCTGCTCGGTGTGTGAGAAGCGTCACTGTCCGTGGATGACTGAACGGGCTCCCAGAGTTGCTCTAATTTAGAATGAGATTAGCTTGTCCTCATTGGCCGTTTGACATAAACATCACTCTGGTTTCACCTCGAGCACCACGAGTCATGTTCCTGATTGATCGTCGATCAATTGTCACTTAAAAAGAAGCAAATTGAATTTGTATGTTTGTAAAATAAAATAAAAAAATCCAGCAGATTAACACTCAGGTAAACCTGTCACCGGTCCCGCATCTCATTTTGTGAATTGTCTCTCTTTAGAGGGTGATGATGATGATGATGGGATTAAGGCAGGGTGAAGCAGGCTCAGATTAGAGTGGCTTGCTGTGTAACGTTTGGAAGTGAGAGAAGTAGTCATATCTTCTTAATAAGGTCTAGCTGTTCACTGCTCTGTCATGTTCCTCCTTCCCTCAATCTAAATCTGCCTTTCTGTTTTTGTAAATATATTTTTCCTCTGCTTCTGTTCCCAGCATTTTTACGTCACTCTTCAACTTCTACCGCTGCTTTTACTCGTCTTTTTCCTTCAAAAACAACTTGCGCATTTCTGCTTTTTCCACTTTCTGCCTCAGCTACTGCAATAATCCATCTTTTTCTCCACCTATCACCCCTTTCAGTCTGCAGAGTCCTCGTTGATTTTGTCATTCTCGTCCGTTTCTTCCCAGCCTGTTTCGTTTGTCTTCGTGTATTTCTAATTTCGTCGCTCCTGACGTGGCTTTTATCAACTCGCTCTAATCATTTTCATCCTTCCTTGTCTTTTCTATTGATCATTTCTTCCAAGTCCCTGCAGAGTTTCCCCAACTCTTTCACTCCTGGATACATATATGCATGATATAAAATAAAATAAAAAGCCAGGCTTGCTTTGTTCCAGGGGTGTATGTGATGCACCTGCTCGTGCAGGCTTTGAGAGCAGAAACAAACTCTCTGTACTGTTTTAGTTCATTAGCTGACATGGACCAAAGTAAAATAAACAGACATAAAATATTCTCCTCTCTAAACCCTTAGACATCTAGTCCGCTGACCCCCTCGTATGTCAGACTCTCATATCTACTGATGATAGTTTGTTACAGAATAGATTTACTGTCGCCATGTTTCGTTGTGTGGTCCAACAGTGTTTCAAGCTTCTGATGATCGTCAAACGTTTGGCTTTTTTTATTTGTCAGGCTTCCATGAATATTTAATGAGCTCACTTTCTGGTGTTTGTGGTGAGAAGTTCATATCATGTCCACGTAGATGCACTGCTAGTATGATATTCTAATATCCCTCATGTCCTTGTAATTACATCCTCATGCCGTTGCCTCGACTCATAAACTTTAAAAGGTATTAAATTCATTTTTCCATCAGTCGCTGTGAAATTCTGGTGTTTCACTCTCCTCCTGTACTCGTCCTTGTTTCCCTGCTGAGATGTTTCTCCTCTGGGATCTGTACTAGACAGCCGCTTTCTGAGAGCCTTTTTAATGCGTCTTATTTTTTATTTTAGTAAATTCTCTGTCTGGTTGATCTCTGCGATAAAAGCTTGATGTATTGATCTTCTGGTGGCACGGTGCTTTTTGGTCTGCCCGGTTGTGTTTTAGATGCAGCTGATGGAGTTTCTGTTCGGCATTTTGAAGCTCTCTAATCTGTCCTCGTTTGAAAGATGAAGTCAAAAAGACTTTGGAGTAAAAAACAACAACAAAAAAAGTCTGTCTTTGTTTATAGAAACAATCTGATCTCTGACACAGAACCACAGTTTTCATGCCATCTTCTCCCTCACAAATCTATTTGATGAGTAAATAAACTGTAGAACGTATTTATAGCAGATGAACCAGGGCAGCAAGATGTTTGGTTAAATGATCCTCTGATTAGTCGATCAGAGAATTCTCTTCAATACAAGACACGTCTCAAGAAAGAAAAAACAAACTGATGATAAATCATTTTGGTTAAATGCAAAATTATAATTTCATTTATCTTTTGTTTAAAATGACTCACTGCTGATTGGTTTGCCCGTGCCTGTGTGTGAGTCCGTTAGCAAAATATCGCAAACTTTAAAACTAAATTCGATGAACCTTGCAGAAAGTAATTACAGATGTATATCTAAAAAAATATTACATTTCGGAGTCAACCGAATGCAAAATGGCCGACACAGACGACTAATCTTAAAAACAAAAATATGGCTATAGTTCAATTTTACAACACGGAGCTAAAATCTGACGTGGTAGTAGCTGAGAGTCATTACCAACACGCACTCTGAGCATATTTTGCAATAAAGCATGACATTTTGCACAACAGCTAAAACATTATTTTTGTCATCATATGCTCCTAAAGCTTACATGAAAAGCAGCAGTTGTATTCATTTCTTCTTGGTATACAGTAGTCCCTCGTTTATCGAGGGGGGTCCGTACCCTGAAGCCCCGCAATAAGTGAAAAACCGCAAAGTAGGAATAGTAATAGAAGTAGTAAGTAGTAGTTTATTTTAGTTAATTAGTATTTTAAACCCTTCCCACACTCTTGCAATATTCTGAACAATGTTTCTAAATGCTCTAAAAGAGCACAATGTCATGATTTCAGCTCCCTGCCTCCTCTGCTCTTTGCCACCTGCAAGCGTCTTGGCCACGCCCACTTCTCCGCTCTGCACTGAGAACAGCTGATCAGCTGCAGCAGGGAGTTTATCCTGCAGTAAGGTCTGCACAAAGGTGCAGGAGGTGCTAAATAATTTAAAATAATTTATTTAAAATAAATAATCCATGCCGATCGTGCGGCTCATCCATCAATCAGCCAACTGTGTGTCATGTCCAGTCTTATTTTGAAAAACCGCGATAGAGCGAGTCCGCGATAAATAAACCATGACGTAGTGGTAAGCATAAAAAAAAAAGAAAAATCTTTAAATGTTTCAAACATCAATTCTGATTATTTTCTAACCGTTTTGAAAGAAGTGCCTTTGCAGCTGCTTTAGCCATGAGCTCGTCTGAAGGCTTTTTGAAACGTTCCTATAAACATAATACAATACAACAACAGGAACCAGGTAGTGTTGTAAAGTAGGGAAACAGTTCATTTTAATAATTTCCCTTGAAAAAGTCAAAAATCTTTCTCAGAAGTGAATTCTGCTGCAGGGCCTATCAGTGTTTCACCATGGGAACAGGGCCACATTGATGCAAATGCACACTGACAAGTCGTACAGCATAATTCCCTTAACAATGACAGGAACGAAACACTAAACTCTCCCACACACACACAAAGAGGCGCAAATTCACTCACATTTTTCTCTTTTGCTTTGCCCCACTAAGGCTAAGAGATCCTTGAATATAGCTGGCTTGAGATTTATTAAGTGAAAATATTGGGATCTAAAGGGGACGGTAGTATTTTGACTGTAAAACTCCGTAGCTGCAAATAAACACATTCACGCTTGGCTGTACCGGACAGTGGTTGTGTTTCTGTGTGAAATGGTGATGATATAAAGTTACAGTGGGATGAGTTCATTTAAAGTCAGCAGGATCTGTCCACCTCATCAGACAAGAGTCATAGAGTTCAGGAGTGAAATGGTCAGATGGACGAGGAAGACGAGGGGAGAACTCTGAGAAGGATGAAATTAGACCCGTCAAGTAAATATGATGAAAGCAGTGGGGGTGTTCTGACATCTTGTCATTTGGTGTTCATGTTGTTATATTTCATATTCAATTTGCAGTGGTAGAGAAAAAGAACAACACTTGTCTGGAAACTTGTTTTTCTTTAGTGTTTCACGAGTCGGTGATCATCCATCTTCCATGTTTTTTTTTTTTTTTTACTGTTATTTTTGTACTTATATTTTTAAATGTAACTGTTAGACCACCGACAAAAATGAAATGAAGTGTAAATGGAAAATAAATGCTTAAACCTACCAAGAAAAAATAAAAAGAACGGCTCAATGCTACTAATACTATTACTACTACTAATAATACAGATAATAATAATTCTCAAATTTGGTACTGCAAAAAAATTAAAAATAAATAAGGCACGGTGGCGCAGTTGGTACAGCTGCTGCCTCTCAGTGAGAAGGTTGCCGGATCAAATCTCAGGTGGGGACTGTTCTAAGTGGAGTTTGCGTGTTCTGTCCGAGCTGCGTGGGTTTTCTCCGGGTTCTCCGGTTTCCTCCCACAGACCAAAAACATGCATGTTAGACTGATTGGTAACTCTAAATTGTCCCTAGGTGTGAGTGAGCGAGTGAATGGTTGTTTATCTTGTTTGTCTCCGTGTCCCTGTGATGGACTGAGACTTGTCCAGGGTGTCCCCCCGCCTCTCGCACTGTGACTGCTGGACATGGGCACCAGTGACCCCCTCGATTCAGAAAGGAAGAAGCGGGTAAAGTAATGGATGGATGAAAATCTGCAAAAAATGCTTAATCTCTTACTGCTTGGTTGCAAATATTCAAATCACAGTAAGACGTCAACAGATAATGTGTTTCCTTCTGATTTGTGACACCTTACGGAGCCAGCAGTCACAGCTGAGTGAGATACTCAGATTAAAAGTTGATGAATTCAACTTTGACTCGAAGACCTTCTGTAGTTCGGATCTGCTTGGACTTCAGCAAGTGACTTAACAAGAAGTTTCACACAATTTCTCACCGTCGGGATATTTGAACCTCATCATGGAGTACCGTAGACGTTTTAGCTCTTAAATGAATCATTGTTCTCAAACAACTTTACACATCTCTTTAGAATCTACCAATGTTTGATTTGTCTTTAAATGCTTTTCATTGCAGGTGTCAGAGTTTAGTTCACAGTGCCGGCAGTAAGCCGGGATCGTTCCCGGTGAGAGTTGGACTTACTGCCTTTTGTCATTGATTCTGTTCATAACTTTTATGGCGTTGAGGAGATATATTTTGGTGGCCTTAGGATTGCATCCCTGCTTTTTGTAGATGATGTGGTCCTATTGGCTTCAGCAGGTCATGATCTACAGCTTTTGCTGGAGCGGTTCACAGCCAAGTGTGACGCGGCCGGGATGAGGATCAGCTCCTCCAAATCTGAGGCTATGGTCTTGAGCCGGAAAAGGGAAGAGTGCCTTTGGGTCGGGGAGGAGGTCCTGCCCCAAATGGAGGAGTTTATCTCGGGGTCTTGTTCATGATTGAGGGAAAAATGGAGCAAGAAATCATAGGCGGATAGGAGCGGCATCGGCAGTGAAGCGGGCGCTGGTCTGTTGTGGTGAAGAGGGAGCTGAGTCAAAAGGCGAAGCTCTCAATTTACCGGTCGATCTACATTCCTACCCTCATCTATGGTCATGAGCTTTGGGTTGTGACCGAAAGAACGAGATCACGGATACAAGCGGCCAAAACGAGTTTTCTCTGCAGGGTGTCTGGGCTCTCCCTTAGAGATAGGGTGAGAAGCTCGGTCATCTGGGAGGGACTCAGAGTAGAGCCGCAGCTTCTCCACGTCAAGAGGAGCCAGTTTAGGTGGCTCTGGTCTCTAGTTAGGATGCCTCCTGGACGCCTCCCTGGTGAGGTGTTAAGGACATGTCCCACCGGAAGGAGAACCAGAGTAAGAACCAGGACACACTGCAGAGACTGTTTCTCGGCTGGCCTGGGAACGCCTCGGGATTCCCCTAGAGGAACTGGCCCAAGTGGCTGGGAAGAGGGAAGTCTAGGTCTCCCCATTTAAGCTGCTACCCCCGCGACCATGCCTTGGATAAGCGGAAGAAAATGGAAATGGATGGAAAATGGATGCTTTTCATTACAATCATAATGAATTTCTTTGATTCAACCATTTCTGTGTCTTGTTTGTAGGAAGCTAGTGGAATAAACAACCTTACAGAATATGCTTGAAGCATTTCCTCACCTTCTAGGTTTATTTCCATTTTTATTTCATTGCAATATTCAAATTGATTTTAGTAAATCAAACAACTGGCATTGACTAATCCTCAGGACTCTAAGTGGACCTGATTCAACATATTACTTGGAAAGCAAACATTTTCATGTCCACAGTGATGCACATTTAGCCCATGTTGCTGTTGTACTTGTAGAATACAGAAGCAGAAAGAGGTGTCAAGGTGATGCACCTCTGAACCTGGACCTCAAGTCCTGAGCTCTTTCACACCGTGACAGCATCAATGCATGCAGACATCTCCATTTAAACCACCGTTACTCCCGTAGTGATAAATCCTACAGTAGGTTGAGTCAGTGAAGTTGGTTAATGAGCTAACAACAGAAATGTTGGTAAAAGTGCTGAATGACTGAAGGCATTTGTTTGGAGACCTTTTGGTTTGTTGATTTCTGTTTGTTTCAAAAACAAGGTCATGTTGATAATTAACTCTATTAGGAAATCATAATCTGGCTAATTATTATTTTGACCCTGGAGCTAATTTAGTTTTAGACATCAAGAGAAAAGAACTGTGAAAATAACAAACATGTTTGTCTGGTGACTGCATACTAACACCGAGAAGAAGTAATGTGTCATGTCATTTAAATCGCACAGTACAGGTCAAAGGTCACAAACAATACTAGAATCAAGGGTGCTTACTCTCCAGTGTTGACAATGGCTTTTGGCTTGAACAAAGTTTGGTGTCGGGTTCTCCACAACCATTCTCTGATCACTTCCTGCAAGATTTTAAGACATCGCAGGAGAACATGACATTTACGTTTTTTGACCAAAGCAGCTACAAATATAAACTGGTTTTAGTTTAAATTTCTGGCCTGAAACCAGTTGGATTCTTCTTCCTTTTTTTTTTTTTTCAGGACAAGTTACAATTATGCTGGCATGGTAAACCACACGTTCATGCATTATTTAGTGCTTGTATGTTACACAGTCAGACGTGTGATTTAATCAAGCTTTAAGCTAATTACGCTGCCTGATGAAAAAATAACCAGCAGACATCACTGGGTTATTAGAAGCTTTGCCACGGTGTTTCCACATAAATAAAACATTCTTCAATCGTAAATGTATACTAGGTGTGCGGTCAGTTGAGAGTAAAAGTGATCTCGTTCGTTTTCTTTAACCTAAATTCAACATTAACCCGTCTGATGGACAAGAGCTTGATGGGAATGAATCCTGGGATTACTCTTTAAAAACCACAGCGCAACATCTGTTCAAGCCTCAAACTGCTGCTCGCCTGTGCAGGAGCAGCTTGTGGTTTCTGTAACACTGTCACCCTTTATTTTATATTTTACTTATTTCCACTCAGGATGATGGTCACCTTTTATTTTATATTTTATTTATTTCCACTCAGGATGATGGTCACCTTTTTATTTTTAAAAAAGGCAATTTATTCAAATGTTAATAACTATGGAGAGAATATTGCAATGCAAATTTAATTTGTGTAACCCGATCTGTTTGGCACAACCAACAGGAATTTGTTTTAGTGCTTTTAAACCAATCTAATTGCAAATCAAAAATTGTAAAATGTAGTAGTCAAAGTACTTATTTTTGGTTATTCCAACTTATTTTAGTTTTAAAAATGTGGTCAGAAAAGTGGTTACCTCTTTTTTGTTTTTTCTCACATGTAGCAACTTGGTTTATTTTAGTCAAAATAAAAACATAAGATTATTATACTTCAGTCAACAAGAATAAAATATCTTGTGTATCTTGTGCATACAAAGGGTGTTGCTCATTATAATATTAGTCAGAAAATAAATATGAAAAGATTTGCTTTTTGGAAGACTGCACTTTTTGACTGTTTGATCATTGATTTTTTCAAAAGACCACGACTACTTCTGGTTTGGCTTAATGTGATTCTGTTTTTTCAAAGTTGATTCCGGCCACTTCCGTTTCAGCCACTTCCGTTTCATCCACTTCCATTTTAGCCACTTCCGTTTCAGCCATTTCCGCTTCAGCCACTTCCGTTTCAGCCACTTCCATTTTAGCCACTTCCGTTTCAGCCACTTCAGTTTCAGCCACTTCCGTTTCAGCCACTTCCGTTTCGGCCACTTCCGCTTCGGCCACTTCCGTTTCAACCACGTCCGCTTCGGCCACTTCCGTTCCAGCCACTTCCGTTTCAGCC